>NW_006442110.1:295223-328152 GCF_000325575.1 Pteropus alecto | reverse complement strand
CCATCCGAAGAAACTCTTCCATTTCAAATGTGACCCATGGTGGACCTTAAAGGAAGCTCTAGGGGGGCCACCCAGTCCTGCTGTCACTAGAAAGAGGCCCGAATCCCCCACCCCCTACCCCACAGGAGGTCTCAGAAACTCCTTCTTCCCACTCCCAGAGAAGAAAATGACTGGGTCCCCTCTGGAGGAATACAATTAAAATCCAGATCTCTCTGGAACGGACCAAATATTTTTTATTCATGACTCACATTAAATACACATTAAGTATCTACCATATGTTACATTAATATATATTAATCTCATTTAATACTTAGATAGGACTTGGGAGGTAGAGGAAAAATGGAGAAGACATTTAATTCCAGTCTCTGTCAAAACGAAAAAAGAACATTCCGTTATTAACGTTATGAGGTCAAAGACCCAAACGTTGTACATTTACGGGGAAAAAAATGCCCTGAGGCGGAAGTGGCCTGCGATTTAGTTTTCATATGTAAACAGCAGGGCCAGTTTAGTTAACACATCTGTAAAACACCTGCTCAATATGACGAGGCATGTTAGATGTGTTGTTATTAATAACTGAGGTGTTAAGGACCAGAAAAATGAAAGTTCCACTGTCTACGTGCCCCTCCCTGACCCGCTCTCCCGACTGGTGGAGACCCCGGGGGGCCCCAGAGCTTGGCTGCTGTAAATAATGCTGCAGTGGACGTACAGGTCCTCGTGTCCCGTGAAGTAGCGTTTTGGGTTTCTTTGGCTTAATACCCAGAAGTGGGGTGACTGGGTCCTCATTTGTGTCTTGCTATGGCCTTTGTTTCAAAGCCTATTTTGTCTGGTGTAAGTACGGCCACCTCGGCGTTTTTTTCCCATTTCGATTTTCACGAAATGTATTTTTCTACCCTTCCGCTTTCAGCCTATGAATTCTTACTTCTTAATCCCGCCCCCTTTTTACCCACCTCCCAGCCCCATCTGGCAGCCGTCAACATGTTCTCTGGATCTGTGCGTTTCTGTGTCGTCTGTTCGTTCCTTAGATTCCACATGTGAGTGAGATCACGTGGCATTGGTCTCTGTGTCTGACTCACTCCACTCAGCCCGATACCGTCTAGGTCCATCCGCGTTGTAGGGAGCAAGATCTCATTTTCTTATGGTTCGGCAACACCCCCAACGAAGAGCACACGGTATGCCAGCTGTCACCGAAAAATGGAGGAAAAAAATGTTTAAAGAGGTAATAAATATTTGAAAATGTTTAGAAAGGCGCGGAGTGTCTCAAAGGTGGCAGAGGGAAGCCTCCCAGGAAGATCACGCTGCGGGTTCGTTTTCGATGCCGAAAGCGTCTCGGTTCCCTTCCTCCTAAGGAGCATCTGATGGGACTGAATCTCACCTCATCAGCGACAGGACCTCCCGGGCTCCCAGCGGTGAACACCCGGTGCAGAGTTAGCCCAGGATGCAGGAGAGGGAGGGAGGGAGGGAGGGAGACCCGCCTCCCCGTCCCCGACTCCGGTCCGTCCCTGGATTTCCGTCCTCTGCCCTGCGCCTGGCTTTGGGCGGAGCCCCCGTCTCCTCGCTCCGGCCGTCCAGGCTCCATCATCACCCCGCTTTTCAGCGGAACTCCGCGTTTTCGGGGCACGTTCCCCGAGCCCTCTCCCTGCAGGCGGGCCCCCCTCCGCCTTCCTCGGGGCGTCATTTAGCCCGCGCTCTCATCCCTGCTCCCCGGGGTTTCCCTGCTGCAGAGACGGGATTCTGAGCCGGGAGCGATGGGGAACCGCGGGGCGCCGCCGGCCGCCTGACCCCGCGCACGTGGCCAGGCAGGTGTCTGGCGCTGGCCTCTCTTCCTTCCACGAACAGGCGGGGCCGGGATGAGCGAGCGGCCACCGGCCGCGGTGACCTCTCCGTGGGGACGGGAAGGGACGGGACAGGGGCGCGCTGGCAGCGCAACAGCGGGTTGGCATGGAAACTGCGTTCTGCCCATCGGCAGGGCGTGAGCGGCTGGCGCTGTGCCAGAACAGAGTCCCCCCGGGGGCGACACGGCCGGCACAAGTCACCGAGCCCCGGCCAGCCCATTGGTCCACGCGGCGCACGCCGACAGGCATGTGTCCCTGTCCTCGACGCCGGGAGGGGCGCGCGCAGGTGTGGACGGGGCTCCCCTGGGAAGCGTACAGGGGCAGCTACAACGCGGTCAAGTTCAAGCCTCGGTGAGAACCACAGAGCCAGCCGGAGGCAGAGCCCAGGGCGGGCCCCGGAGCCACAGCCGCCGCCGTGGCCCCGGCTGTGCCCAGCTCCGCGCACACGGTGGGTGCCCAGGGGACTCTGCTGGGCGCCGCTGATGTCCTTCTCCTGCAAACGGCAAGGCGGCCTCTCAATATTATCAGTAAGTCATCTAAGAAAAGAGTGCGCAGTTGTTTTTTTTTGAGAGCCCTGCTAAAGCTTTGTCGCGGCAACACGTATACAGTATTTAAAGTGAGTGACAATCCTGAGACGAGGATGAGACAGCTTTAGGACAGAGCCTGCGGCAGCCGCACACCTGCGGCCGTGCCCTTTGCTGTCCTCTCAGGTACAAAGGACTTCTGGGGCCCCAGGTACAAAGGACCGTTTTCGGCAGGATTTGGCAGGCGGGGACCTGGAGTGCATGGCAGCTGGGGGGGGGCAGCGTTTTTCACTGCAAAACGGGGAGGGAGACATAGAGGAAATACACAATTATTAAACGAGAGCGTCTCCACCAAAGGATCCCCAAAACGGACAAGCGGGTTCCTTACCGTAGGCTCAGGGATCTGGCACAAACACGTCCCCAGCGCCCCTCGCCGAGAACCGTGCCCCGCGAGAAGTTCCGATGAGTCGGAGGAATAGAAAACACAGGATGTTTTTTTCCCTCAAGTTCAAACGCAGAAAAACACAATCATTTTCTTCCTGTCTTCCGAGATAAAGGCAAAACTTTTGTATCAGTATCATCGGGCCTGTTACAAATCTATTAATGAGCTAGCTACCTGCTGGGTTCTCACGCTCCCTCGCACCTGTGGCAGTCAGACCGGACTGCGGGATTCAGTGCCAGCAGGTGTCTGGGCTGCGAGGGAGACGGGGCCCATCCGCTCGTCTCCCTGGCACCTGCCACCTGCTTGTGAATCTGCATTTGGAGCCCTCAGCCTAACTCCATCCTGAACCGAGGGAAACGGAAGGCCGGGTTGGCTTAATGGGGCTTGATTTGATGTTACATTCGGAGCTTTTCGGCTTACAAACTTAAACCAATTTGCTTTAAAACTTCCCACTGCAGGAGAGAGAAAAATTAGACCTGCCCCGTAGGAACAGCCAAAGGCAAGCGTAACGCCCTCTCCGGGTGACGTTCTATCCTGGAGGGACGTCACCATTCCCCCCGTGGATTGAGATCTCGCCAAGTGGCCTCCTGGGACACGTGCCGATACTTTTGGCCGATTCTCTGGAGATGTTTCCGGAAGCCTTCACCTTGGTACGATTTCCAGTTTGGTCTGAGCCCCTCCAAAGAGCTGACACCCACGATTCTCACTTTGGGGAAAGCTCGGTTTCCATAGCAACGAAAAGGGGGCATCGTAATATCCTCTTACACTCGGAGCTGTGCTAATTTCCTCCGAATTGTTTGTTGTATCCGTCATCTCATTCTGCCCTTATGATAACTCTGTCAAGGGCAGGCTTTGTCCCCACTCAGGAGAAAAGCAGACAGACAGCAAGCGCTTGGCCACTTCGAGCCGGGAACGTGGTTTGCTCCTGGCTTCCACATCCATGGTTTTTTTCTTTCCCACCCAGCTTCAGAAACAAATCTTGTTGACCGAAGATGAGGAGATTTATATGCAAGGCGGCGGAAGAGGCCATTTGACCATGGACTTTTAATTCCTCCTCCGCCTCCTCCTATGACTCTGGTTAAGGCAGCTTGCAGATGCGGAGCTGCCACCAGCGAGTCTGAACTGCCACCATCAAGCCCTCTTGGGACCGAGGGAACGCCCACGCACCTGCTCCGATCGCCAAGGACATCCTGCCACTTCTGTCCACTTCTGTAAACCCTGCCCGTGTGGCAAGAACTGACTCGAACCTACCTCCCCGCTGAAGGCTGCCCCTGGCTGCCCGCCCAGAATGAGGCAGCCCTCGGCTGGGCTCCTTTCTCGCTCTTTAGGTGGCTTTTCAAGGATCCGGCAACTGCGTTCACATTGTCGCATGTCCTCACGTCCTTAAAGCACCGTGATTCCAAGAGGATGGGCCAGTGACGTTCTACAGAACCTACACACGTGGAACGATTTTAGCGTTTTGAAAAGGCATGTAATTAAGTGCTTAATGGTATGGAACAAAAATCATGTTCTTTAGAAGTCCACGATGGGGAAGATGAACTGAGCGGTGGTCCGGGGCGGGGGACACCGGGCCAAGGAGGTACAGGGTGGGCCTGGGGGCCCCCTCTGCCTGGCTCGCTGCAGCCACCACCCTCTCTGAGACTGGAGAGAGTGAAATAGCTACCATTTGTCAGTCACTGGCCTCCTCGGACTCTGCGGCTGACACTTTATAGAATTAATTTGATTGTTGCAATAAGGCCCAGAGGCACATAGTCACGAATCCATCTTGGAAATGAGATGAAGCTGTAGAGAGGCAAGCAGAGGGGTCGAGGTTGCAGGACAGGTCTGCTGATTTAAAAATCTGGAACGAAGGTTATGATCCGGTTTAAGGATTTGAACTAAGTTCCCATTTCTTATGCATGTGAGAGAATCCATCTTGAAGGACCTGCCCAGCCCTGACGCTCCCAGCCACCTGCGCATCTGTGGTCCAGCCCCTGAGATGCCTCAGGGAAATGACCTTGGGGGCGTGAACTTCGGGCCTGATGGGACAAAGCCCGCTTTGCTGGAGGGGGCGGCACCATAGCCGAAACCCTCTGCTTAGACGCACCCAGCCTTCGAGGTCGTTGCGTCCAAGATTCTTGGTTAGAAGATGAAGAAGCTGATACCCAGAGAGGTGAAGAGACTCGTCCAGCGTCACACAGCAGCCACCCAGGCCCTGAGGGTTGACTCTCCGTGCACCAGCTCGTCGGGCGGACCGTGTGGTCACCACATGAGGGATGTGCGGGTGGGCGACTGCAGCTCCAAAGGAAGGGGACGCTGGCACCTGAATGACAAAGGGGCAGCGACGGGAGGTCAGGAAAAGCAGCAGGGCGGCGGGGAGTGGTTAGAAGATGAAGAAGCTGATACCCAGAGAGGTAAAGAGACTCGTCCAGCATCACACGGCAGCCACCCAGGCCCTGAGGGTTGAATCTCTGTGCACCAGCTCATCAGGTGGACCGTGTGGTGACCACGTGAGGGACGTGCGGGTGGGCGGCTGCAGCTCCAAAGGAAGGGGACGCTGGCACGTGAATGACAAAGGGGCAGCGACGGGAGGTCATGAAAAGCAGCAGGGCGGTGGGGAGCCCCCTGAGGCTTGGGCTCCATGCAGCCGTCGGAGGATCACTGTCACACAGCCGCCCAGGGCACCGTGGTCACGGAAGGCGTTTTGGGGGCTCCTCCCCCTCGTCCCGGGGTACTCGTTTCCTTCCCACAGCGTCTCTGCCCAGTCCTGCGGTCACCAGGAGGGCTCCGAGGCACTCACATCTTAGGGAACCTGCGTGCTAAGCCGTATCTCGATGAAGAAGGCCTGCTCTAGACTTTGGGGTCCAAACTCTTCTCTCCTGTGACACCTGAGCGACCAATCCAGTTCCGCTCCAGGGTGCTTGTTGTCCTGGCGACCCTGCAGCTCCTCACTTCCGGAAGACACCCCGAAGCCTGAGTCTCTGGATATCCCTTCCGATGGCCACGCCCGGGACTGTGGAGTCAGGCGGACTCGGGTTCGCGTCCCAAACCCTCGCTCAGTCGTCCCGTCGCCTTGGGCAGGAGGCCGCGGTTCTCTAAGCTGCAGGGTCCTCGGCGGGGTGGGGGGGGAGGGTGGAAAAACAGGAGCATGACAAAGGTCCCCTTTACGGGGTTGTCGTGAGGATCAGTGGCGTGGAAGCTGTATTCTCGGTTCCGTCCGCTGAGTCAGTTCCGTCAGTGCTTCTCTCCAGCTGCTGGGAGATATTTCGATGTGACTCTCCCGCCACGGACTAGAACTCAGAATACGGCGAAGGAAAAGGATCGTACCGGTGACAGCGCTGGAAGACGGAGCAGAATGACGTTCCCGTGGCGGACAGGGAGACGGGCCACCGGCCCGGATCTTACAGACCCAGGACCTAAGCCAGTGGTGTCTGTCCTTAGCTACACTCGGGAAATGCCACGGGGCTCCATAAACGACACTGGTGGGTGCTACCCAGGCACTCACTTCCCTCGTTCTAGAAGCAGCCTGGGCACCTTGACCTCCACCGTCCTGGGGGGTGAGGTGTGGCTCACGGGTGCCAATCATCATCCCACAGGCAGATGGGGGAGTGAGGCCGGAACTGACCCCGCTGAACCAAAGCTTTAATTTTTACCGGGGGGTGGAAGGAGGAGGAACGCTACCTGCCCAAATGCTGATGGTCTTTGAATGTTTTTCTGAAGGAAAAGAGGAAAATCTGCGATGTTTGAACAGGCTGAAGTCCTAAGCTTCTTGAGCCCAAGAATCATGTCTCATGTGTGGTCTTTGCTGCTCTTTCTGCCTCTCGTTAAGGGACACTGGGACAGAAAGTGGCATCAAAGCCACAGAGAAAGCGCGCTCCGTCTCTGGGGGAGCCCGGGGAACGCGGAAGGCTGGCTGGTCCCGAGCGTTTTGTCTTGATAAGCTCGTCACGTTTTTTTCCCGGAAGATCTTTAAATAAATCATCCTTTGAAAATAGCTTTGGCTTTCTAATGTCCGATTTCAGTGACGTTCTTGGTTTAGTCATTTTATAAATCAAGATTTAAGGGAAAAGGTGTGCTTTATCAGAACGTGTGTATTACATGAGGAGGTTGGAAATGGGGTTTTTGTGTGTGTTTTTTTTTAAATCACATCATCACCTAATATTATTTCGCCTGTAAAGTGGCGGGCAGACTGTGATGTCACCCGAGACCCTGAAAGAAATACTTCGCCTGTCACCTGTCTAGTAATTCTTCCCGATGCTACAGAGAAACCACAGCCCGGGCTTCGGGGGACGGTGTCTGGGTTTCTGCTTCAGCGCCCGGAAAGGTTCTTGCTGAATGAAGTGGCGTCGGGACTCGCGTGCCTGAGGGCCAAGAGCTCACACCAGGCCTTGTCTCCTTTGCACACCATTTGCACGGCGTTTGTGTTTTTGAAGGTCTTTGCGACAGGTCCCTATGATGTGCTTAGATGTACGTATTAGCTTTTTTTTCTTTTAGAGAGAAAATTTGCTGTGGATCGTCATTCGGCCTTTTCCACGAGACCTTTGGACGTGAGGTCCCAGTTTAGACATGGCACCCATGTCTAAAAGGGGGGACGAAGGGATGCACCCCCACCTCTTAATTCTGCTCCACGCTGATTGGCACAGTACTGGACAAACGCCTCTTCCTGGACCGGGTGGATCTGGCCCAAGGTCACGTTCATACGCTTTAGAAACGGAAGTTGTTGGCGAGGCTTCGTGAAGCAGGGCGTTCCAGCCCGACGGACGGAAGGCCATCGAGCCAGGCGGGCTCATCGTGATGCCCCTGCCCATCCCCCTCCACCCCTCCCCCCGCTCGGCACCCCATCCACCCACCTCAGCTTCTCCGATGCAGACCGAGTTACGGTCACACACGAGAGTCGTGGGTCCACAGAGAGCGGAATGACGGTCACCTACGAATGGCAGCGGTGTGTGTCCTCACAGCCTCAGCCTGGGGGCGGCTCTCTCTCCCCTGCGGTCACACCGTTGGCACCACCGGACGCGTATTGAGCGAGCGCAGGATGAGGCTGGATACGTGACATGAAAGCGACAGACAGGTCGAGAGATTCCTAACCCCCAGTTCTTCCGTATTTGTCCCTTGGGCCACACGCTGTTAAGATGTCATTTATTTTTTAATACGTTATTGGATTTTCCTTTCGGCCAACAAAAGTAATACGCGCTGCTCTTTGCCACAAATGAAATAAACAGCTGACCCAGGGAAAGCACGAAGCGGAAGTCAGCGTTTCTCCGTCCCCGGCCCCCCGCCGGCCCCGCCTGCAAGGTGTCGATGTGAGAACGGGGGACACATCACCTCCACACCCTGTCCATAGTCGCACAGACGCACGCGACCTCACACGCAGACACACAACACACGCACACTCGAAACAGACTTCTTTTCCATTCATTTGCATTACTCGGCAACTCGCTTTTTGTAATTAACGCCGTATCGTGTATTTTCCTGGATAGCTGCGTAATAGTCTGTGGATGGACGCACCGGGATGTGTTCATTTTTTGACGGTGGCCACGCCGGCTTCTGGCTTTTGTCGCTGCCGTGAACAGTGCTTCGGGAAACATCTTCGTTCGTCTAGTCTTACCCAAAAACGATCTTATTTCGATAAGATGGATTCCCCAGAGGGGCCTTTCCGTGTCGAAATGCAAACGTGTCTGTAACAGGTTCTGTCAAGTTACTTTCCAAAACCGTTTATGGCAACGTACACAGAACGTCCCCTTCCCCTGTCCCGACGGCGCTGGGTACCCTCGCCCTTCTAACTCATCGTCGTTAAGATTGTCAAAGGAATTATTACCTATTTTGAGGAGGAAATGAGAGAAACGCTTGCAGAGTGGACTGTTCTGGGTCCTCGTCTCCAAGGCGATCGCAGCCAATCTCAGCAGACAAGCCCCCGTGGCCGTGGGGGGTTAAACACACCGGTGATTCACCTCTCTGTCTAGCAACTCGGCTCCAAGGACAAACACAATCCTCACCTGCGTCCGCACCACCAGCCCTCACTGGACTTTGCCTTGGCGATGGCCGTGGCCCCTGTGTCCAGCACGGCGACCTTGTGCTGCCGGCCAGGTAGACGGACTCAGGATAGCCACTCACCTTCATAGGCCCAGTGTTTGCCCCGTGCATGGGACAGAGTACGTGATCGATACACAGAAAGTCGGTCACAGCATGGCAGTGAGTCCCTTGGGGATGGTCAGTGTGATAGCATAAGCAAGTAGGATCTCTCACAGCGTAGTAAAGACGGCAGAGTGATGCCCGGTCACACCGCCTCCCTCCCATAAGCACCTAATAAATAAATACCCAGTCAAAAATTCAACAGCAACAAGCAGACAAAGAAAGAGGCTCAACAGAACGCACAACGTATAACAATGTATCTTGTCCCTTATAGAAGGACAAAAATAAAAAAGAAATAAAATACAATGTGGCTCAATGTGACCCCGCCGTCCTCACCCCAGGAGCAGCAATGAGGAAAAGTTAGTCAACGAAATCCTAAAAATTCTCCCTTAATAACTTACGATTTGGAATGGCCCTTTAAAAAAAATACAAGGGGGAAATTAGAACTCTGGTTTACCACTGGGACAGCTAAGGAGGTGAGAAGGGACCCCGGGATGTAGCACTTTCCAGAACCCTATTTCAAGCTGGAAGAGCCCCCTGCCATCTTTCCTATGTCTTGTGGGAAATCATACGTGCGCGTTATCACCGATTCTCCGCAAGGGACTCACTGCTGTGACGAACTATGCTACAGGCGACGTCCTGTACATTGATCACATACTCTGTCCCATGCTCCCGTTACCGGATACTAACTTTAAGCTCCACTTAAAGGTATTGATTTGGATTTTCTCCCGATTTCTCAGTTCAGAAGGAGGGAGATACACCGCAGGCTCAGTGAAATAGTTACCTATAGTCTTACACTCATTCGTTCCTACGTTAGTTCAGTGAACGCCACTCCCACGCAGCGGGCAGAGAGAGAGTGGCTTCTACCCTGCACACAGCAAGGACCCCGGGATGCGACCTGGTCAGAGAGACAGGGCTGTCTGTCCATCGGAGAGAGAGAGAATAAGCAAATTCCCCTTCGAAAGGCTTCTGTCTTCCCCCCTCCCGACACCCACCCCAGAAGAACAGCAGGAAAACCACGGAAGCGGAGGGGTCCTGTGACCGATGGCCGCTCGGAAGGGGAGGGGTCCTGTGACCGATGGGAGCTCGGAAGCAGAGGGGCCCGGTCGTCGGGGCGCGCTCACGCACACCCTGTTAGAGCTCAGAAACCTTCGGGACGGAGCGGCCCGCGGTGAGTGTACAGAAGATGAAATCGAATGTCATCGTCCCAGTTATGCCAGCGTACCTAGGGAAGGGACCGATGGGGGAAGGGGCGAGAGAGACGGGATCACTGCGCATGGAAGACGAACGAAGGGATCGAGTCTGAGAAAGAGTGACCCAGAGCGGCTGTCCCAGGGTAACCGTGACCTAGGAGTATTTAATAAAAGGTAAATAAAAAATGTTTTAAAGTCATGAAGGAGCGAAATATATAGATTAAACGATGAACCGATAGATTAGAGGATAAAAATATGGTGACAAGAGAGACCCCTGGGGTTCCCGGTCCTCAGACCCACCCCCCACCTCTCCCCAGTGTCTGCTGGGAAAAGCAGCCGGCTCCTGCTGTCCCTGTCGGCACGTGACCTGTTTAGCTCCAGCCCGACACCTGCAGCTCGTCCTCAGCACAGACCAAACCCGGAAGTAGGTGGCGTAGCGATGGCGCCTTGTAATGAAATCAGGTGTCACCTTGCTTCAGGTGAAGTCACGCTTTTGCTTCCTGAATGAAAGCAGAATTTGGGGTTCAGAGGTCCTCGGGTTTCTCTGTGCAGACATCGTTTTATAGTGACATGAATCATTTTTATAAATGCAATAACGTCAGGATTCAAATAATAACATACCCATTACCAGTCCCAGGTTCTCACTGTTTTTCTCTCGGTCACTGGTGAGGCTGTGCGTTGTAGCCGGTTACGTCACAGTGAGTTTTGAGACCTCCATGTCAAACGGTCTCTTAAGGCTACGGGAGGGGACAGTTTCCCAGTCCCCTGCTACAGAGGTCCTTTGGCATTTGCAATGTCCTAAGTTAGCATTTCGATGCCCCGAGCCTATTACTTACTTTTCGAAATGCTTCCGACATCATTCGTGAAGCTGAACCACTTGACGATCCTTACAAACGTGATTTCCCCGGTGCCCTCTGTCACCGTCCTCACACATCCCCACGCCTCACCTCCCACCTCTACCTTGTCCCAGCGAACCACGGGTGACGTCACCGCACACCTGAGAGGTGGACAGCACGGCCCTTCCCACCAGCATGGGGATCCTCGAAGATGCCTGAACACCGTCACGAGGCTGTGCTTTCCGAGAGACCTGGGTCACTTCTGGTATCAATATCTTAGAACGAACTCAACCCTAAGAAACCCTGAGGCCGGGGTTCTGTGCTATTATCATCGAAGAAGTACAGCTACAGCGAGCTGAAGTAAGGAATACGATGAGCGAGGTGGGCAGGGTGGAGGCCACACACCCACGTGTTATCGAGCGGGCTCTCGATAAGTGACAATGGTTGCTTGATTTGTAGGATCCCGAGGACCCCAAGATCTACCCTGTTTCAGGACTGATTACAAAGGGGGAACAACTTAACGTCGGTTCTCATTCATTAGCCCAACATCCTCCCCTGGGTGTTAGCTCCCCTGCAGCTGTGGGTCATGTTGCGTAGGATGTGACGCCTGTCATGTTATATTTTTGTAAAATTGGTCCTGGCCGATGCAAAGTTGCAACAGCAGAGAGGTGAGGCCGGAAAGAGCTGAGTCGTAGTTGATTCTCTAATCTTTTATAAGTTTCAAATAAACTTAGAGAAACTGAGACCTAAGAGATCAATAAATATTTATCTGAATTTGAACTCTTAACTCTTTTTCCCTTAGTAAAATCAAAGGTTATTAAGTGTAAGACTTTTAAAATTAAAAATCATATGTATGGTCTGAAGCCGTACTTACAAATCAATCTTTCTCCCCATCCTTCTATTATATATCTGAGTGGAGACATCTCTGAAATGATATTCACGGAATATCAACAGCGCTCGTGTTTTTGAGGGTTCGACACGTTTGATTACTTTCTTTAAACTTATCTGAATTGCTTGAATGTTTTATAGTGACATGAATCATTTTTATAAATGCAAAAACGTCGGGATTCAAATAATAATATTGGCACCGGAGTCTTTGATGTCATCGCGAGTAAGTGACTCTGCTCAAATCCTATCCAATAAGTAAATTCACCTAAAGTCATCCAGAGCAGAAAGAATTCGTCCAGTATTTGTAATAATAGACAGCATGGCAGGCAATTCTCCCAAAATCGCTCTGGATGCTCAGAAACTTTCTGCGATGTTCGGACTCATAGCTGGGCTAAAAGGCTGGCATAGGGGACTCACAGGTCAAATGTCCTGTATTTCAAATTCTTAAAATGCTCAGACTAAAGTTGGGGACTAGCTAGCAGCTTATTTCGAAGAATAAAAATATATCTCGTTCTTCATGTGCCAAGTAGAGTTGAGACGCTACCAAATCTGGCAAGGGTCAACATAGAGGAATCCGTCTCTGAAACCAAAATACGTACCGACAAACCTCAGGACTGATCGTCGCCTGTATCAGTCGGGTATCATCGCACGATCGACTCTAAAACACAGCAACGTAGGTACCTCGTTTGTTATTTCTCCAGAGTGTCAGTGAGCTACCCCGGGGGGCTGTGACCTGGCTACATGCCTGTGCGACTGCCATCTGGGTTGGCCAGTGAGGTGATTGGATCTGCGGACTGCTTTAGGGTGGCCTTGGCTGGGATCTGCAGATGGCTTTAGGGTGGCCTTGGATCTGCAGATTGCTTTAGGGTGGCCTTGGCTGGGACGATAGGGCTGTGCTCCCCGAGGTGTCTCATGCTCCAGCGGGCCGGCCTGCATGAACACCGGACAGACTGCCAAGAGAAAAAGCAAAACCACGCAAATTCTGTCACGGTCCAGGCTTGGACCTACACACCGTCCCTCGCTCTACCTCCTGCTGGTCCGAGTGAGCCACGGCCAGCGCAGGAGCGAGAGTAGAGAAGCAGAGGCCCTTCGTGGGGGGCAGGGCTGCGGAGACCCTAAATCCAGAAAAGGAAGAGCTGAAGCACATTCGCACGCACCCTACTGCAGATTCTGAAGTTTGGAGATTTCGCTGAAATGCGCCATGTAAATGGCCTCCTCTTCTAAATGAGCAAACTTCTCCAGCGCCATGAAGCTATTAGCGACAGATCTAGAACTGCCATTTACCCGACTTCTGAAGTGACTCCAATGGAAGGCGGGATTTTATTATTTTACTGAAAATATGAAGTGCCCCGAACACTGAAATCCAGGTAGCCTTCCTCGTAACCTCCAGCGAGGCGCGTCCTTGGCGGCCCTCGGTTTTGGGCGGTTCATCTCTGGTCGCCTGCCTCCTGGAGGCCTCGGTCTGACTCTGCCACCCCTCCACACGCACGGCGACCGCTGGCTGCTGACTGATGCGCTCGACCCCTTCCCCGATCAGGGTTTATTTCCCTGTCGCTCTGTTTCTTCGGGACCCTGTTTCACGTGTCCAACAGCAGTAATTGTCATGTAACTACAGGGTCGCTTCAGGCTTTGCAGTAGTGACCGGTCGGCACCGTGTCAAAGGTGGAGAGGCTGTTGGCCAACATAATGCGATAAGTGACAGAAACTTCTGGAAGACAGCGTACCTGGAGGGAGGTGGAGAGAGGTCGAGCGGAGCAGTGTGGAGGGGTGATGGGGAGGGTTCTGGAATGCTGGAGAGACCCCCAGATAATATTCGCATGCAACAGCACGACGCCTTTCATACGGGTAGTAAACAGACCCGGGATTTGATGACCGTGGTGTGTTTACCCGCGTGGACAGCCGATTTAGGATTCGCTCCGTTCTTTGTTTTGAATCTCATCCTCTTTAATGCGGGGTTTGATAAATGGCGATGCACGGACGTGCCGTAAAAAAAGATAATGGATTTTTAAAAAGCAGTACATTCAAATGCAAATTCGAATGCGATGCAGCTGCGGTTCTCACAAAGACTCAGAGGTTCAGGGGGTTTGGAAATTAATTTCTTATTTTGCAAGTGTGTGGCCGAGGCTTCGACCTCTGCTGTTGATGCAGGACAGGACAGAACCCCTCCCCTTCCTCCCAGGGGGAGAGAGAGAGAGAGAGAGAGAGACAGAGACAGAGACAGAGAGAGACATGGAAGGAAGGAGGTGGGGGGAGAGAGAGTTCTTGGCTGAGCACAGGGAAGAACGCAGATGCAGCCGGGGTTTAAAGAGTGTAAAAGAAAGCTTAGCAGAGAAGGACGGAGAAAAGATCGAGGCAGAAAAAGCCAGGGCACAGAGCAAAGACAAGACCAAGCCCGAGTGTTTGGGGAATTCAGTTCGTACGCCATTCTCAGTGTTTATGGTGTACAGTTTAAACACTGGGTTAACCCGTCGTCCTTGACGGTGTGGGGGACACTGAGGAAGGGTGAGAGTCTGTAGCACAGAAACGTCAGGCTGTAGGGCCTGCGGGCAGCTCCCAGCCTTTTCTCCACAGGATCCCTGTGATTTTAGCCATGGGAGATAAACGATTTTATTTTGCATAGAACGCCACTTAAGGACTCTACTACGTTTCTGTTTTCCCTTCAGGGTGTGGGGAAGGGGTTGTTAGAAATCCCAGCAGAGACCTACGTGCCTTTATTCTGCAAGTGTCCTATGGCCCCGCCGCAGGGCTGACCAGCACAGTGCAGTTTCTGATTGTGGCTGATTTAACTTTGAATTCTCCTGCCTCCCCCCTACAATACTCTGACCCCAGCTGCCACCCACTTGGTCCCCAGGACAGAGGAAGGCCTCCCATCCCCCGCGCCTTGGGCATCAAAACTTCCCCACTGAGGAGACCTGACCGGGGGAGGAGGTGACCGGCTCCTTCCCTCATTGCAAACCCAGAACCCCTTCCCGTTCCTCTTTGCGTACCTCAGGCCACTTGTAGGATTTCAGCAAAAACAGTAAACAAATGAGGGGATCTCTCTGCTCCGGATGCGAACGGCCCACCCACACTCAGGCTTTGAATGCAAAACGGAGAGAAACAGCTAAGAACGGTCCTCCCACGTGTTACGCACCGGAGGCTCAGACATTAGCAAACACAGCAAGTCCTCAGTCCCCTGCAGTTAGTTTATATTCTATTCGGGAAGACCAGGAACACGCGGAAAAGATGCCGATATGTCATAACGTCAGAGAAAAGCAGACCATTAAAGAGGGGTGGAGGGTGCTAGAAATGGCGGAAATAAACTGGGAGGGGGAAGAAACCTCGGATCCTCAGATGGTTTTGCTGGAAGGTCTGTTTGACACAAAGACAGAAGTTCCTCTGTCACTGAGGTCTCTAGGGGGAGGCTTTGCTGGAGGGGCCCTCTTCCCACACCGAGAGAAACGAGATACTGAAAATGAAAACTTTCCGATGGAAAATTCTGTCGCATCTTGATCTCAGCGTGAGCTACTTTTTATGAAGACTCGGGAGCCCCAGGGGACCACTCTGCGGTCTCGGCTAGGCCAGCCGGTGACTCCTCGGTTATGATCTCTTGCAGGAGAGATGAAGGGGTAGGAACCCTCTGTGGTCTGTGCGCATACGTCAGAGAGACAGCGCACATCCAGCACGGAGGGCTCACGTGTCGGTTTGCTAAGTGCTCCCTCGACGGTAAGTCGCTAGTTCAGAGTGGCTCCTCTGGAAAAGCGTCCGAAGGGTCGTTCGGTTTAGTCACGTGTCTCACTTATGTGTGCACCTCTCTGAGCTCGCAGACACGTCCGGTTAAATCCATTCGCTGCTGTCAAACGTTTGCGTGAAATTTAGAAACATACGAATTTAAAGGCAACATATTACTAGCGTGTCATCATTCCTAATTTTAAATAGTGTCAAACGTGTGGGCTTTCAACTTGGAACTTTCCGGAGGAGAGTGTCTATTAAATTGTTTTCTCTACGTCTCACATTTGCTTTGGCCCCCGTGACCCGTGCTGCTGGGAACTTCTGAATCATTGACAAATTGGTCGTTCCTACATTGTTTTAGTGTTAACTAAAGTACAGTCACCCCCCACCCCCATCCCTGGAGACACATTCCAAGACCCCCGTGGATGCCCCAAACCGCGGATAGCACCGAACGCTATATATGCTATGATTTTTCCTGTATGTCCTTACTTATGATGAAGTTGAATTTATAAATTAGCTACAATAAGAGATTAACCACAATAACACCATAGAACGATGACAACCTGCTGTAATAAAAGTCACGAGAATGTGGTGTCTCTCTCCCTGAAATCACTCTGGCAACGGCTGCTAAGTGACTAATGGACGGGGGCGCAGTCACTGAATTTTGTTATTTGTAAATGGGCACCAAGAGGCGAGGTCGTTTGAACAAGGTCCCGCGGCTCATAAGCAGCAGAGCCAGATATCCAGATGTGAGCTCAGGCCGCCCCGTGAGAGGGACGCTCTGCTTTCCACAGTTGGGCCAGTGGACCGAACTGTGTTTCAGGGTGAGCACTGGGGTCAACGATGTGTGGTGGCCACAGACAGCGATGCTCTCGGCAGCAAACGTGGAAAAACAGCCTCTGCCACTCCCGTGTTAATAATGAAGTTTTCCGTAAAGTTCAATTCGAATGATGGTTGTAGAAATTAAAAAAAAAAAAAAAGTTTGGAAAAAGTCGAGCTGAAGAGTTGCATTTTCTCTGATGGTTCTCGCTTATGCTGCTGTCTGTAGTGACTACATATAATTTTAAGTTGTGTTAAATTTAGACCGTTGAATTGGTACAATTTATGTCTCTGAAAACAAACCACAATAATTATGTCAACATAAAATGCCATTTTTTTCCTTTATTGCACTGTCCTGTGAGACGCGATAATTTCCAGTTAGCAATGAGACGTCCCTGGATCTCTATTGTTCCAAGCCAAAGGCATCTGTGGTTTCTGAAACCAGGAGAGCTGGAACCGGGGGGCTGGAGCAGGTGGACTTTCTGGCTGAGGGAGCATTTCGGTGAATTCGGTCTTGGGAGAAAGCTCTCTGTCTACAGTATTTGGATCCACTCTTCTGTGTGGCTACCTCAAAGCCACCGCCAGTGACCTTGGGGACACTGGGCTCATGGCCCTAAATGCGACCCCTCGCCGCCATTACTGTAGAAGGTGGGGATTACGCTGCGGGGAGGCTGCACCCCAGAACGAGGCCTGGAACTCGGGGTGTCCGCTTTATGGAAGTGCCTGCTATTTGCTACTTTGTGAAAGGCTTCTATTCCAAAAACAGAATTTAATTTTCAGGAGAAAAAGCCTTTGGCTCACGGGCGAAGTCGGCCACAAAGGTTCGCAGGGAGAGGCCCTACTGTGCCCCAGGGCGCTCGCGCAGTAGGCGCTCAGCTCGCGGTCGAAGGGCCTGAAATCACACTGGGGATTGTCCAGAGACCACTTCTTCGCTCGGTTCAATATTTTCTTCTAAGGAAACGCTCTGAGAGAAATGCCTAACAGTTTCACCTTTAACGAACCCGTCAGCAAAAGAAATGCCGCTTCAGGAATGGAACGGGCAGGGCTGTTACGTTTTGCAGGAATATTATTCAAAAGACAATTTAAGGGAAACAAGAAAACAGAAGGGCAGGGCTTCTCGGGGTGCCGCGATCCCTTCTCAGGGGCTCCCGGTGAACGCTCACTGTTTCATTTGC
Source organism: Pteropus alecto (assembly GCF_000325575.1). Lineage (NCBI taxonomy): Eukaryota > Metazoa > Chordata > Mammalia > Chiroptera > Pteropodidae > Pteropus > Pteropus alecto. The sequence continues at coordinate 310,621 of NW_006442110.1, read as the reverse complement.
AATTAGGTCGGTGAGGGGCGGGGCTGGTGGCAGATGCTCTGTTTAAGCAGTAGAGGTGGCTCCTCTGCATCGTGGGGCCCAGCGTGAAATGTGGGGGGCGCCTCCGATGCGGCTTTGAAAAGCTCTCTGCAGCACGGTCCTTTCTGTCCCGGTGGCTGCGACTTTGTTCTCGTGCCTGGAAGCTCACGGTCAAAGGTGACCCACGAGTCTGCGCGAGGCGACGGGCAGGTGCCATTACTAGTGGCGGGGGACAGGTTCCAAGAGCCGCAGCCTCGCGTTCCTGCGACCGGTCCCTTCCTCCACGCGTCCCACGGGATCCCGTCGGGTCTTGGGAACCGGCTGTGACACGCGACACGTTCCCGCCCGGGTCCCCGCAGCCCCTGGCGCAGACTCGGCCCCCCGAGTTTCCCGTCCATCCGCGTGACACGAGGTCTCGGTGGTGCGGACGCTCCTTAGTGGGCCCGTGAGGCGCCTGTGCCATGTACCTCGCCCTGTCACTGTGCTCTGAGACATGGGGTGCGTGGGCCTCGGGCTGGCACAGTGCACTGGGCCCCCCCATCTGCGGGACGCGCTCCCGGCGACCAGTGCCATCGGCGAGGGGCGCACGCACAAGGAGGTGCTGTGGGGCCCCCCGGGAGCCCGGCACTCAGGCTGGGGGTGGGGCGGTTCCCACCATGATGGGGTCAGGGACACCGGGGACCGCAGTCAACGTCAACAGAGCAAGCTGCTGAGCTTGGGCAGGCCCTCGGGAGGGGACCGGAGAAGGACGGGTGGGGAGAAGGGATCCGGGCCACACTGCCCCCCGTCGCTGCCCCGGCTCCCAGCAGCCCGGCCGCTTCCCCTCTTTCCAAAGCGCGTCCTGCTGTCGCGTCCTCGAGGGCACACCCCTAGATGCCGTCGGCGGTGCCCGGCCCCGCGTGGGCAGGCGGCCTGCCTCCGACGACCGCCGCGTTGCGGTCACCGCGCAGCTCGGACACGCATCTGCCTCCTCTGCTACCGCTCCCACGCAGGGCCGATTCTCAAGGTTCAGTCAGGAACCCACATTTCCTAGGAAGGCACCTTGCACAGCGCCCCCCGTGCATGTCCCCTAAAAGATGCTTCTGCCTCTGGTGATGTGGCCCCAGAGCCTGGCACCTGAGGAGGTGGCATCACAGATGTTTATTTTATCTGCCGCCGTGAGTTTCCATCCTGCCCAGGGCCTGGCTGTCACTCCGTTGGGGCAGTCGCAGTGTGGGCGGAGTGGCCTCGGGGACAGTCCGGACTCTCCCGCATCACTGGGAACTAACTCCTTGAGAGCGGGGACTGTGCTGTCACATGTCCTCTCTTCCCGGCTCCCAGCAGAGCGTCCGGAACTCGTGCAGACCACAGAAATATTTTCTGCCTCAAAATGAATCGGATAGGATAGTGCCTGTGAAAAGAATACCTCGGAAACATTTGAAAGTATATGCTAAAGAATCGTACTCAAAATAAATTACATAAAATATAAATAAGCGACCCACAATACCAGGCCCCATAACGAAAGGCAATTCGCCCAACTCGAAGGCGGTCTCGTGAAGTTTGAAATTATTCTTCCTTTGGTCTTTCACAAATGTATCGATCTGAGGTGCAAAAGCCCCAAGTCGGTAGGAATCTCACAAACAGATAATAAAAAAACATCACTTTGGAATTTCCGAAATAGATGTGGGCGCCATACAATGAGACGGGGAGGGATGGGGTCAGGAAAAGCACGTTTCCCTCCGTCTTTGTAAAGGCGCGTGGAGCACATTTCCCGAGATCTAAATGAAATAAACGCAAGACAGCGAGGCTCGTCGATCATCGGCCGAGGATTCGCTACGCGCTTGTCAGTCTATGCGCCGGCCGCTCGACACGCATTAATTAAATGCTTAATGCGGGTAGAGCATTAGCGGGGCGTGGGGCAAAGGAGGTCATCGTGGCATCAGCCAAGGTTTGCCACGGTGTAGTTAGGGAGATTGGTCTATAAGGAGCTGAGTCGACACACTGCGGGAGGCGTCATGACGATAAATAATTGAAGTCGCGGTGTATTTACTTACATGCTAAATTCTGCCGCAGAGATCGGAAAGCCCTAGAGGTTTGAAGAGAGGCCTGGCCCAGGAAGGGCCGCCTGGTGGACGCGGAGCTGGGGCCGAGTCGCCGAGAACAGGGAGGGCTTGAGGGGGAAGCGGTGGAGGGACCACGAAGGCCTTTGGCGGGGACGGGGGAGGCAGACGGCGGGGTGTGGGGAGGACGGATGCCGAGAAGAGGAATGAACATCGAAACCGTGGAAACAAGGCATTTACAGGGGAGGGACGTCCCCAAAGGAGGGCGATGCTGCCGAAACCCTCGCGTGGGCTCGGGTGGGGTCCCAGCCCGCAAAAGACTACGCAAGCACTGCGGGCTTCTCGTAAGAGGCGAGCGCCTCGCGAAGGTGATGTGCGGCCGTGAGTGTTATTCCTCTGTCGGAGAAAACGCAGTCTGCTGTCTCAGTTCCGTGTCCCTTGTCCTGTACGCGCGTGAGAATTATCCGAAAGCAGGTGGGATGAGCCCGCCTTGTTGACACCCGAGGGTCCGGGGCCTCGCCGACCGGTCAGCTACCACATCCGCATTTTGCCGACACCTGCCTTCACCAAGGCTCTGAGTGCTCCGTTTACTCTGCGGACATGGCTGGAGCAGCTGCTTTGAACTAGGTCCTGAAGTATTCGAGCCGAGTACTAAGGGTACAACTGTGAGCAATACTCATCCTGCCCGCACCCCACCAAGGCATGCGAGGTAGCTGGGGACGCTGGTGTAAAAAGACCTAATTCAACCCACTGCGTGGGTGCTATGCCTCGTACGCACACCTTGGTGCCAGGATGGCGCCAGGGGCAGAAGCTGGGGCCTGGGGGTTAATGACTGGGCATCAGAAATGAGGTATAAAAGTTGGGTCTTGTGTTTTGGACTTGGGGTCCCGGGTGGGCGGAGCTGTTTTATGCTGAAGGGCAGTTGTCCCCCCGTTTCCCTCTCTCGTGGAGGTCGTGCCGGGGAAAGGGTTGGGACAAAGTGGGCGTTTCAGGAACTGTGTAAATCACAGCGTGAAGGCGGCTTTACTCTGCCTGTGCTGACGCTTGACCCAGAGAAGGCCAACGTGACCACCTTCCCCGCCGATGTCAACCGATCGAAGGCCAGAGCACCCTGATTCTGGGCTGGGCTTTCTCTTCTTACCAAAAAAAAAAAAGGGAGATTATGTTTGGTTTCTATGAAACATTCTCAGTAAATGACTGATCGTTCCAGAAATGGGAGTTTAGACATTCTCATATTACACGTATCGGGACCAGGCAGAAACTAAGGACGTCTATAGAATATTTGTGACTGATCGTGGGAACCCGAACTCACAAAGTGAGCTAATACCGAGTGACGGAGACCCCTGGACGCCTCGACTGATAAACGGAGGTACAGTGGACCTGCCACCTAGTGCTAAAGAAGACGAAAAGTGAAACCCAACAGTAAGAACAAAAACAGGAGAATTCAAGTAGATCAAGACAAAGATGGAGATGAACATTAGTCAGATGCCTCGTATGTACCAGTGACTGTGTTCATGGGGTGTGTGTGTGTGTGTGTGTGTGTGTGTGTACATACACACATAGATAGTCTTCAAAACAAACCCTGGTGCTATCCCCACGTTTTATATATAAGAAACCAAGGCTTGGAGAAATTAATTGGGGAGCCCAAGATGATGGAACAGCTCAAGGATTCAAACCTCGTTCTAAAATTCTTAGCCCCCGCCTCCCATCACTAACCTCTAAGAAAGATGCATTCAACGCAGCTTCGGGGCGTGGGAACACTTGCCAAGCTGCTCCCTGCTCAGAGGAGTCACTGTCGGTTTCCTGTATAGACCCCCGGCTGTGCTGGGCTTAGCAGCTCGGTCTCTAGGATTGAAGTAAACACTGCCCTGGTCCCAGCCCTCTTGGTCCTGGAAAAATAATCCTTCAAGGTAGGATGGAGCTGTTCCCATGGCTTCTTCACTTGGAAATGTAGGCAGAGGTAGGAGAAGCCTGAATGCCAGACACATCCCGAGGACACTGTGTTGTTCCTACTTTTGATATCAACATTTCCGATACCAAAGATAGTTACTGGGATGATTTTTTTTTTTTGGATTATTGCATCGACGCGAGATTCCTGTGCCGTAATTCATCGACAGAATATGTTTGCGCCATGTGGCAGGCAGCAAAACAGAGGCAGTTACTCCGTAGCCACGCTCTTCGTAATACGACTTTCTGACCATCCGACCAGGACGTGGCGTTGACCCAGCCCTTGGGTCCGAGATGGTCTTGTGACTTATTTCTCCTAATAGAATGTGACAGAAGACGGGGCGGACCGGTCCCGGGCCCCGATCTCACGGGGCTTTGCACGCTTCTGTGGTTCTCAGCATCCTCACGACACTCGACCAATTTCCGGCAGCCCCTGGCTGACCACAGACCCACGAAGAAACCCAACTGGGACCAGATGAACTGCCCGGCGGAGCTCAGCCTACACTGCCAGCCCGTTGGGCTGAGTTTCGAAGTAAGTTTCGAGGTGGATGGCTAGGCAGCCAGCGCTGACCAATACATACTTCGAACTAATCATTGGGTACCTTCTGTCCCTCCAGAGTTGAACATGTTGTTTCTGGATATTTGGACAAAGATAAAGAAAACAAAGAGCAAAATTAAGTCCTCTCTGAATCAGAATGAAAATCTACTTAAAGGGGAAAAAAGTAACACACACCCAATACCTAATGAATCAAGCGAGACGGTACATAATTACATGATAAACTGTACGTACTGGAGCCCAGAGAAGGCAGACGCAAGTAAATGAAATAAAGCAGCTTATTTTTCTTACCTAGATGTTATTTGATTTCTGCCAACGTGGATCCCTCCAGCAGCTAAGTTTTCCTCTGGGGAGAAGTTGGCCAGTAATTACATTATGAATAACGACTAACTCAGTGATATCCTGTGGCCCGTGATATCCATTCAGTTTCCCGTGCTTATGTCTATGAAGAATAGATATTCTCAGAGAACCTAGGTTAATAAATGTTAATGCAGAGGAGATTCAATCCACCATTCATCTGCCCTCCCGGGTAAAATTCACAAACTCTTCGTAAGCTCTGCAGTTCGACAAAATCTCCAAACACGAGTGCAGTGAAAACAGGTTAGAAACCGCCCAGAGGGAGAGCGATGGCTTTTTTTTTTTTAAAGAAAACTTCAAAAGAATTTTCAGAAAATGTGACTAAGACATCCACGTCTCAGAAATCCATCCCAGTCCCCTGTGGCCCAAGGATAGAAGAACTAGATCATTTTCTGTGTGATGTGCCGACTTTCTTACCGCCCCCCACCCCAACAAAGCACCGCTGTGGTGAAGAAGCGTCCCCACTTCCATCCAAACCCCCCCGGATTGATGGAACATTCCGGGAGCATTTCCACATCAATAGGAAAAGAATATAAGCCAACACACTAGGAACCATTAAACCCGGATTCAGAATCACCTGTTTTTCGTGACAGACCCGCAGAGATTTCGATGTGGAATCGAAAGTTTTTACAGAGAATGTTAAGATCCTTAAGACCAGAGGTGGTATCACGTGACAGCACGTAGCAAATATGCGTCCAACAGCTCAACACCACAGAAGCCCCCATAGCATCCAGTGGGACAATACAATATGTTTCCCTCTGTGAGTCGCTGAGAGTTAGGGCCCCTAACTAGGTGGAGCATTCATTTTAAAATCATTCCTGTCAAAATTCATCTCTTAAAAAATCACTAACCTGTTTCTACTTGGTCCTCCATATGAGGGTATTTAGTGGCAAAGACAGTTTTCTAAGTAATGGGGTTAAAAAACAGATGGATTATTAATAATTGACCTTAAAAACTGGCTAGCCAATAATGAAGAAAAACACAGCTCTATCTCTACTTCGTTTCTTGCATGGATGGATCCCGTATTAAAATATAAAATAAATGGGACCAGAGTATAAAAGCTCGATGAAGTGCTTCTAAACTTGATTATGGCACCAAATCTCAATTGTATAGTGCAGCTTCTTCTCCTCACGGAGTCACAACACACTAATAAAAGACTGACGGATTTGAGCATGAAAACGTTTTAAATGTCGGTGCAGAAAAACTACAGCGAACGAGGATAAACGCAAGACGCCGACCTGTAAGGAAATTATATTTTACATTTGCTAATCCAGCATCACCTTTCGTAATAAGTTTCGGATAGATCAATTAAGAAATAAAAGATGGAGTTGCAAAGTAGAAAGTAGACAGGGCTAAGAATGGGCCATTCATCACAGAATTACAGGTGGATAAACATACCGTGTTGTTTTTTTTTTTTTTTTGATGGTAAAGCTGAAAATTGCAGTAACAACATTTTGCCTATTAGATTTGCAAATATTTTAAAAGGTAACAGAATCCGGCATTGGCAATGATATGGGGGATAAACAGATGCCTACCCTGGGCTGGGAGCGTAAACATAATCTTTCTAAATTATGCAATAGCTAATAACGTTTAAATAGTTCCACAGTGGTTCAGACAGGCACACACACACCCTCAAACCTCCCAAGGCGAGTGCTGATGATCAGAGATTCATAAAGAAGGAAAAACATCTATTTCTCAGTGCCTCACGATGTGCCAGGAGCTTGTAGGCAGAACAAGGGTGTCGCTTCGGACCCTGATGCCTGACTCACAGGCCGCGGCCTTGGGCGGAGGAGGGGTGAGCATGTAACCCTTTCTGGCTTCGTTAGCGCGTCCCCTCTCCCCTAAGCCACACAAACTCCCAGCCTGGTTTTCGTAATTTTTAATTTTTTATTGGAATGTAATATATATAGAAGAAAACGTAAATCCATTGGAAGCGTGTTGCTGGGTAAATTTTCACAAAATTAACACAGTCTTGTAACCAGCATTCAGATCAAGACACGACATGGCTGGCACCTCAGAGGTCCCGTAACGACCTCTGCCAGTCACACTGTCCCCTGGGCGACACCAGCCTGACTTCTGACAGTGTAGGTGAGTTATGTCTGCTTTCATTCTAGATAGAAATGGCATTTGAACATCTTCCTTTGTGGAGTGCCTGCTTAAGAGTTTGGCTTATCGGTTTGCTTTTTTCCTTCTTGACTTGAATTAGTTGGGTTTTTTTTTTTTTTTTCTTCTCTAAATCAAAATGAGCCCTTGGACAATTTTTCCAAAGAAGACGTACAAATGGCTAACAGGCACATGACAAGATGCTCAATGGCACTAATCTCAAGGGAAATGCAAGTCAAAATGATAGGATATAGCCTCACATGTATTAGGGTGACTATCAAAAAAAAAAAAAAAAGACAAGTCTTGGTGAGGATGTGGAGACACTGGAATCCTGGAACACTGTTGGTGGGAATTTAAAAATGGTGAAGTCATTACAGAAAAGAGTCTAGAGTTTCCTCGAAAACACTGAAAACGGAAGTCTGACGTGGCCCAGTGCAGAAATGAGCATTCGTAAAGACGGCGAAATGTTTAACCTTATCCCGTGCCATCTGAGAAATGAGAAGTTTTACTTTTCCCAGTTGCGGCTCATTCGCCCAGTTTCATACCTTTATACAAACGTTAACGAAATCGCCCACAGGTCTGGAGAGAAATCTGGGTGGATGCTCGCCAAAATATTGACCATGGCTTCTTCTTCGTGGTGGAATTTTAATGATTCTAATTTTCTTCTTTACAGAAAATCTTTTCTGTGTGAGTTTCAGAGAAGTGGGTTGGATATTATTTTCCTGGGGCTGCTAGAACAAACGCCACAGACTCGATGGCTTAAAATGACAGAAATTTATTTTCTCACGGTTCTGGAAGTTAGAAGTGTGCAATTGAGATCAAGGTCAAGGTCGAGGTCAAGGTCGAGGTCAGGGTCAAGCTCCCCTCGAGCTTCTGGGTAGAACCCTTCCTGGCCTTCTTTCCAGCTTCTGGCAGTGACCATCAACCCTCGGCTTACGTCACTCTGGTCTCTGCCTTTGTCGTCACATGTTGTTCCCTCGGTGTGTCTCCGTGTCCCTCACGGGGACTCTAATTGGGTCAGGGCCCCGCCCTACTCCAGTAGAATCTCCTGTCACCGTGATCGGCCGTCACACCGCTCCCAAAGAAAGTCGCATTCCGAGGTCCTCGGAGGTCCCACGTTTTCTGAGAGGACTGCTGTTTGTGGGGACAGTGCAGCTTTCGAGGCGAAGGTGGGGATTATAACGTCCCTTACAAAGGTAGTCAAAGGTCGCTTGTGTCACTGGAGAGCTAAGCTGGGGTACTCTGGCTAGGAACACGAAGTCTGGGGTGGCCCTGGTAGCTGCCTCTCCAGTCAAGACCCTGGTCCCCCTGAGAGGTCTCATTGGTCCCAGCTGAAACTTATGTCCATTTTTAAGTGTACGTCTTTTCTCGTCTCCCTCCCTTTTTTCTGTCAGTCTTTTGTCAATATCTTTCGAACCCACGCGCTAGATGACAAATGTCTCTGTATCTCTCGACTCCCAAATTCTGCGTATGTATGTTTGATCGTCAAGATTGATATTATTTAATGTCTCTTTACTATCCATAATTAAGCCTTCTTCTGGGCTTTGTCCGTTAACTTGATTCCAAAATTTGAAAAATGGATTTATGTTATCAACGTTAATAGCGTTCACTGCCTTTTCTAGAACTCCAGCGCCCCAGCGCTGGTTACTCAGACTCGTGCCTCACAGTGAAAGGCACGTCTTCATTTTCATACTCCAGCCACTGCTTAAGGTCCCCGTGCTGCGTTTGAGTTTAGACTAACATTTTTTTGTGCAGTGTTTTTCTGGAGCTTCAAGTGGACTTTGCCATGGCGGGGGTGGGGGGAGGAAGAAGAAACGTGTTGTTTTTCACAATATCCCCTTCTCTTTTTCCGTACGCTGGAATCCGTTTGTCTTAAAGATGGTTTCTGAAGGCCGCTGGCTTCCTGCTCTACGTGGACACACTGCTTTCGAGGCCCGCAACAAAACTCATTCCAGGATTTCTTCTCAGTAAACGTTTGAGTCAGTGTCTCTGCTTCTGATGACCAAACGCCAACCCTTTTCCTCATTTTCAGATTTGTTTTGCTGGAGTATGAATTCAAGAAACTTCTTCAGGAAGGCTTAGAAGGCTACTTCTTTCTACTCTTTCAGCCGAAAGTGACTTTACTTTGCTCTCAGTCAGGGTTGAGAGTTTTCCTGGTATGGAACCTGGGTTCAAAATAACCTTCCTCAGAAGTTCTGAGGGTGCTTCTCCACCGTTTCCTGCCCCACCTTTGGCGACAAGACGTGGGGCAGCAGCTAGATCCTCTGTTCTGTGCAGGTTCCCTGCTTTATTTGTTCCTTCAAAGTTTTTACCATCTCTTCCTCAACCTGACATTCTAAAATATTCTAAAGGCATACCCAGAAATGGTTTTTTTTTTTTTTTTTTCATTTATCACACTTGATACTTCACGGTTTCTTTCAATTTGAAGACTTAGATTCTGGATAGTTTTTGGTATTATTTAATTGACTATTAGCTCTTTCCGTAATGTCTATGAATTAAATATTAGACTTTCTGGATTTACATCCGGCTCTCTCATCTTCGTGTTTTCGGCTCTAAGTTCTGCGTGGTTTTCTCCGACTTTCTTTTGAATCCTTACACTGAATAACTACCTGCCCCCCACATAACACCCCTCTATTTTAACTCCAAGAGCTCATCATGCTTGTTTCCTGGTGGAACCCTTGGCAGACCACGCTTTGTTCTGTTTCACCTTTGCAAACTTATCGCTCCTGCCTTTTGCTGCAGAAGACACTCGGTCTTTCTTTGACCACCTTCATTGTCTGATTCCGCTGCTTGTTCCTTGCCGTTTTGGGCCGCAGGATTTCCTCAAGCGTCTGGTTATTCTTTGCCGCCTGTTTCCTTCGTGGAATGAGGCAGATAGAAGGGCCTCATCAAGGTCTGTGGAAATGGCTAAGCGCAGGAGAAAGATGCAGAAGTGAGAACAGACGGTGGATGTCACGTACGTGGGCCTTCTGATGACCGCCCTCCAGCTCGACGTTCTACGGGGAGGCCAGAAGGACCCTGTCCGCAGAGAATTCATGTGCCCCCAAGGATCAGTTGACACCAACTGAGGATTCGCGTCCAGACACATTACCTCCTGTCCTGAGTCCCCCTTGTCTTGATTCAGCTTCTTTCTTTTCTGCACCCTTGAAAGAATCACATTTTCCTAATGAGGATGGGGTCACCACTGTCACGCACCCACCCTGCACCCCCAGCACAGACAGACGAGGCCCTTGATAAATAAAAGGCCGGCGAATGGATGAATTCACTCACAATCAGGCGGAACCGGGAAGAGTTACAGGTTGACCTGGTGTTGCTCTGAAATCAAGAATCCTTTATGCTCTGTCGCTCTTCAATGGGAGTCACAGCTTGAATTAGCACAGAATCACAACTTTTAGTGAAGGGGAAGCAGAGAAGGTGATGGGAAATCGCAGTACTTTTAAGGGACGGCGGTCCCCTAAAAACAGGGCGGGCATCAAAACAGGCGCCGCAGACACGCCTTTCTACTTTAAACGAGAGACCGAACCCTTTTTAGGTTCGCGGTTCAATAATTAAGTTTAGGAAAACCGAAACGACATAGAGAATCTGTGCATGACTATCACTCTACTTTGTTTAAAACGGTACAAACTTTGAAGACAAAACTCACCTAATTCCTCCACCAACTTGACGGAGATTTAATGATCAAGCGCTCCCAGGGTCTGGACAACACGAATAATAACTCCAGGGAACGGAGTGCCTGACACGGGCCCGACCAGTGTGCCGCCTGGTCTTTAAAATGCATCTCAGTGGGTCGCTTTGAAAGCTGGGGAGCAGGCGAGGGACAGAGTCCGAAGCGAAGGAAGGACCATGCGTTGGGTCGTCCATACTCAGTGCTCGCGGGGCTGATGGTGGGCGGGAGTGTGAGCTCCATGGTGACGGTGACGGGACTCAGAAGGGAAGATGCGCTGACCCTTCGTCCTCCTTCTGGGCTTGTCCGCTCGGGGCTGGGACTTCCATCAGCAGAGGCCGGAGCAGGGGCAGCCCTTCGAGAAGGAGTCCTTTTAAAGCCATTCCTGCCTTCTGCTCCATTTTTTTTCTTTTTTAACTGTAGGACCTGGGGGTGGGGGGCAAAAACCACACCCCCTGAACGTCTGCCAAATGCAATCACACATTTCCCTAAATAATACTAGAAAAAGCCAAGCGACGAGATGAGTTTTGCCGCCTCGACTGGACACGGAAAGGCGAGTGGAAAAGGCTCCAGGGAAGAAATTCAAGCACGGGCAGGAGCGAGGGCTCCTCGGGACGTGGGGGTCCAGGAGGCACCAAGGGGGAGCCAGGGGCCCGGAGGTGGCCGCGCTGCAGGTTTCTTTCTGGCTCGCGACCCCCCCTTGCTCCATCTGTGGGGCCACAGCCGAGCCCCCGGCCTCGGAGGGCTGAGTACTTACATGGACACTCCGCCAGGTCTGGCTGACCCCCGCCATGGGGACAGTGGCTGAAACTTCACAGAGGCCATCTCATTTTGGTCCCCGGAAGCATAGATGACACCGTTTTTATCGGAGAAGCTTTTTTGTGCCTTAAAGCACTGTCTCTGCGAGATTCTTAAATTGCACACGGTCGGCCGTGATGGACGACGCCTGAATTCATAGCTACCCTCGGAGGGACAAATTCCTCCGTTATTTATTCAGAAAGAGAACTCTGATTAATGGGCTCCTCTTAGAAGTCGCAGTGGGCGGTGACGGGGGTGACGTGGTTAGAACGGTAGGGAGCACACGATCGGTGGGGGGAGCAGCCCCGGGTCGGGAGTGGGGGGCAGCACTGAGAGCCGGGGAGAGGCGTGGACGTGCCAGACCAGGTCCCCGACTGTCCCGAAAGTGCTCCTAACGGGCGGGGTGGGGACCGCAGAGCCCTTGTGGTTAGAAAACACCTAGAAAGGTGACGGCAGCAGACGGGTGGCTTCCTCCCGCCAGCCCGTGCCGGGGGCCCTTGGGCAGCCACCGCCGTGACTCCCGTTCTCCGGCTCTGTGGCCGTGACTGCCCGAGGCCACTTACGATCTCTTTGGTGCTGTCCTCTCGAGCGCTCGCCTCGCACGGAGGCCGTGTGACTCCAATAAGGTAACCGGGGGAAACCAGGTCCTAAACGGCTAGGTCACACGCAAGCGTCGTCTGCAAACTTCCGCCGCGTTGGCTCTCTGTTGCTTTGTCACCCGGCACCGTCTCTCATACAGCCGCGCGGGGCCACCAGTCACGGCAGCCCGCCTGATCCCTGACGGGAGCATCAGTCATGGTATCTTATCCGCAGGGACTGGGCACAAACCAGACCGCGCCTGACGGAATGCGTGAACGAAATTAGGCAAATACAAGCTCAGAGTCTTGTGATGGTTCATTTTCTGTGTCAACTTGACTAGACCACACAGAGCCCAGACACGTGGTCGAGCGTCATTCCGGGTGTGTCTGGGAGGGTGTTTCTGGCTGAGATTAATGCTCGGCGGACTGAGTAAGGCAGATTGCCCTCCCCGGGTGGGTGGGCCTCGTCCTATCAGTCGAAGGCCTGACTAGAACAAAAAGGCTGACCCCCCAGCACGTAAGGGGGGGGGTCCTGCGCACCTCCTTTAAGCCGAGACGTAGATTTCCTCCTGTCTCCACGCTCAGCTGAAGCTTCACGTCTTCCTGGGTCTCCAGCTTGCTGACTATCGGTCTTGGGATGTAGGCCTTATAAGCGCGTGAGTCAGTTCCTTGCACGCACGCAAGCGCACACGCACACGTTCTGTTGGTTCACTTTCCCTGGGGCACGCTGACTGACGCGCGGGTGTCTTCCTTTGGAGTTATGAGCCGCAAAAATGTTGGTTTGGTACGTCCCACGCCAGGATCTCCCTCGGCCCGAGATGCGTGACTGGAGAGCGTGGGGCCACGTCCCCTCGTCGTCCACCACTCCGAAGTCCGGCGCTTCGCCCCCGCGTTTAGCTCCCTCTTGACCGTCCACGGCCGGGGTGGCCCGAGCGGATACCTGCTGGAGATGTGGCGGCTGCTCCAGGGTTTTAGAACCGAGCCCGATTCACAAAGGGGGGGACTGTCCCTGTCACAGCCTCCTGATGGAATGTTCTCTTTCCCACTGAAACCTGTTTTGCTTGCTTTCGTGTTAGTGCTGTTTTCGTAGGCCGAACGTACGTATGTCGGTGCCGTTCGAGCTTCGATGAATATGCTGCTTTATCCACCTGCGAGGCGAATGTTTACTGAGCATTTACCGTGCGCTATTCATCCTGCCAGACCCTGGACACGACAGGAAAGCCCCGCTCAGGACCCCGCGGACGCCCAGTGCAGCCTCCGAGCCTAACGGCCTCCGCCTCCCGAGCACTGACTACGTGCTGGGCGTTCACACGCATTGTCACGTTCAGCCGGCGACAGTCCTGGAGGACAGGTGCGTGGGTTTGGTGAAGGAAGATGCCGGCGTTTGAGCAACGTGACGATCTCCAGTCCCACGGGGATCAGAGCTGCAGGGCTGCGGTTCGACCCGCTGCGGGACTGACGCCAACACCCGCGACGTCGTGACCACGTTGCTCCGTCCGACACGGCTCCCGCGGGAGAGGGGCGCTGGGTGCAGTGAGCCATCCCACCCAGCGAGCGGTGGCCTCCGGGACTTGGGGTCCGTCGTAGCTGAGCTTGTAACGTGCATGCTTTCTCCTGGGTGTTTCCAGGTGACCGTGGGCCCTGTGACTGCTGCTGGGCTACAAACACGCTGAGAACCAGGACCACACCTGTGCTTTGTCCCTCGGTACAGGATCCGGCTTCGTGACAGTGTTGTGCCCCTGGCAGACGCTCGATAAACACGCAGACAGGCCGACCACGGCCCTTCCCCTCTGCCCTCCTTGGACGGGGGCCCCCGTGGGCTCCCGGAGAACACCCCTGACCCACGGGGCCACTCTGGGTCTCCCGGGGCTGTATGAACAGTGTCTCCCATCCGTGGCATTTTCCTAGCATGGCAGAGCAGACCGGCCCAGGTGGACTCGAGAGAGACAAGGGCCGGGTCGGCACTGGGTCTGGCGTCCCCCTCGGGCCTTCCCGCACGCTTTGTCTGCCACCGGTCCTTCTGCCGTCACGTTGTCCCTGACTCGATCTCCTCACGTGCCCGGGCCGCTGGCTTCCGAAGCGAATTAAGCTCCACTCGAAATTCCCTACGTCGGTGTGACAAAGAGGTCCCAGGAAGGGCCGTGGAGCCCTTCAGGAATGTTCCTTAAGTTTGCGGTGACTAAATGACCCTGTTTTCCCAAGGCGGTGGTGCCCTACGCGTGTGGCCCCGGCATAGTGGTAGCTAGCATCTGCTTTCACTCTTTCAGCCTGGTTTGGTTGGTAGATCATTTGGTTCTTATTTGGTTATTCTTCGTGCGTGGGCGTATCACGCTTCCGACGGTCAGATTACGAAGTTAACAATAAAAGCGAATAAATCATTCTGCTCACTTACCGAACGCCGACCCTCCGTGTGTATTCAGAGAGCTGGGGGACGTGGTATATGACAGAAATCACAGCGTTTAGGATCCTTTCCTTCCCAACAGACCATTAGGTCTGTTCCTGTGAGTGAGTTTCACGCACATCCTCTATGATCAGGGAGACAAATCCTTTCCTAGACGAGTCTTGGGCAAGAACAGTTCTCTTCCGAAGTCTCTGGGGTCTGGTCTTGGATCACACGGCAGCCGGGTCAGAACCGGAACGTTCGTCTTCACCCCAGTCCCGGGGGAGTTCGACACGCGTTTGTCTTTCTCTGAGTCGTGGTTGTGCAGAGGGGCTCAGTGTCATTTTCTTCTCTTTTTGTGTGTTGGCCGGGTTTTGGTTTTGAATATTTGAAAATAAATGATGGAGAAGTAAAGAGGGCGCAGCTCGCCCCGAAAGACATGAGCACGGGACGGACACTGCTCACCCTTCCCCGCTGGGACAGAAAGGAACGGAAAAAGGCGAGCTTCTCCCGACCACCGGCCAGACTTGGGGTCTGCCAGGTTTTTTTTCCCCTCTGTCTCTTTTCTGCCTCCGGCTTCCCTTTTTGATGTCGCGTGGACCGATTTGCCTGGATCTCCATCTGTTTGAGTAGCTATAACAAACCACGCCACAGATGAGGCGGCCGTAAACAATAGAAAAACGTATCTCTCCCAGTTCCGGAGGCTGAGAAGTTCAAGATCAAGACTCTGGCAGAATCAGTGTCTGGCGAGGGTCCTCGTCCTGGTTCATACAAGTCAGCTTCTCGCTGTGACCTTACATGGTGGTGGGGTGGGGGACAGGGAGCTCCCTCCAGCCCCTTGGGTAAGGGCGCTGATGCCCTGTACGAGGGCCCTGTCTTCATGATCACAGCACTTCCCAGGACCAGACCCCCACGTGAGGCGAGTGTTGGGGAGATGTAAGCGTTGGGGCTGCAGCAG
>NW_006442110.1:268777-295209 GCF_000325575.1 Pteropus alecto | reverse complement strand
GAAGACGTGAAAACCAGGACGAGGTTTTACTCTTGCTCGTTTCAAACTGCAGATGGAGGGAGAGCTCAGGTTGCTGCCGAGTCTGGGGTAGAGACGGGGAGGCAGGCGCGGCGTGCTGCTGTACCTCCGCCTTAGAGAGAGGCGCAGATGTGTCACCTCGGTGACAGATGGCCCAGGAGCATCCAGACTTGTAGCCAGCTGGCATGAGAGCTGGCCTTTGACAGGAGTGGTTGATAATTACTTGAAGGAAGGCCGTTTTCAGAACGGGGAACATAATGTTCTAATGAGGTGTTTGACACCTATAAACTGAACTAGAAATAGGACGAGGCTGTCCAGAGCAGGTGGGAGATGGTAGAACCGTGTCATCAGAGAGAGCCAGGTCTCAGGCACAGCGACGAGAGACAATATGTGTAATTTTTAACAGCTTTTGGGGTGTAACTCAGCCTCGTCTTAAACGCTGCAAGTGTAAGACCCAACGATTTTAAGTAAATTTGTGGAGCCATGGCCACGAGTCAGTTTGAGAACAGTTCCCTCCCCCCCAAAACGTCCTACGAACCCCGTTTGCAGCCAGTCAACAGTCCCATCCCCATAACCGCCAACTCCGGGCTCTGGCTCAATAAATTTACGTCTCGCGAGGAGTCAGGCCGGCTTCTTTCGATTAGCCGGCGGTTTTTGCGGTCTGTCCACGTCATGGGGGTACGTGTAAGTCGTTCATTCCCTTCTGTCACTGGACAGGTCATCGTGTGGATGTAGAATCCCGAATTCACACGCTGATGGACATTCGGGCCGTCGCCAGTCTGGGGCAGTCACGAGTCAGGCCGCCGTGGACACCGGTGCCCACGAGCCTCTGTGGGGACACGTGTTTTCATTTCCAGCGATTCCCTTCCGTGGAGTCCAGCGGGGATTTCAGTGGGTGCGAAGGGGCTTTCGGCTCCTCTCCCCGAGGCGTCGGGTGCTCGCGCCTTCCCACTGCTCACTCGCTGTTCCTACGTCCTCTTTGGAGAGGTGTCTGCTCGATTCTTCTGCCGGTTTCGACCGGGTTCCTGAACTTCATTGTGGTCGCGATTGAGCTGTAAGCGTCTCTTTATCCCGCCTGCCCGTCAGCCATATACGACTTGCAAATGTTTTCTCGCGGTCCGTGATGTATCTTTTCACTTCCTTACTGGTGCGTTTCGAAGCACCAAGGGTCTTACGTGTAAGAGCTTGAAGTTCAAAATCCAAATGGAAGGGCCGCTGCCCGCTGCCGCTCACGTCTCACTGTCTCGTTTGATTTCTTGGCGTTTTCTTTGCCAAAAGTGAGCGTTTTCCTCTTCTAAATCTCCTCTGGGTGAGAACTGCGGGTGGTGTCTGCTTTCCCAGCCGGGCCTGGCCCGCCCTCCTTGTTCCCGGTGGTGGCTCTTCCTCCAGGAGGCCCTCCTGTCGGGAATGACCACCCCCCCGAGTCGCCCCCCTCACCCAGCAAACTCTCAGCATCGCTATTTCCGTCTCGGGTCAAAGGCCGTTTCCCTCCCGTGTCTTCCCTGGGCCCCGGTGCAAGTCGGATTTCTCAGTCTGCTCCGATTCCTGGACATGTGTGTCCCTCACCCAGCACGAGGCCTGGCCTGCGGTCACAGCCCAGCGAGGAGGTCGGAGCACGCGAATGTGGCCGTACTCGGTGGTCCTCGAACCTGACGGTTCACCCCTCAGGCGGACCGGGGTGATGGAGGGGTCCGCCTGGGCGAGGAGAACGCGCAGATCCACGTCAGAAGGAAGGGGACGTGCTCGGGGCCGGAGCTCTGCTCACGACGGTTAATCGCGGCCTCTGGAAAGCTTGGATGACAGAGTTTCGAAGCCCCTGTCTCTGGAAACCGGAGAAGGAGTAGAGACTCAGGGAGCATCTGGGAGCCCAAAGAGAAGAGACGGGGTCATGCGGGGGCCCGAGTCACAGGGAACCGGGGCCAGGAGGCTTGACACGCGCTGCGCCGTGCTCTCCTGCGCGTGGGACACGCCGCGCTCATGGCCGATCGCCAACCCTCGGTCGATTCCGTCACACGCAAAGCCTGTGTCTTCGCTTGAGTGACAAAGTGAGGAGTAAAGAACATGTCATCAGAGTGACGATGCCAGCGGCTTACACTCACGGAGCCCTCCATGAGCCCTGGGCCCCGGGCCGCGAGCTCTGTGAGGATCGACTTGGTTGATTCCCGCCATGGCCCCACGAGATGGGTCAGGAACCAGGGCACAGACAGCGGAGGGTCACACAGTCAATCTCTGGTGGAGCCGAGGTGCACACTCAGGCGGTCGAGTCCCCAGAGCCCGTGGCCTGCGTGACCGTGACGCTCAGAAGCACGGGGCAGAGGGGGCAGGTCAGGGGGCAGAGGGGGCGGGTCAGGGGACAGAGGGGGCAGATCATGAGCAGGGATTCGGTTTTCTGGACAGAATATAAGCTCTCACTTGGGGAGTACATCGGGATAGCATTTGTGAACAGTGTCCTATGTCATTGTCCAAAAAACATCTCTTCAGACGCCCCCAAATTAATCATTAACCCGTTGTCTACTGACCTGTGGCTCAAAGCGCACCAGCTTTCCACTCCGTATTGGATGGGCGGGAAACGGCACCAGCACGGAGGGCGAAGGTTGTTGGGGAGAGGAAGGCAAAGTTGAAGTCCACATTTATCACCGAAGGAGGGAGAGGGACAGACGGGAGCGGCCACAGCCCAGGCGGGAAGGGACCGTGGGCCAGGAGGAGGTACAGGGAAGAGCAGCGAAGGGAGGTGGAGCAGGAAGACGGGAAGCATGAGGAACTCGGTAGGGGACAGGTGTCCCAGCCGGGGACGGGAAAACAAGTCCCGACAGAGAATCGATGGATGGTCTGCGTCAGGGATCGGGGCTGGACTGGGGGATCGGGGGGCGATGCCGCCTCGCTCTTGGAAGTCAGAACAGGAGAATCTACTGAAAAGAACTTAGCACCTGCCTCACGCCTGACATAACAAAAATAACTTGAGATTTCACAGCTTTTAGTGAAGGGGAATGACCGACACAGAGCATTCAGGAAACAGGCCCTGACGCTCAGCCCTCAGCAGCCGGGGGCCAGATTAATTCAACGGGGACATCACAAGTCACGCGCAAAGTTTAATTTCGAAATTCTGTCGTCGCCCTTTGGAATATGTCGACCTTTTAAGTTAATAAAGTAGATTCTGTACGGGGACAGAATAAAACAGCAGGACAACGATGGTTACCATCCAAATCCAACAGCATTCCAAATAATTTGATTGGGTTTGTTTTATAAAAATTATCCTTGAGAAAACCTAGTATAAATGGGGGCAAAAAAAAAAAAAAAAGTCCCTAACAACATATCTGGGCTGAAATATTTGCCAAATCTAAAAATAATAATAATGCCAGCACTGAGGTTACCCCCCCAGGCAGCATCGTTCATGGTGGGGTCACGAGGCCCTCGGAAGCTGAGAGGCAGGCGTGGTCTGTGCACGATGATCCTGCTTACAGTTGTTTTCAATGTCTATCCAAACGCTGTGAAGAATTTCTGTTTAGCTCTAACATATACTGACATATATGTTTGAAATTTCAAAAAGAATTTCATTTTCAAACATGGCTTTGCAGTTTAGCGGACTTATATACGTCTACCTATAAAGTCGGCGGGTGGACACGTGGCCTACAGTCTCGGACCGCCCCTGTTTATGGGCCTTTTCCACTTAATCCAAGATGAAATTCGGCATCAAAGCTTCTCCGAGGTGAAAAAGCATTTCCTCATTGCGGGAGCATCTGACCATCTGACCGGGCGGGGGTCCCAGGGCACAGGCAGGTGGGTGCAGAGGTGGATCAGGTAGGGTGCCTCTGGACGAAGGATCTGACAATTAGCATCTAAAGTCCTGGAAAGGAAGGGGAAAGGAGGGTCAGATGGAAGGAGAGGGGAAAATCTTTGAAGAAACTGCCCCCATGGAGCGGCTTCGTGCTTTTCTTGGGAAGAGCAGCCAGCACCGGTGCTGGGGACCCCCAAAGTCCCCCCCACCCACCTCGCCCCATGTCTTTGAGACTCGGCCTGACACCTGGCCTGTGTTCCTTTTAATCTAGAGTTGAGAGGAAGAACAAATAATCTCTTAGACAAGCCACAGCCTTGTTCTCCTTTTCAGAGAAATATACTGGGAACAATAACTGATATTTTAAAATTCTCAGCCAATTCAGGTGAAATGAATCTGCTCAGCCTCAAACGTGTGAAAATTAAATTGTTAGAATTGGATTTGCCGTAACACTTAAGTGGATAAGGATCAATAACCGTACTCCCAGGTCAATTTATTATACTGGTCGGTGATGAATTTTGTAAATTACTTTCTCGTGACCCTCCGAGATGCAATTTTGTCCAAAGTAAGTCAGTAAAATCGGTAAACAAATTAACGAGAAGTTGATTAACGCTTCCTCTTAGACATCCTCGGGCACGTGTTTGATGGCCTGGATTTCCGTGTCCCATCACCTAGAAAGGACCATTTTCGTCTGAAAAAGAGAGAGCCCATGACTTTTAAGCCCAGCAGATTTCCCACGGCCTGCTGGATCTCTGCCTGAATTTTAATTCTACATATCGGAACGACAGCCCTTCCTCGCGCGTGACTGGTGTCCAACACGTGGGACTGTTTTGTGCAGTTGAGCCGCGGTGAACGTCGGCGCCGCAGGCACGTGCCAGACGATTCCGATGTTACAGATGGGAGCCCCGCCTGCCGAAGGCCCACTCGAGACTTCTGACCTTTGAGAGGGGCTGCGCGACACACACGTTCACCCACGGCCCCCTGGGTTCCTCACCTTCTTCTGCTAGATGGAGCCGGAACAGCAGATTGCAAGGAACACCGACCGTGTCATAACCTAGTAGAAACCATTTTGCAGGCAACCGAGATAATTTAGGGCTGTGCCCTCTGCCATTTGGACTTGAATTTAAATGCATTGTCTCTGATGTTATCCAGTGTGCTCTCGATCCTACTCGAAATCGCTAATAGGAAGAAGCTTAATAAATAAAGCAGAAAGTTTGTCTTCAGGAGTAGCAGACATATAAATCAATGCTTTTCTCTTTTGCACTGGTAACAAAGAAGCGAAGACAAAGTCTATTAACAGAGTAAAAAGGTTTTTACTAGGCAATAAGTGAACTATTATAATTTAAAAAGTGTTTTGCAGTCTGCATTGTGCTTAAATTTTAAGATGTCTCAAATCAGTTTTAGTGTCAGATAGAATATAAATTCTAGTGACGACGATACAAGAAATAAACTAGGATAATGACTGAAATAAAAGTTTCACAAGCTTGTTCTGATCGTTAAATATTGGTGTCTAAGGCTTAAGGGATTAGAAGAAATGTTTGCCTTCTCAAATCTTCCTTTTCTTTCCAAATTTTCTTCAATGGATGTATTTAGCTATGTGTCCATCTGAAATAATTAATTCTTCAAGACTCATTTCAAGTTTTATGCCCTGTCAAATTCCACTCAAAATCATTCTTCTGGCTTGGGATATTAATGTAGTAGATTTTGTCTATATCTTAAATCGTGTCACTTAACTTTAGTCTGTATTTTATTCTCTACCAACTCTTTGAGAGTAGAAATCGTATCTTTCCCCTCTCTTTTTTTCATTGTTTATATTTAAGGTATATGATGTGACGATTCGATACACGTAGAAATGATGAAATGATTATCACCATCCAGCTAATTAACACGCCCATCCCCCCATACAGCTGTTTTTTATCACGAGAATACTCAGGATCTAGCCCCTCGGCGAACTGCTAGTGGACGGCGCGGTGCTGACCGGAGCCACGTGCTGCACATTGCATCTCCAGGACTTACGCATCTCGCGTGACCGAAATTCGGTACCGGTGGCCAGTACCACCCTGTGCCTCTGTCCCCGCAGCCTCCGGCCAGCAAGCTTCTGCTCTCGGCTTCTATGAGTTGGACGGTTTTAGATTCCACACACAAGTGACATCAGTAAGCACTTGTCTTTCTGTGTGTGGCTTATTTCACTGGGCGCAACGTCCTCCAGGTCCACCCCTGCCGTCCCGAATGGCAGGATTGCCTTCTTTTTAAGGCAGAGGGACAGTCCGTTGTGTGTACGCACTGTGTTTTCTTTGTCTAGTCATCTGTTGGTGATGTTTAGCTTATTTCCATACCTCGGTCATTGCGGATCGTGCCTCGATGAACATGGGGGTGCGGGCATCTCTTTGAGAACCCATTTCCTTTTTTTTTTTTGGATAAATGTCCAGAAGTGGGATTTTTGAGGCACCTCCACACTGTTTTCCTGCTGGCGGTGCTCTGGGAGTTGCTTCGCTCCACATCCTCGTAATCTTTGTTTGTTGTTGTTTTTTTTGTTTGTTTTTTTTTGTGTGTGTGTGTGTTTTTAATAGTAGTTAAACTAACAGGTGTGAGGTGACATCTCACTGTGGTTTTATTTGTGTCTCCTCGATGATGTATGGCTTATCGTTCTGTTCTGGCATCTTCTAAAGGACCTGACGAAGACTGGACACAGTAGTAACCGATGCTTAGGGAGACTGGTCGCCGGGCAGCGACGATGGTGGTGGCAGATATGCGTGTGTGGCTTAGCCCCAGTGAGAGCTAGTGGTCCCGGACTCTAAATCGCCCGCGTGGTTTTCTGGATGCAGACGGCGCTGGCCAGTCGTAGGAGGCCCGCCCAGCTGCACAGGCAGATGGTGCCTGCAAAGCAGCCGTGGGAATATTTACTTCCTGCGCCTGGTTACCGAGGCTGACAGTGGCACGGGGGCCCCGGGAAATGCTGACCCCCAAAGCCCAGGTTCGCTCTGCGCCCCGTCATCAGAAGCCGGACTTGGAAGGGGGCGTTTACAAGGACAAGCAGACAGAGCCCCGGCAGCTGGGAGGGACCCCGGACTTGGAAGGGGGCGTTTACAAGGACAAGCAGCTGGGAGGGACAGCAGAGAGGCAGCTGCACTGCCTTGGCAGAGCCATCTGTCTCGGGGACGGCGGAGGGGGTGCCCTGGTGGGAGCGGGGAGCTGTGCCTCCCCTGCAGCAGGAGCCGAGGCCAACACGGGCCCCGTCCTGACGCAGGACAGAGCTGGTGTCGTCACGCAGGCTGCCCCTGCTTTTAGACTGGAAATGAAGAAAGGGACGCACGAAAGGCTCGTCCTGCTCACAGCCCCCCCCGAGGGCCACACTCTCAGCCCCCCGCGGGGCGGGCAGGTGGCAGTGGGGACGAGCAAGCTTATCTGACTGATCTGATGGCAAACTGGGTGTTTTCCTTAAGACGACTGTCATTCGAAAGAGACCCCGGTGTGGGCACCTTGATTCCACTCCCGGGACCGTCGCGGCCCCCGGCACACGTAGGAGTCACATCAGGGACTAGGAGACTCGCCACTTCCCCTCTCTCGGCCTCGGTTTCCCCACAGAAAAAAAAAAATTGTCCCTGAGTTACTCTCCTGCCACCGCGTAAGGAACCGGCACACACTTTGCAGCTCGAACGAGACCCCGTCTCCCTCCGCCCGCCGCCTCACGGGGTGGCTCCCTTCATAGGGACTGTCACTCAGCGAGCCCCGGTGGCATCTGAAGGGATGACAGCTAACGGGAGTTTGGAGATCGAGGCTTCAGAAGGATCCCCGTCGGGGAAGTGGATGGGACGGTGCCGGCTGGGAGCCGGGGGTCAGGACACGCCAGATGGGGGCGAGGAACAGCCATGCGTCGGCAGACCTGGCTCACGCACCAAGCAGGAGCCAGCCTGGCAGTAGGAGGCTGGGAGGCTCAGGATGGTGAGTCCAGATGGCTGGCTGGGGGTGGGTGGGGCGGAGCACGGCGGCCACCAACGTGGCCGTAACCACCACGATGAGTTCCAGAGGCCAAGTTTCCAGTGGACCCAAGGGGTGACAGTAATCGCGCACCAGTGCCAGGTTAGAGGGTGTGGAGGGGAGGTTCAGGACACCACGTGGGGCTCTGCGACCCGGAGCAGGAGGCGGTGCGTCTCGGTCCCGCCTATGACATGAGGGTGTTGGCGACCTTCGACTGTGAGCAAAGCGTCCTTCTCAGAGAAGCCCAGCAGTGTGACGCCTCAGAATTAGGTGTGTTATCGGTGACCAGCACCGCTGGCCGGAAGCAGAGCCGTCGAGTCCCGCCCTGTCTTCCAGACTCTTCCTCCGTTATTCCGATTTGGGCGTCCAGCGGTTGCCCCTAGGGGTTGAGGGTGCTGGCCCGGGCACTCTGGCTCCTGCAAACGCACCATCTGCCTGTCAATCTTCCCATAAATGCAAATGAGAAATAAGCGTCAGGTGCTTTCCCATACATGACTCATTCACACAATAATCGAAGGAAAAGCACACAATATTAAATGATTAAACTTTCATGGGATGCAGTAAATATGCATATTTCTGATTAAAACAAATACGCTCTCATCATTTAAATCGTATTTTTATGGCAATAGCTTGAAGCACTTGGGGTGAGGGATGCCTGAGTGATAATATTCAAATTTTCTTTTATTTTTATTTAAACTCAAATATTTAATTGAAAAATTAATAAGAAGAAACCTTAGACTGTGTAATGGAGTTTAATTTGGAGATTATTTCTCAATTCTACTGTACTGAAACCAAGTTATAGGCGGTTCGTGTTATCACGAGGTTACCTTTTGCGGGGTTTAAATTTAGTATATTTAAATTTTTTTAACAATTTCCCTGGAAAGGCTCTGCTTTCAGATGAAATGAAACAATAAACTGTTATAGATAAACTTGCTTGGGAAATATTTGGCTTCTCAAACAGTGTATATGTCCTCATTTGATTCACATAAAACCATGGAAGTAAGAACACATTATGACTTGTAGCACCCCACCCCATGGATGGATGGATGGATAGACAGATTAGATAGACAGATATTGATAGATAGATAGATAGATAGATAGATAGATAGATGAGAGAGAGAGAGAGAGAGAGAGAGAGAGAGAGAGAGAGAGAGAGACGAGAGAGATAAGTGACAGATAGCTGACAGACAGAGGGTATACTATGCTCCGGGTCCTGGCCCCGCTGTGTTTAGTCAACTCCAAGGTCATCGACGTGTAACTGACTAACCGGTGCCTGGGCATCCAAGAGGGCCAGGACAGCATGAATCAGAACACCTGGGAGCAGCTCAGAAGAGGCGAGTGGGCACTGGAATAATTTTGATCATATTTGTATGGAGCTGCCTCTGGGTTCTTAAGAAGCTAAATTATACTCGCGATTCTGTTCCTCCAGGAGTCGTTTTAAACAAGATTTCACAGTAGCTGGTGTATTATCGTCATTCCCCGTGTCAACAGGTCGTGACGAGTTCATGTATATTTTATCGCAGTGATAGCTGGGAAGCTCTATCAGGCTGCAGCCGAAAGACATTTTTCTTATCGTTTGTGCCTTCTGTTTATCTAATTGACATAGTATAGTTTGTTCTGTATTATTTTTTGGTGCTTTGTGGCAAGATGTCCGCATTTCTCATTCGGCTGCCCCAAGGTGTTTCTTGTGAGCAAAAGACAAAGATAATGGCCCTTTTTAAGAGAGGTGAAGCGGTGCCCCAAATCTTTCTAAATCCGCGTTCATTTCGAAATGCCTGGGTCACTTGATGGAAAGGGCTTCAGAGCTGATTGGGATGACGATTTACAACACTTAACGAGAAGCAGAGAGGACTAGGAACAAATCAATTCTCACGAAGTTAGGAATGGATCTTACCTGGTAGGAGTGAATAAACAGGCTCTTTTCCCCAGGACCGAAACGTGGTCTAACTTAGAAGGACTATTGGAGTTTACGAAATAACTATAGAATTAAGTTATTTCAGAATCCATATCAAAAGTCATCTGTTTGAAATTCAGTTCTTTCGTCATAAAATCGTTGGATTTCCACACTCCAAGATTCCAAGGGGTACGATCGAATCTATTCTGGCGTCTCCATCAATCCAACAGTGATTCGATCAACTAGCGTTTTTCTCGGTAGATGAATAAGAGAACTATTAAACAGGAATTTTGTCCTAAAACTTGGACCCAGACTAAAGCTTAGGGCAATAGGCGAAAAGGCCATAGCGCCATGCATGCACGTGTTGAAGACTGCGAATGGTACGTAGATTCAGCGAATGGAGAAGTCTAAAACCGGAGGGCTGCATGGAAGAGGTGGAGTTTGACGTCGGCTTTGAAAACTTTAACATTTGAAAAGGTAGCAAGGATGTGGGTGAGGATTTAGGGCACTGGGGCCACAGAGGCCAGGGAGAAATAAATGGTGGCCGCATATAGGATGGAGCTCACACTCGACTCCAGATATTCAGTACACGATGGTAATAAACTTAAATCTAAATAGCCAAATATTGCCAAATATTGATTACTAGAATCTAAGGGAAGTAAAAAACACCTCTGTAAATTACTGATAAAATATGAGGGACGCCCCAGTGGCCACGAGGGGCTCCAAAGAGCCGGATGTGCTTGAGTCACCGGTCCCCGGCCCCTTCCTCCTACCCCGCCCGCTGGGAGCGCCCACCGGCCTGCCCGCCTCAGCAAGGTACCGCTCACGCCGCCCGCTGGCGTCTGCTAGCTCCTGGACACATAACCCTTCCAGCAGCAGAGGAAATTGGCTTTGGAACGGCACCTTCGAAATTCAGGCTTGAGCACAGCGGTGCAGGTCAGGGAGTCTGGAGGCGTGGAGGCCACCCTCGCCGGGTGCCTACGGGTGACACAACCATCCCCAGGGGTGGACCTCTAGAGAGACGAGAAGGATGCTTTTGCTTCCGCGCCGCAAACTCCGGATCCTTCTTTTCCGGGGAGGAAAGAGCAGCTTAAATGCCTCGTGTTCCCTCACGGTCGCTGTCATTGTCCAGTCTCCCTTTTTAATGAAGACTTGGTTGCATCTGGTGTTCGTACACAGGTGACACACGAGCCCACGAGGCCGGTACCCCTTGTCCCTCCACTCCCAGTTGCTAGGTGGCTCAGGCTCAGGCTGGATGTGTCATTAACCTTTTATTGTTTTAAAATTTCATATTTTTATATACTTATGTTTTCTATATTTCGAAGGTACAGAATTAATAGGTAAAATGGTGTTATCTCAGCGAAGCAGCCCATCGACGTGCAATTAATATCTTTATTTTGAAATGCTTTACCCCCTTCAAGTATGTGTGTCTTTGATGTTAACATAGCTTCCATAGTTTTCTATATTACTATTTTATTAGCTTTTCTAAATAGAAAATAAATTGGTGTTTGTCTGATGTATCTTTTCCCACGCTTTGACTTCAGGGTTTTTTTTTTTTATTTTTTGCATTCTTATGTTTTATGTCTTTTAACTAGAGAGTGTGGGTGGATCTTTTGATCTCCAAACTGTTTGAATACATTTCTTCCATGTCGTTTTTTTTTTTTTCTTTTTACTTGTCCTACTTTTTCTGCATTTCTCGATTTTTCTCCTGTTTTTCCTAATTCGGAGTAAGGTCTATTTTTGTTGCTCGTCTTCATTTCACTGTCTCTTTACGATGTGGCTGTCATTCTTTCCATACCTCTTTGAAGCCCTCGGAATTTCAACGTGCAATTTACCTTGAAAAACCTTAAGAGGCAACCGACGTATCTACAAATTAAGCCGATGATAATGCTTTAACTCTGCCCACTCCCGAGTACCGTACTGTTAAGTGCCTAACTTCAAAGATTCGCTTTTTTCCCAAACTATCCGTATTGTTCTTTTTAGAGTTACCATTATTATTACGTGTCAAACCTTTCTTCAGAATGTTGCGTTTATTCCCCCCCAACCCCCGCCCGTGGCATGCGTGTTAGCACGGGTCTGCAAATTCTTCCTCATATCGCATAACCTCTCAAGGAGCTAGACCCAGAATGCAAAGCAACTAACTGCACCATTAAGCACGCTGGCGATTACAGCCAACTCGTTATTCCCAGCAAGACTCATAAAGAAAGATGCAAGCCATTGATTTAAATCCCGGAGCCAAGTCCTTCCCTTGCCTGGGACCTAACTGTGCTTTGAGTAACTCTGTTTTCGGAAGGCCTTCAGTTAGTCTCTGTTGGGCTCAGCTTTTTGTTACTAATTGTGTCCTCATCCTGGAAAAGCACTTTCGTTGCATAAAGAGGTCTCAGGTGAGACATTTTCTCCGTTTGCTGGTTCTGCTGAGTAACTAACTAGCTCTCAGCCTAGTGGCCGTCCCTTTGCAGATGATGCGTCTTTTCTCTCTGGACCAGGACCGGGACCAGGCCACAGTGTCCTGCATGTCATCTGCGATGCGTGCTGGTGTAGGCATCGTCTTGTTCCTCCTGCTCAGGATTTACCAGGCTTCCTGTGTCTGAAGGTTGGCTTTGCACAAGTACGGAGAATTCCGTCCCATGATCTCTTCAAGCAGCGAGTCTTTCCCACGTTCTTCGCTGTCCGTGTCTGGCGCTTCGATGGGATGACGTTTAGACCCGTCTCCTTACTCTTCCCTGTCCCTTCTCTGTCCCTTCACCTGTCCTGCATTTTGGTGACAGCTCTCTATGTACTATCCCTAGATGCATTTCCAGGTGAATAATCCTCTGTGAGCATCGTTTAGCATGATGCTGTTGTTGGGTTCACAGATAAACAGACGGATGAGACAGGGAGAAGGAGGAGCTATGAGGTCCCCAGTTCAGAGGATGGAGTGTTCGTACTTGTAGCCCCATCCCCCACAGCTCGACACGATGAGAGACGGGTCTTCGCCAGCACATGCTTTCCATGACCCTGACCATTTTAAACTACTCGCCGTGTCCTTAAGGTGCCACATCTCACCCACCTCTCCACTGTTCTATCTCGGAGGGGAGACCCTCTGCCTCGCCTCACTGGCTGGTGCCTTCTGGTTCACGTCAACCCACCCCAGGTGGCACGTGCTCCAAGGAGCCTTCTGCAAACTTCCTCTTCGAGGCTTTAGCTCCCAAGACTTCTCTCTCCAAGAGCTCAGGGCACAGTTCCTGATAAACAGACTCTTGTTTGTCTGTCCCACTAGGCAGGCTTTACACCCCTTGGGGGCATGAGACATCCCTTCCACCTTTGCATTCCTGATGCCTCAGGGAAAAGCCAGCACAAAGGGGTCCCCGAGTTTTCGCCTGCCGTCATTAGACATCGCTCCCCACTGTTCCGTTCTGCAATCTTTCTCTGTAAGATTGTATTAGAATCACACAACGTCGGAAGTAGGAGACTGCCTATGTCACGTGCTGTGACTTTGTCACAGTTAGAGTTCATTTTGTTTGGCGTGAAGGACCGATATCCTGAGGACACTCTCGGCCCCACGTCCTCTTTCCCGTCGTGGACCAGGACAAGCTTAAGTGCCTCAAGCCTCATTTCTTGGGAGGAAGGAAAGGTGAATCTCCCAGCAAGTAAGAAACTGGAGGAAAACGGCCCCCGGGTACGCGAAACACAGGGTTTGTAAATTCATTAGTAATTCTGCTGTCCCCGAAATGGCTCAGTGTGGAGAAGAAAAATATCGTAGATATTTCCTTCCTTCTATTTTACACAGCTTCCCTAAATAACTCCCATTTTTTTAATTCCGCAAGCCACGTTCCCGACGGCAGAGCTTTGGCTCCTTCATTCAAGCGCGCTGGGATCTGCGTGGTTTCATAACCTGTTAGCATCCGCTCAGTGATAATCCCGAGTGTGCTTTTCCCGCTGACTTTTTTTTACTGCGGAGGTGGAAAAGCGCTAAGTGGCAACGGGTTCCTTTAATTTTCCTGTGCAAACAGAGTCAGGGAACAAAGAAAGATGCACAGGGACTGCAAAATATCATTATTATTTTATCAACGACAATAATACAATCCTTCATTACAATAACTTCCTACTGCTAAGTGCCCCTAGAAGCAAGATAGTGCAGTGATGCAGAAGACAAGTTCCCGTAATGCCCCATGAATTATTTTGCACGGGGCCGACTGTAGCCTAAGAGATTAATTGCAAAATTTTGCAATCCTCGATCTGTCTCATCGACTCTCAGGATGTGCTCTAGCTGTGGCCGAAATGACTAATGCAAATGTGGGCTAATTGTTGGCCTCAGAATCCCTCATGCAGCCGCGCTGAGATTTCGGGGGCCCCCGCGAGCATTTCTTTACAGAGAAAACGAGGTCTCTCTAGCGATTCATAGGTGTAGTTTAAAATGTACCTTTCTGGGGGGGGGGATAAAATTAAATTCCCCCGAAGGTATGCTTTCTGAACAAGGAACAGACTGGAGAGCATAGAAAGGCACCGTGTGCTTGGGGTGGGAACGGGGGTTCTGTGGAAATGAGGAGGAAAAAGCGTATCTGTGTCGTCTTTTGTCACTCACTGAAATTTAGCGTCTCCTTCTGTGACGAAGGTGAAGCTTCGTTACCGTGAGAACCCGTCATTGGTATTTGACGTCGCATCGTAGCCACTCTGAACGTGACTTCGCAACTCTTCCCCACATGTTACTAGGTCAAGATTTGTTTCTTTTTTTAAGTTCAGGTCACGCCAGTTTCGATGGGCTTCATTCCTTCATAACCCCATGGATTTCTTTTTCTTCTTTTTTCATCTAAAAACGTCATTCTTAAGAGGGTCTGTAGGCTTCATCGGACTGTGAGGGGGTCCGCGCCCCCGAGATCGAGGCCCGTCGAGTCCTCCGTCTTCACGATTGTGTCCTCGGCAGATACTGCCTCACGAACATGCCCATGCGCAACTTAAAGGCCAAATTCGGGGGAACGGCGGTGAGCGCGGCCTCCAGACAGAACCCCTTCGAGGTGGCCGGCCGAACATCATGCAGGCCCCAAACCTTCGGAGGGGCCAGAGGCCCGAACCCGCGTGCCGGGGGACCCACCTTCCGCACAGCAACCGCAGCACCCCCTCTCCCCAGCAGAGAGTTATTTTGATCGGCGTTCACCGAGGCTTGGAAACAAGCACCAAAATTAAGTGGGCGACAAACAGCCCTGGTGATGACACGTCTTCCGATAATTTCCGTTCCCGCCGTGAGAGCAGCCCTGGCATTCTCGTCTGCCTGCCACCCTGGCAAGTCGCTCTCGGTCCACGTGGATGTTTTTCTCCACACGTTTCTAGGGATTTGCTCCTCCGATCCGGCCACGAGCCCTTTTCATCTCTTCCGAGGATCCTTTGGACAACCTGGCGTAAACACTTACTGAGAGGTCGAAAGTCCGCTCATTAGAGCTGGAGAGCCACGTTCCAGCCTGATGCCCCAAGAGACAGGAAAGGCGACAGACTCAAACCGCGTTTCTCGGGAGACGGCTGCAGACGTCACACCTGGCGCTTCACGGCGCGTTTGGAATCATCGTTACGTGCTTGTCCTAATCACGCCACAGAATCAGGGTTTCAGTGCTGAACTGGACGAAGGATGTCACTTCCCACACCTCACCGATGCGGCCGGCCCTTCCCGAGGATGTCACTCTCGGCACGATGGGGCATCCCTGAGGACGGGTGACTCCTTCCGCTCCCCGACACCCAACACTCAACCTCTCTTCTCACGTGTGGGGAGGGGACAGCTAGCTCTTCATCAGAAGACGCTGCTCACCCGCAGCTGAGCGGCGCCTTTCGTGCCGCCAGGGGCAGAGTGGGAACTGTAAGTGGACGAGAGTGAAGGGCGCGCTGAAATCAGCTGTCAGGTCTGCGAGCTCGGACTTCCACGGCCCCCGCTCACTCTGGATCTGCAGACGGAGATGCCCGCGAAAATGCCCAGGAAGAAAACCCGCTCAGCGACCTTGGATGGCAAGGCAAGGTCCACTGCGTGATAACATCCAGCCGGCAGGCGCGGGCTTTGCCATGCCTGGAGAGCTCGTGCTGTTTCCGATATTATGAACAGCCGACCCCAACTGGCGTGCTGTCTTTGAGAAGGATCGACATGTGATTTAGAAAAATAGCACAGACGGTAAGTCAAACTTCATACGGTTTATTACGGCTTGTGTGGCCGGTTTCCGCTTCTGGATAGTCTAGGTGATATTTGGTGCCTTCAAGTTACTTGGTGCTGGGGACCGGACTAAGTCCTCCCCACCATCACAGCTCATGGACTGAAGCCCTAACCCCGGTGTGGTGGTGTTTGGAGATGCAGCCTTTGGGAGCTGATTGAAGTTAGAGGAGACCGTGAGGGTGGACCCCCCATGAAGGGATCGGTGTCCTTATGAGAAGGGACAGCAGGGACCTTGCTTCCTCTCCTTCTCTGCCCTGCGGGGACACAGTGAGAAGGTGGCCACCGGAAAGTCAGGAGGAGGGCCCTCACCAGGGCACGGAAACAATTGATCTTGAACTTCCAGCCTCCAGAACTGTGAGAAAGCCATTCCTGTTGTTATGCCATCCCATCCTATAGTGTTCTGTTAGGACAGCATGAGCTGATAAGCATAGAATAAAAAGAAATGTCCTCTGAGACCTTAAACTATGAAATCAACCTATAAAGGACCAAAACTGTGTCATCAAAGTCACGGCGGAGAGAAGAGATCTCGAGTCAGAGCAGACTTGACCGGAAACGGTTCAAGTGCACGGCCACAGGGAAGATGTCAGAATGAGGCACAAAAGATGCTTCTGCGGGAAGCAGGAGGCTGAAGGCCGGTCTTGCCTCGGAGTCTGAAAAGCTGTGCAGACTTGGAAAGGTCACTCGAAATGAAATCTTAGGGCTCAGATCCGTACCAAATAATTCACTCCATCCATCCCAGCAAAAGCACAGTATTTCTTTATCTCAGAAGCAGTTGGAGACCAACCGCGTGCATGCCTTTCTCTTCCTGAGCAGAGTCGGGGGCCCCCGTGGCTGGCTCTGCCACTACTTGTACACTGCGTGGCCCATTTACACACTCGCTGGCCGCTGCCTTCTGCTGGCACACACCATTCAGCTGTCACAGTCTGTAAACAACACACACGCTTTGAAAACAGCCTGGGCAAGCAGCAGAAACGGAGTCTGCTCTCTCCCCCCGCCATCCCCCCAGAATCTGCAGTTTTCTCTTTGTTTAAGTTCGTTTTTATATAAATATCACCCACAATTGAGACAGCGCCTAGGCCCAGCTTTCACACAGTATGTCGTATTAATAATAGCGATAAATACATAGGCATTATTTTGCCTAAACACGATTTAAAACCAATTTAATTCTAGGGCACATCGTGGTCCTCGTATTTTATTTTTAAAATACTATTAAATGTGCACGGCAGTTTTAATATAAAGGTATTTCAACTTAACTATTAGCTCTGAAGATGCAGATATTGTTTTATATGCAAAGCTTTTGGATCACAATGAAAAGCAGAAGGCAATAACTTAGTAATCTTTCCCCGTCAGCTTTAAATTGTATCACGTCACTCTTAAATATTCCATATATTGTGTCTACTGTCTCCTCGTTTATTTTCCCTAATGTTTACAGTGCACCTATTACCCTGTGTCCTCCTTGAAATAAAACACCCCCTCCTGCACCTGCCCAAACCTCGACCATTTTCAGCCCCCACATGTTCCCATGGGGCCCCTCGTTTGACCAGGGGGACCTTCCGGCGGCCCTTCTCAGCTCCGTTACAATATTACCTCCCTTGGGTCTCCGTGTGTCCCGTGCCCAGCGTTACAGGCACTTCCGGAGCCAGAGTGATGAATACTTTATCCCGCCACGTTCTCCCACGAAGTTAAGAAAGTGCCGATTCGGAGCAGGACCTTGAGAAACGCACGTTGATGAAATAATCCGCAGCAGCTCGGGAGGGCGAGTGGCGATCTCGGTGTTGCGAACACACACTCATGTGCACGTACGCACGCGAAAGAGAACTGACTGTTTAAGTCAAACCCAACTGTAGGCTTTAAGGCAAAGTGAGGTCCACGCAGGTCTCGTCATTTGTAGTAGCCGCATTCTGCAAAGATTCTGCAAGCGATGCATCAGTGAATACTGGACCGAGCATATAAGCTTAGGGTCCCTTGAGCGCTGTCTACATAACCTTCTTTTATGTATGTTTCAAGAAACCTTATTTCATATATATATTTTTGGTTCATCAATATCGAACTGACGGCCGACGGCGCTGCAGCTCGGCCCGAGTGCCGTTTGTCTAACACAGGTATGTCCTCCACGAGGCAGGCCACCGCCTCCTCGTACTTAGAAACGCAAGGAGACATTTAGGCGACAAAACTGTCAGCTAGAAGCAGAGAAACCAGAAAACTCATCGCGGAGCGGACCAGGAGGCGGAGCGGGGAACCGGTCCTGGGCAACTCGAAATTTTGCAGCTCAGCGTATTTCTGCGAATGGCTGACCGCAGAGGCTCTGGGAGCCCTGCTTTGGGGGTCACCGATAGATTTCAGGGAGCAGGCGACCTCACAGTTTTGGAATGCACTAACAATGAAGCTCAATTGCATGAATCTCCTTATTGGAGCCGGTGTGGGGGCGGGGTTCTCAGGAGACGTCACTGCCGCCTTTGAAGCCCACCTGCACCCCATGTGGGGCGTCTCCGGGGACGGCAGTGGCCCCCCGCAGTCGGGAGACTTCTGATCCAGCCTGCTCTCGACGGGTCATGCACTGTTCACACGTGAACCTCGGTGTCCCCACTGTGCAGTCTGTCACGGCTCTGTGACAGGAGCGGATGGCGGGGTTGGGAGAGGGGACTCAATACGTGACGTCACGGAGCCCCCCTTATGACGCCTCTCCCCTTCACCCCCGGGGAGGGGGGCTGCCCTCACCACCGGCCTGCCTGGTCAGCCCTCGACCCCGCCAAACGCTTCGTGCCTGTGGGAGCTCACACACTTAGGTCTCTCGGGTGTCAAATATTAATTCGAAGATCTCGGCATACTCATGTGTATTGGGTCCCCACCGATGATCTTCAGTGAAAAGCCCTTGTCTGTTTCCTTATTATGACTCGTGTTACTTTATCTGTCTGTTTCCTCGTTATTTTAATGTCTCACCCACTATTGGGAGAGCTTTGCGGTGGTGGTGGTGGGGCCATGACTGTCCAGAGCAATTGTGTCCTTAGAGTGTCACGTGACCGACACACGATTTCCAAGCTACAGACACTTCCTGCGCAGATGCTGATGGGGCTGGGCGGGCCACCTGCCACGCCAATAACTTGTCCGTAATCACCATCGTCAGTAATTTTGACTGACATGTGCTCCACACACAAGGTTGATTTTAAATCTGCTCCTATGCAAAGCCCAGGAGGAAATGTTTAGAATCCGTGGCCCAAACCTGAATGCTGTAAATGGCGACGACGGTGAACTTTGACTAATCTGTTTCCATGTCTTTCCTGTTTTCTGTCTGGTTTTCAATCGCTCAATGCCATCCGCGTCGTCTCCCCTCCCCTTTCCTTCTATAAAACAATCCATTCTGAAGAAAAACTCTGCCCATTGTCTACCCTTCGTTGCGACTAAGACGCGTCAAAAACTGCTCCCTAGGAAACCAGCGGCTTGTGCTCCGTGGAGCCGCGGACCGTGTCTTTCGCGGTGGGCGGGATGGCTAACTTGGCTGAAATGACAACTACTTTACTGTTCTCTTTGGAACTAGCCAGGGTGGCAATGAAAGAAACAGTTGCTGGCTCTTTGAGGACTTATTCACGACCCTATCAGATTACTAACGAGGCCACCGTGAGGAGCAGAAAATTATATGGTGTCCTCGTGCAGCTAACGGGCTTGAATTGAACCCTGGCGGTTTTTGAGAACTTAGTTTTTATTTCCATCCAAGTAAGTACAGGATAATTCAACTACGGTTACTGGTCTGCCGGTCATTTGCTCGTCTTGAAAACGCATGCACATTGTTTTGAAAGAGGAAGCTCCTTTAAATATACTGTCTTTGGTAAACTTTGAACTTTATGTTATATATCGCCGTGGGCAGTGTTGCTGAGAGGAAGCTCCAGCACTGCAGATCAAAGAGATGCTACACGTCCCTCACGCAGCATGAAAAGAGACCGGGGTGCCTCAGAGGACTGGCGTCACCGAGCCCCATCCTATTAACAGCGCTCTGTGTCCCTCTCAGGGTCTGCGGCCCTGTCACCGCTCACAGAGACGGTCGCTCTGCCTTTGGCCTTCCCGTGCCCGCCACGGGTAGCGGCCTCATTTAACGGGGTAGTGGGCAATTAATTCTCTGGGCGGTTAGTCTCAGAAAACCCAGACAGAAGGGCACAGCCAAGGCCCTCCTGAGCGCTTGCGTTTGAACTTGGAGAACGTGAGAACAGGGTGTGGAAGCTGAACCTGTGAGTACAAATGCCGACTGAAATCGGTCCCGTAGCAACCAGACAGCTCACACTTCCCTCCTGCTGGCAGCTAGTGGCCGTTGAACCAATTCCGGCCTGTTCACTGCGAGACGGAGCCCCCGCTGCGCAGCTGAGCATTGAAGACCCATCCTGCTTCTTCTCTACATCACCATTTTGCTAGAATAAGACCGACGTGCCTGGATTCCCGAGACGGGGTGTGAGAATTCTTCCTTCTACCTTTGCTCCAGTGATGCCGATGGCTTTGCAGTCACCTGGGCCCCTTCCTTCCTCTCTCTTTAGAATCCTCCTCGGTCCCCCAGGCAGAGCCTAGTGCGCCTCCTCCGCGTGACCCTCCCTGGAGCCCCAGGCACACGCGAACCTCCCGGCCTCCTGCAGGGAGCCGCACGGGTCTGCACCGCTAACAGGACGCGAACGTCCTGGCCCACGGGGAACCGAGCGGAATGGGTCGAGCCGAAGCTTGGGATCCGCGTTACGGAGCTCGCACTGGCTGATTATCTGGTTGCTTCCTTTCTAGGCACCAAAAAGTGACAGTTCTCAACTCTGTCCCAGTCAGCGCCACGTGGCTAGATCTGGCCAGTGGGCTCGGCAGAGGCGAACGCGCCCCTCTGTCAGGGGTAAGGGGCCAAGACCCTGTGCATACGCCCCTGGCTTTCTGGCCCCCCAGCCCTGCTGACCTGGAAGCCACACGTTGAGATGACACAGCTGAAAACTGGGGCCCCTCGGAGCCGTCGTGTGGCCCACAGAAGCCTTTGAGGGCGTGAAGATAAAAACCTCTGTTAGGCTAAACTACTACTTTGGCAATAGTCGGCAACCCCAGGAATGCTTCACATCCTAGTCCGCCTCAGCCGTCAACCAGGTAACTTGGACGGATCATGTCTACAACCTCGGCTGGAGAAGGGATGAGTTTTCTGAGTGAGGAGATGAGCTGGGACCCGAATCCCTACAGAAGCCCAGCATTTGTCCCCTCCCCGCTCAATGTCTCTTCTGTGCATCCACACTGTCCCTTATCTGCGGTCCTGGCCAAGACCACCGCGGTCGCTCCCAGCACCCCGACATTGCGAATGATGCTGTTGGTGCTGCCGGGAGCATTCTCGGAAGGACGGGTTTCCACCGAGCACGGAGAAGGCCCCGCGGCACACAGCTGTGATGTTTGCACGTTCGTTCCTATTTATTTTTCTCTTCGGGGGTTCGGTTTTGTTCACACTATCGATCTGCCTCATCAACCCCTTCATCCCAGAGAATGTGAGAGTTACCAGCCCAGACTTTTGACACATTAGGAAGCCTCCGTCTGATAAAGCTTTAGAATATAATTTAAAAAATCATTAGCTGGCCTAGGAGTGCCCACCAAAATCAAAAGAAAGGGCCTCGGTGACTTTTTTTTTTTTAAATAAAATGAACTAATGCGTTTATTTTCCTGCCAAGTACAGATGACGTAGAGCAGCTTTTTATGTCTCTGTACTGAAACACTTCAGTTCTTCCAATGGGTAGAGTGGCAGTTATTTTAAGAGAAACAGATTCTTTAAATTCGAGGCCAGACTTCACCTAGGTATATGTACTGACTGTCAGTATCGTATTTTGGTATAATGTCCTGGGAGAATTAACATATTGAAGCTGGCAAAACCGTCTGGCTAAGTGCGCAGGTCCCGTTAGGGACCCAAGCATGCATCAGAGTGGTTTCCAGAATGTTCCAAACGTGGCAGCAGCATGCGCGAGGCGCCGAATCAGGCCAAGAGAAGGTGTGTGGGCCAGCGAGAAAGAATGGATTGTAGAAGAGGAAGTGGATGGATTAAGAAGAGGAAGTGGGTGGATTAAGAAGAGGAAGTGGGTGGATTATAGAAGAGGAAGTGGATGGGTTATAGAAGAGGAAGTGGAGCACGGCAGACAAAGAAAAGCCAGCAAAAACGAAGAAAAACGGGGCGGCCAGCCTGATTTTCACACCTAATTAAAACAGTAAAACCCGGAGACCGGACTTAGTCCTGCGCTTAGTTTAAAGAGCTTCAGAAATAAGAACTTGTCACGCTGAACCGACCGTTCACGATCAGCTGAGACAGCACCCGTGCGCCTTCGGGAGCGCCATGATCGGGCCAGCCCCACGGGATTGCGACGTGGGGTTCGATCGGTCGAGGAAAAGGCAGCAGAGAGAGCGAGCCTCGCGTTCGGCATCGGCGTACGCGGTGGAGCGGGTGCCCGTGTCACGAAGTTTCCTGATGTTACATCCTCTCTGTAAATGTCGAAACAACTCACGTCCGCTTTCCCGGAGGGTGGACGGGCTAGCGGCGTGTGCTCACGGAGAAGACGCGCCCCGATTCCTTTAACGAAGCCATGCGCGGCGGCTTCTGAGTACATTTTGGGGACGGCTGTCATCTGCCGACGGCTTCATCACCCACGGCTCCGGGACACACGGCTCGCTCTGCCAGTGTTTGGAAGACACCGCTGAGAGACAGCCGGCGGCTCGAACTCTTTCGTACCAGTCATCTGGGACGATTCCTTTTGGGACGCAGAGCGCCCCTTTATGCTACGCGAGTTCACGGTCACTGTCGGAGGGGACCTGCCCCTTCCTGATGTCTGGGGGCCCTGAGCGGAGGGCAGAGGGCACCTCAGGGTCACTGTATCCCAGGCTCAGGCCGGGGGCATCTATCTACAGTCCTGTCAGCCCGTCGATTTGGATGGCCAGCCGGGATGTGGACTTCACGGCCCTCCTGTCCTGCCACGCACCCAAAGCGCAGAAAACACCGCAGGCCAGCTGCACAGGCCGCTGGGGACAGAAACGGCCAGGAGAGCATGGCCCAGCAGAGCCCGCTGCCTCGCTGGGGAGCCGTAGCAACGGACGCCTGCCCAGGCCTCGCCGAGTGACCTGGGAAAGACAGCGCAGTCAGCATTTGCTACGAGCAGAAGGTTTAACAACCAGGACACGCTGCAGGCTCCTTTCTCTTGTTCCTCGTTTTCTGCAAGATGGAGACCCTGGGACAGCCTCCTTTCTTTGCAGCCCAGGAGCTCATTTATTCCGATCGCTGCCCGCCACGAGATTTCGAGCCCTTTTTTCTTTTTTTTATGAAAGCACTGAGAAGGCTGTTTAAACATTCAACAACCAGGCGGTTGATTAGGAAGATCCGGTAGATCCAAAGTGAGGACCACAAGGCACCGGGATGGTCAAGTTCACGCAGGAGCAGGCTGGCATCGCTCTGAGCTGAGGGAGCCGGGGCGCGTGTGCTCCTGGCACAGGGGCCGGGGGCCGGGTGCGAGGGCGTGAGTGTCCCACTGGAGAGAACCGATTGTGGCGAGCAGGGTGCTCTGGACAGGCTCCTAGCTGGCGGGCGTCGTTCGCCAAGAGTAGTCTTGGACCACTTCACAGTTCATCAGCCGTCTTTTTCAGAATGGCTAAAACTGCCAAAGCAATCAAAAGAACGAGTCTGGCTGACCAACTTGCAAGGAGTACAGAGTGTCCCAGCCAGTCCGTGACAATCGGTCACAGGTCCCGCCCGGCGCCGAGAGCGGCCGGCGAGACTTCTCAGGACTCCATGGAGTTTCGGAGCGTCCTCGGGCGCTCCCACGCGCTGGCTGGGAGTGTTTCGCAGAGACGTCGGCTCCGTAGGGAGCCCTCGAGAAATTCAGTCGGCGTCCAGAAATCAGAACGGACGCCGACGCTGACCGAATCACGGCGGAGGTCGGGGTTCCTCATGGCCCCGCACGCGCTTCTCCCCGTCCTGCTCTGCATGATGAGCGAGACCAGTCCACGGCGAGCGGGGTCGACTCTCCTCTCAGACCCAAGGCCGGCGTTCCGGTCACCCTGGTCTTTGCTTCTTTGTCCCTCTGCTGTAAAGCCGGGGTGAGAGCTGGCATCGCAGGCGGTTAAACTTGAAACGATACCACTTTCCCGAAAGAGAGGGATTCCAGGCAGTCGAAACGCAACGCACGAAACGCACCTTCGTTTTTCGGCGGGCGTCAGGTCGCCTTCCCGGCACGGTGCGAACAGTGGACCAGGGGAAGATAACGAGAGGTCGGCAACCTTCGAATCTCGCTAGCAGGGATGTGGGATCGCCACGGGATCGCCGCTTACGTGAGATTTACCGAGTCACAGCGTTGGTGGCTGAACAGGGCCATCGCTGTGGATTCATCGGGGCAACTCAGCAGAAACCCAAGTGCGCCTCCTAGATACTCAATGCCAGCACTGTGTTTCTTCTACCTTCCTAATGGAAGTTGTAAATAACCTCCCCCAAGCCCCCCAAAAATACGACTGCTAAGCAAGGAACCGGCAGCCGAATGAGGCCCACAGTGTGGGGCTTTTAACTTTGGAAAACCGACGTCATATTTGTCTCATTCTGGGCGCTGACTTCCTGATTCCTGGCGGAAAGGAAGCTGGAAGTATAGACGAATTGTTGAGAACTCTGCTTTTACGCTCATCTTGGGTGCTCAGTGTTTGCTCCAAGCTGAGGGCCACTGAGAAGGTGCCTGGGGGACGGGAAGACAGGACCGACCTTGCAGCACGGCGAGGACACAGCCCACTGGTGTCCAGGAAGGAGAACAGCCTCGGGAGGGGACAGGGTGCAGGGCAGAGTTAGGGCACACTGCTTGTCTCTCCCTCCCGTGCTTCTTCGAGCCTGACGGCATGTCATCGGCTGTGTGGCACTGCTCCTCCAGGACTGAAGAACGGATCCCGAATGAACCCTGCCAGAGCCGTAAGCTCCAAATTTTACTGTAAAAAAGTACGGTTTATGAGTAGGGCTGGCCACACGACGTTGAGCGTTCTAGCCTTCCTATCAATTATCGAAAAGTCGGGGTGTGGGTTACGGTAGGCTGCTGTGAGGTGCTCCCAGGGACCCCGCTGGAAACGCCACGTTTGTCATGAAATGCAGGATGCTTCGCGACAGTGCCTAGTGCAGCGATGCCCCAAACACGTGTTTGCTAGTAAACCGGTTATTTCGCTAAGGAGATTTCTGAGCAGCATGGAACATGCCACCTGGGGTTTTCTCGCTGCTTCTGGTATAATATGAGAGGAGAGAAATGAATTGAGGGACGAGTTATTAAACCGTAAAAAAGCAGGACACCCCCAGAATAAAAAATGTGTACCCAGAGATTTCTGGTTTCAGCTCCGACACGGGAAGGAGCTTAGAAGCCATCACTCCCACCTTTACAACAAGAAACACCTGCACGAACCGGAAACCACTGATGTTTCTTGCACCCAGAGGGGAGCGAGGTTCCAGGGCACGAGCTCCCCCAGAATTTGCACAGATGGGTGGATCAAGAGTCCCTGCCGAGACCTGCTGGCCTCGCGAGGAAGCGACTGGAGACGCAGACCAGGAGAGACAGTTTGGTGGCAACGGCCACGGAGCAGGAGGCCGAGTGGGGGGCGTGCGGGGGAGAAGCTCCTGGGTGCCATTCTCGCCCCAAGCCGCACACTTGGGGGATTTTACCTCCAGGAAAGAGCGGGCTTGAGCAAGTGTCTGTGAGTTATGTGACACGCTCCTGAGGGTTCCAGGCGGTTAACGACCACACTGGCCACCTGCTGCTGTGCCAGGCACTTTGCCCACACCGATGTCTTGGACCCTCAGATTCTGTAATGGAGCACATGGCGCCCACCTCAGAGCCGTAAAATATGCGAGAGGAACACTTTGCACAAAGACCTCCACTGGGGAGAGCAAAGCCAATTCTGAGCGGCCTCTGCCCCCTACTGTGTCACACCCGGGCCCCAAATGCGCTTCCCAGGCACGGAACAGACATGTCGTCCGTTCCTCTGGAACTTCTCCAGCGGGCAAAAGGCACCCGTCGCAGTGGCTCGTTTCACAAAATGGAGCGTCTCCCTGTTTGGATTTGGGAATCTGAATAGCCGGAGCCTGGGAGGACACCTGAGGACCAGACCTGTTACCAGCCCCTTGGGCCTGAGAAAGTAGCTACAGCTTGGGTCTCACAGGTGAACCCAAGTCCCTCCTCGGCTCTCCCGGTGATGAAGTAAGGACGCGGGGCTGGGAAGCCCGCAGCCCACGCACGTGGCTCGACTTTCCATCCAGAAGAGTCAAGCTCAACGCTCTCTACCTGCCACATCCTGGCTACGCCCTTCAGTTTTGGCAAATGACGTGGCCGTACCCTATTGTGCTCCGGTCCCCCGTTCAGACTCGGGGCGCTAGCCGTTGCGACCCGCTCCTCTCGGAGCAGTGGCCCTTCCTGGTTCGTTTGTCGCGGCTCCCCGGGGTCAATAGGTTTTTTTCCGTTTCTACCCGAATGCGGCCTAATTAGGTCAGGACTTGGCAGGCGCAGGAGAGAGAAAAGCCAG
Source organism: Pteropus alecto (assembly GCF_000325575.1). Classification (NCBI taxonomy): domain Eukaryota; kingdom Metazoa; phylum Chordata; class Mammalia; order Chiroptera; family Pteropodidae; genus Pteropus; species Pteropus alecto. The sequence continues at coordinate 268,869 of NW_006442110.1, read as the reverse complement.
AAGGGAAACGGCGACGCGGACAGCGCGGGTGCCCCGTGCGCCCCGGCCGCCCACTGCGCCCCGAAGCCCGGCCAGAGCAAGCGGCCGGCGGG
>NW_006442110.1:246740-267941 GCF_000325575.1 Pteropus alecto | reverse complement strand
GGGGCCCAGGCAGGACCCTCTGCCAGCGCCGGCGCGCGGGGCCACGCCTTGGGGACAGTCCGCTTCCCCGCGCGGGCCACCCGGGCCACGGAGGTCCCGGCCCTGCGCGACCGTGTGCGCGCAGCCTGGCTCGGCCACCGCCGACGTCCCTCCTCCCTTCTGGCCTCCCTGTGGCCCGCTTTGCCTGCGGCTGGTGAGCAAGGCCGCGCCTGGTCTGGGCTGCGCGGGGGAGCCCAGCCGAGGGGCGCGGATCAGTGTACTTCAAAAATATTTGAGAGTATTTCTGTGATTTTTTTTTAAAGACCGAGAGAAGGCAAGTGCTTTGCGCCTTAGATTTGAGATGTCGCCGGAACTGATGCTCTCATTTTTGGCTTGTGTTTGCTACATCCGTTTTTGCCTTATACGATTTGTATGCAGGCACAAGTGTTGATTAGCATGTTATTCGAATATTCCCATTAATATCTGTTTGTTGGGCGTCGCGCGTAGGTGGAGCTGCAGTTTGTGATGATGCTGGATTCACCTGGTGGCTGAAGGCGCCCTTAGTCTGCCCAGATGTGTGAGGTGAGGCTTTAGGGCCCGAATACCTTCGTTTCGACCGAGTAATACCCAGAATTTTCTCCTCTAGTCAGGCCTGCGGGGAGGGTGTTGAATGAGCAGCCGCATCTGTTAGCTGAGATCCAAGTAGTTACACTTTTCACGTTCATTCTATTTAATACCCAGAGGAAATGTCTTTTTAATATGTAGGAGCCGATAGTGTAAGATTTTAAATGAAAAGCAATAAGGTTCCACACACCAGTGAGTATGTAGCAGAGACATGTGTGGGGTTCAGAAGAGTCAGTAATTCCTTTTAAAAAACGCATTTGGTTCCGGAGTTAAGCAGTTCCTGGCATGATTGTGGGGCCGGGTACTGACACCAATGGAACTTTCTGGAAGTGTCTGAACACACGACAATTTAGGAGGTACCGGGAACCCGTTAGTCACAGTTGGGGGTCACCCTTGGACACTGGCAGGTGTCTAACAAATGCTTGGTCCATGGGGTCATCTTCATTCAATACAGTTGTCGTCAGTCATTCATTCAACAAACATCATAAACCCCTATTAAGTTCCAAGGACTGAGCACCCGAATACAAGTTTAGACACCGCCTTCTCTTTCTAGAACACGGCTCCTGTCAGGCCCACTCCTCAGGCTTTAAGACCTGGTCATGGTCCTCTCTGACAGGAGTGAGATGATTGTTCTCCATCTGCTGGAAGAAAAAACAAAATAAACCCAACTCCCTTTGTGAAAGAAGAATCCACTCAGGTCGGAGTTTGCCTTCGGTCTGTGGATTCGCAGTTTGTCTCCACGGTTGCTGCAGTGAGGTGACATTGCCAGAGACCAGGTGTCAGTGAGTGTCCTGGGGTGGACGTGGGACGGGCACACGGCAGGGGTTAACGGTGGGTGTTGGAAAGCACCGGACAGACCCCGCGAAACCTGTGAGCGTTTTTACTAGACTGTAAAACTGGACAAGCCCAGTTTATTTCGTTAGAAGTTTGAAAAAAGGGTGTTTCCATTTTCCGTGCTGGTCTGAGGGTCGTCTTGGAGGTCCCGGAGGAAAGACCCCAGCCTCTGGGGAGAGCGCTTCGGCCGGGCTCCCTGACGCTCACCCGTGTCTCCGCGGCCACCTGCCCCTCGGGAGCCTCTCGCCCACTGCGCCCGCTTCCCCTTGGTCCACAGGGTTTGGGGTCAGGTGGCCTCCGCCTCCTCCCACGGCTTGAAGAATTTCTAGCTTCGCTTCTAGTACATGGCTTCACCCGGTTCCTCTCTGTGGGAGTCCCCTGCTCCCCCAGGACCAGCTTCTGCCTCGCAGCATCTCAGGCCCATGCGAGGCCTGAGAACTGCTGACCGCTATCCGGACACGGGTCTGGTCCTGCCCTCCCAGCCTGCACCCCTGATCCCAGCCGTGGGCAGCTGGCGGCTACCAGACAGAATCCTCCGTGCCTAATATGTGGGATTTTATAACAGGGTGTAGCTTCACTGCATAAACATGGAGATCGGACAAAATCCAGCCGGGAAATGGGAGAGTCCGAGTCTCTCTCCCTGCCCCATTCCTAATTCTTGGCACGACCCCTGAGCCCAGGCTGTCTCGTGGTCTGTCCTCTCCATTTGAGTTTGAGGCGAGGGCCGCGTCTGCCAGACGCGAGGACGTCACGCGGGTGAGTGAGTCAGCCTGCGGGACACGCCACTAACACGTAACTTTAGCGAGAGCCGGTCGGGGTCCTGCTCTGCCTCGCCTGCCATAGCTCTTCATGCTAAGCAGGAAGCTGACTCGTTTGGTTAGTCATTTCTGAACGAAATAGGAAAAGGAACCCATATATATGCATATACACACACACATATATATATGTATATATGTATGTACGTGTATGAAGTAAATTCTTTTTACGACCCAGAATCTAAATCATTCCGGAAGAATTTCAGGAACTGTAATGTAAGGCATAAAACATAAATTACTTTAATGACTTCCAGGGTATTAGGGAAAATCTATTGGTGCTATTTTGGCTGTACGTGTTATTGATTTTTAAAATGTTAATCGTCCTCATTTTTTTCTCCGTAAAATACATAACACGAATACAAACTCCTGCACAGGTTTAATACCCAGGAACAGAGAGCAGCCAAGGAGCTGTCATTGTTTTTTCTGTTTTTCTTGTGGAATTTTTTTTTTTTTTTTTTTTAAGTCGAAACCTGTACCTCGGACGTGCTATTTGAATGATCTCACATCTGGTCCCTTATGAAGGAAATGACTGATTGGAATTTTCTGGACCTCAAATCTGGTGTTATTTTTGATTAAGGGCGTAGAAATCGGTATTCGGTCAACAGAGCGGAGGACAGCTGTCTGACTCCCGTGCGTTTCCAGGTCTCAGAAAGTTCCCGTACCACAGGGGTCACGCGTAGGCCCTCCGTGCCCCGCTTCTTCCGTTTTTAATGACATTTGTGAATGCAGTGTTAAGAGGTCATGAGGCATGCACACGTTACTGTGTAATTGAAATGGTATCCGACATGATGTGGATGTGGACACAAGTTTGTATTTTTCATTTCATTTGCCGTAGATTCAAAAAGATTAATACGTTCCGGCCTTGGGAATCGTCGTCTTCGCTGTATGAGTTTAGATGGGGAGACTCGGTCAGGGGCGATCTCTTGCCTGAGGGGAGAGTCCAGATCTCGCAATTCCGTGAGCTCTGCCCCCTGTTTGGGTCGAGTTTCGGGGAAGTGGCTACGGCATTCTGGGCCCTTTCTTTCTTTTTAATTTTTTTTTTGCTATCTAGAAACAGGAAATCAGCTGAGCTTCAGGCCCCATCAAGCTCTTCCTTGCTGATATTCCAACCCTAGAAAGAAGCAAAGTGCATGCCATTACTGAGGCAGTCCTGGGTTGCATATGTCTAAGGCAATTCTGCAGTAAAAATGTGCTTAATGTGAACCCTAAGCCAGTGGAAGTCCTTCACACTTTAGTATAAAAACAAACACACATAGTACGTATATCTGACATACGCTTGTAGCCTGAGGATGGAAGGTTCTGTATGAAATAAACAGATGATCATGATGAAAAATTCAAGATGCATTTCTCCATTCTATCCCTTTTCCTGTTTTCATGAACATTTCTCTTATTTCGTCTTCCAGCAGCCACTGAGGTAGGTAGGTGAGTTTGAATTTCTCCTTTTATTTGTTAACTGGGAAAACTGAGCTACATGATAATATACAAATCACTTTGGTCATGGGGCTAGTCAAATCGAGAAAACGTTTTCAAGCTGATAATGTGTCAATAATGAACAGTATTGAATGTGTTATTCAGTGACCTTCAACCCACGCTTCTTTCATCCCGTAAGTCTGTTAATTTCCTCAAGGCTGAATATCATTTATGTATTTCATAAGTATTGGACTCCTTGCTCCCTATTCTTTAAAAATAAAAAAAGAAAGAAAGAAGTGCCACTTGTATTGGTGAGTCAGAGTCTTCCCAGATGAGAAAGGAAACAACAGGACAACATACTCAGGCTGTTAAAAAAGGGAAAAAAGCCAAGTTATGGTATTGCAGCCAGAAAAGACGGGTCAGTACAAGTTCATCGGGGGAAGGCGTCACCGGAAGCAGGGCTCATCGCTTGCTGTTCTCACGACGGGTCCTGCAGTCACAGAAAGACCAGGCTGACTAAAGGCTTAGTGCAATGGAGCCCTCCGCTTCCCCAAACGGTCACTGCAGCCCTGGCCACCAAGGGACCCTTCGATTCGAATAGACAGCTGTCACGTAATGTTTTCTATATTTGCTTCTGGTGATGTTTATTTGTGACCACTGAGAATAGATTCACATTCTTTCCAGCAGCTTCCTCTGCAGAGTAGTCAAGAGGTTGAGAAATCGTAAAAAGAGACATAATGTGAAAAAAAATTTAAAAAATAGCGACGTTTATCATCTTCTTCCGCAGGAAGTCGGCTTTTGTAGTGGTGCGACGTTTGCTTCTTCACGCGTTCATCGGCTATTGGTAGGACATCTGCACATCTTCACCCCCTGGGCCACTACCTTCCCTGCCCGCTGCCTCCTCCTCTCCTACTAGAGACACAGGGCTCTGCCTTCTCCCGGATGCAGCTGATCGCACCCGGGCCACCAGAGGACACAGTGTTTAAGGTCACACAGACTGACGGCCGCGTGAGCTCACGTCAAGCTGAGGGTGACTATTGAAAGAGAAGGCAGGCGAGGCAGACATAGTAAAGTACGGGGCCCCCCAAACGGAGAACGTGACCTTACTCTCAGACGCCCCAGTTACAGTGCCTGGGGCGTCTGTCCTTCCACGACTTCCCCTTAGCATTCTGAGCTGTGTCTACCATCGTGTGAAATTGCTAGAAAATCAAGACACATCTTCGTTCCCGGCAGGATTTCCCACTTTCCCTCCCGCGACCCATCACCACCACATCAAACGGCCTCCGTTGAACAAACATTTTGATAAGCTCCTTTGCGTTTTTACTTTGTATCCCAAGGGACACGAGTGAGAGAGAGCGGGGAAAAAAGGTCATCGAATGGCTTTCTAGGCAGGAATGGGCACGATGGCGACGTTCCCGGTTATTATTGGCCAGAGCTCACCAGAGCTGAATTTATCAGAAAAATCAAGGGTGTCTGCGAGGCTTTGTGGCAAGAGATAAAAGGGAATAAGACAGAAAAAAAGAAAAAAAAAAAAAAAAAAAGATCTTGCCGGCGGCCGGGAGATATAGTTCGGAGAACAGACTAGAAATGTTTCTTGTATCTCACTTTGCAGAGAAGTGTCAGTAAAACCCTTCCGGGTTCGCCCACGTGTTAGAGACCCGGACTCGGGCTTTGCAACACGATCGGAGTCGGATGGTTTGACGTAACGTTGAAGTCGGTTGGGGGTGGGGGTGGGACGGGAGTCTAGACTGCCCGAGGGGGCGCAGAAAATCTCGATGACATCTGTAATACATCCGTTTGTCGTTTTGTTTTATTTGAGCTACTTTGATCGGGTTTCCATGTAGACTTTGCAATCAAATGAGCTTTGGCAAAAAATGTTGTATGACACGTGAGGCGCTTGGAGGCTTCGGCGGGCGTGGGACGTGACCTCCTGGGCAGGGTCCCGCCGAGTGCCTCAGAGTCCCGAGCAGCCTTGTTCTTTCCCTCGCACTGGGCCTTCGAAACCAAGCCCTGGCCGCCTCTGCTCATCCCCAGATGTGTGAAGACACGAGAGCTTTCTCATGTCACTTTGCGTGACAAAGGGCGTGATTTCGGAAGTTAAAATGCCCAGTCCGGTTCAACAGAACCAGGTTAACACCAGCGCCTACTCGGAGACGGACATCTCCGTCCCGTCCGAGCCCGCGTCGGTCCAGAAGCCTGCGGCGGGGAGGTGCGGGGGCCCCCTCGCCTGTTCTCTTACTGCCCACGCCCCGTTCCTCACCTCTCCACGGCTGGGTTCAGGTAGAGGAGAAATTAGGGCGCAGTCGGAGTGTAACATGGTGGGTGCGGCTGCAATCCGGGGACAGGTCTCTCTGGGGTTAGTGGACATCTGGTCCTGCCCAAAACGCCCAGCGAGACAATGTCTGGTCCTGTCAAAAGCACCTGTGAGTGTGTTTGGCCCTTCGGCGTGGACGGCACGTCTCTGTGGACGTTTTGGGCGGGAGCTGATCTGACCAGGTGTCGAGGACATTTTGGTGTGGACCGAACGTCTCAGTGGACATTTTGGACAGGGCCACATGCCCCGCAAGGCTCTGTGGATGTGACAAAAACACAGAGCTGAACCTTTTCCTGTAGGGAGCCTGCGGGGAGTGTTTCTTTGGGCACCTCTCACAGGACGTCGGAAGGTCACTGTCGGAAGGTCACTGTCGCCGGCCCTCCAGCCGTGATACCATCCCTCGCCCTCATGCTTCCTGCTGTCACCCTGTGCGAGTGACTTCCGTTTCCGGTCCAGAAGAAGCTCCCACCTTGGCTGCCCTCACCATGATGGACACAGCGTGCCGCTGGCACTGCCCGAGAGGGGGTCTGTCTGCTTTACCTGTCCATTTTACCTTTTTCCAGGTGGGTCTAGATCCCATCGCTAGGCTCCCAGGGTGGCCCGTGCTCCAAGGCACCCATTTGAAGCTCTCTGGAGGGTGCTGTGACCCCTCTCACGTGCCGTGTGCAGCTCTCCCTCCCCTCACCTGGCTGCTGGTCCCTCCCTCCAGCATCCAGAAGGTGGAGGTGCCCGGGACCCCACCGGCTCTGCGTCGGAGGCTTGCGCCGAGGTGGACGATGGCTGACGTGTGCCATGGTTTCAGAGCCATGTCCTTCAGGCAGAGTCTAACAGACCGCTTCTGGTGGCCGTGTGGGTACCATTTTTACGGTTCATAACTTTGGGTGCCTTGGTTGAAAATGGGATAGGAAGACCCTGTAAAACTTGGTCGTCTTTCTGCTTGTGGTCCTCTCGTACCTCTCAGAGCAGCGGGCGGTCGATGACAACCGGTAACGCGTGATCTAAGCAGGCACGATCTGAGCTCGGCGAGGGAGAATGTGTTTCGGTGAGAGGATTTGAAAAGGACCGTGGAAGAGTTGGTCCCACACTCACTAGTCACCCAGAAGCTCTTGTTAAAATCCGGGTTCTAATTGAACAACTCTAGAGGGGGGACCCCAAGCTTCTGTGTTTCTTAAAAAGCCCCCAAGGGACGCTGATGCTGCCAGTCTTCAGACTGCACTTGGAGTGGCGAGGATCCGTCGCTTTTGCTGAGTAATACACGACATAATCCATAATACATTTTGTTATGTAATCGTGACAAATCACCGAAGTCTTCCAGTTGGGGAAAAGCGGCCTTAGGAGCAGTTTGCACAGAATGGTCTCACATTTCTCTGGACTACGATTAGAGATTTTGGTGCTGTTCATTTGGAACGGAGGGTTGAAATAAGGAAAAAGAGGCTGAGATTCTCATCGTCCGCTAGGCTATCCGCTGGCTTTGTGGCCGTCACCAAGTAATCGACATCTCCAGAGGTCAGCTGCTTTTCTTAAGCAGTTTGCTGTGTTAGGTGGTCTCCAGGGCTCCATAAAATATAAAATACTAATTTTATATTTATAACTATATTTATTCAGCTACACTATTTTTAAAAAAAAACAGACAAACTGGGGATCTCAGTGTGTCCGTTTACCTCTAGTTTTGTTCCTGGAACAGAAGCTAAAACCTCACCTGTAGTTACCTGCTCAGCAAATACTTGGGAAAGGTGATGGCAGGTGCGCGAGAACTCGAGCGGATCCGGATGTGAGAATGCATCCAAGCAGTGAGAGTCCACGAGATTGTTTATTTGCCTTTTTCGTCCTTTTGCTGAATGATGGTGACTTCCTAAAGTGACAATAACAGCATTCATGTACGTTAAGTTTCTCATCTCTGACTGTGGCTGGGGCTGATAGAGGCAGCCCTTCCCAAATCTAATAGAATCGGGAGAGTAAAAGAGTTAATTCTTATCGTTACAAATACAATAGTTTTGTTTTGAAGAAACAGGCAGAAAAAACTTGTCTTTCCTTGCTCACTTACTTGGTGATTCTGCGTCGATGAGAACTGTTCTCTTTAAGTTATAGTTCACTAAGACATTATCAAAACTGCTCAATCTTCCCGAAGAGCTCCAATAGTCTAAGTTCCTAAAGCATCTCTTTTGATTCTATCCACATAGAATCCACTTAATTTGCAGAATCATTGCTCTAGCTACGAGCTGTCACTTTACCAGGGTGTGGAGCCAAAAGTCGAAGAGACTCAAGAAAAAGATTGATGCCAAACGCAAAATGACCTAGTCACGGTCTGTCAACGATGTGTTAGTACAAGCAAGGAAATGTCACCAGAACATTTACCAGATAGAAAAGAGGAAAGTGGGGGAGGGGAGGATGGAGGAGATGTGAGTAGCTGACAAAGCCCCGAAACTCCTACTTGACGTATCCAAGTGCGGCCAATGTTTTCATCTACTGAGGAGAGCAGAAAGACACCCACTTTTCTACTAAAGTTACAGCCCTTATTTTAAGGGCTAGATTGAGTAAATTGCTTCACTAAATGCAACGTCGAAGGTAGATCATTCAAGTGTAAAACTTATGTGTTACTCAACTTTCAAAGAAGTGAAGAAGCTTCTCAATATATACACACACACACACACACATATACACACACACACACATATACATATATATATTCACACATATATATACACATATATACATACATACACACATATATATTAGGTATCATGGGAAAATTAGAAGTCTTATTTTGGACAAATACATCAGTGATACAGATTTTCCACTTTACGTCACATTGAAGTCCCCTTTGCACCGCTAATGCTTGGATTCATTTTTGCTGCTTCTCGTAAAACGGAGACCTGGGACAGGTGTGTCACAGAGGTACGTGAAGGCGGCCCTGGGTGATGACCAATGTGGGGGGCGAGTGACGATGGAGGCCAACATGGTCTCTTTGAGCCTCATCTAACTATATTTCGGTATCTGAGGTGGAAGACTTAGAGTTAGGACAAATTTGTGATAGGATTAGGGTGGCAGGAGAAAAATCTATTCGCATCTGGGATACCTAGGAAGTTAGTACCGCGTCAATAAAGCAACACCCAGACGGCAGTGAAAACATGGTGTGAAGTAAATTCTGTGCATTTACTGTGAGACGGGAATTTTTTTTTTTTTTAACATTTTTTTGGTCAAGTGCAGCAACCCGGAAGGGGAGGAAGCAATCCTTGGCAATAATAAGGAGAGAAAAAAGGGCGTGCTCTGCCAAGAACATACGTCACGTGACCTCACCGGGGTCCATCCCGTGAAGAGTGCTCAGAGACAGGAAGTAATTGGCACGAGATCAGATGTCTATCAAGGTTCAGATCTGGGCTTCTGCCCTACACTCTGAATCTAACTGCTCAGTTCTGAGGTGACATCGGGTAGTAAAGGGTAGAAAGGAAGTAAACTGATCGAAATGGTCACCTAGCAGCTTGGCCATTGGTGGAACTGGCCGTGGGGTAAACCGAGTTCTTTTACACGAGAGGATTGTGTCACACGATGGCGGTGTCCTACTCGAAATCGGGGCTCTGATTTCCTTGCCGAAAGGTCATTTCTCTTCACCAGTTGATCTCGTATCCATGAGTGTCACAACTCTCTCATTAGTTCCAATAATTAGTTTGTGCCGATTCTGTATATTTGGTCACATGATCCACAGATGTTGACAGCTCTACCTCCTCCGTTCCATACCTTGTTATTCCTGTTTATTTACCTTTCCGTTTCCGGTCAGGACCTCCGGCGCTGTTAAGCACTCATGAACGAGACAGGTATCTCATGAATGACAACTGAGGGCCATATGGGATCTGAGGTCAGATTCTAGAACAGCTGGGGACATCTAAACACGTTCTCTGGCTAAGCTAAGAGTCTCGGAGCGACATTAAGTTCTGGACTTGGCGACATGTACTACCGTGTAGCAGACATTCCCCTTAGGGAAGATGTGTGAAGGGTGGACAGGAAGTCTCTCAATGTTTCTGTAATGTTCAGTTTCGTGATGTTTCTGTAAGTCTAAAACTATTTCAAAATAGACTTTGAAACAGGAGCTTAACGATGCCACAGGAGAGTGTACAAAGGCAAAGATGAAACTAGTTTTAATGAAAGAAAAAGCGCCAACAGAGGAAAAAGCATTCATGGAAAATGAGAACAAAGGTTTAGAGAAGCAAAGCAGTGAATCAGAAGAAATCAGTGTCTCGCGAACCCCCAAAGTAGCATTGTTCTGAGCGCCTTCTCGCAGAGTCTTCCCGTGAAACAACCCCTCCCCCGAATAACAAAATGTTTCTGATCGTCCAAATTTGTGAAATAGTCCATCTCGAAATGAACGGTATACATGAGCATAACAAAGCGTTTGAGAAAGGCTAGACTTCTGAAGCCCTTTATTTAAAATAACAAATTCAGTGTTCCCCCAAACTCCTTAGCCGTGAGTACTTTTTCCTTTTCAAATATCCCTTTGACATCAACCTCGTGAAATCAGGAGTGAGGTCTGCTTGGTGCCAGTCAGACAGGTGCAACTCAGGGCACACGAAAGGTCTTTATTTATTGGACACATATCTATTACCCACCTGTTAACATCCCTTGACCTTGGGTTCTGAGGAATACACCTGGGCCAAGCTCGACAAGAGGGACGTGGCCTTGGAGCAAAGGAGATCGAATAACCCTGAGAGATCTTGGGGCAGAAACGTAAGGAGCAGTTCGTTCTCTCCCCGGGTGCTGAGAAGAAGGAGGAAGTCAGAATCTGGACCAGGAGTAAGTCTGGGCAGATACATCGTGGCGGCCAGGATGCGATCTTGATTTTGAGGCTGATGGCTGCTGCCGGGGGGCGTCCTCTAGATTCGCAGGTGGATTGTGGTACAAAGGTGTGGGCTTTCAGCAAAGATCTTTCTCGTGGGCTGGATCCCAGCCCGATGTCTCCTCATGAGCTTGAGGTTAGACGCAGGGAGAGATACATGATTCGAACTGCTTGGGGAGGGAAGAATGAAAAATGATGGCCACGATCAATTTTTCTGACATATTTATTACAGTTCTTTCTTGAAACTTTGTGAGGGAGACATTGATGAGGCCGGGACCATTTTTTATGCTTAAGCATCTTCTCTCGGCCGTTTGAGAAGAACGTTTTCAGTCTGGATTAATGGATCGGCTGTGCAAGTCAGAATAATGAAGCATTGTGATAACTTCCGGGCCCATTTCTCATCTTGCCTGTGCAGACCGAAGCCTTCCGCCGGCTCTGGGTTGGCCGGCACTGCACCCCATTCCCGAAGTTTCAGCCCAGAATGAGAAATAGCCTAATGACTTGTCTGGAGCCCCCATTCATGGTGGGTCACGCAGAGCAGAGGTGATGAGGGCGGTGAGTGATTCGCCTTGGAGGATAATCTGGTGAGGGCTGCACGCATCTGCTCCTTGTGTGCTGGGCTGACCCGACGCGGAGCAGCGTGACCGCTTCTCCGGGACCCGGCTTGCAGACACTCTGTCCCCTCCCCCAGGTCGGTCCATTCCAGAAAATCAGGCACTGCAGCCTCGTTTGCCCCCGTGAGAACTTCTCTGTTCCTTCCTGGCATTTCTTAAGGAAGAGAGAAGGTCAGTCTGCTGTCCCCAGGGAAGGGTCGTCCTCGGTGTCAGTGAGACGCGTGGAGATGGCAAAGGGGGCAGGGACACTGGAAAGGGCCGTGGCTGGATTGTCGCCTTTCCCTGTGACCTGCCTCGGGATCTCCTGCATCATCCCTCTGCAAAGACATGGATGACACTCGTTGAAAGGAACTTAAACCAACTCGGTCATCTTAAGGACATTTGAATTTTAGCTTCATTTATAAGCGGACCTAATCAGGTCCTTCAGCATAACTATTAGCTGTTTTAAAGCTCCAAACTAGTATAGTAATCTGGAGAAAGCCATAGGCCCTCTCCCTGGAGAAACAGACACAGGTACCTGTTCAAACGCATTTTACAGCTCATGTCGAGTCTTCGGGCTAAAAGGGACCATGAGCGTCACCGAGGGGGATGCTGCAGTTTCTCCCCAGCATCCGTGTCACCCTTTCTTCACGGGCACCGTGCTGTTTGGAGGGTCGTGATGCATCCACGTCAATTAGAGCAATGTATCGTCTTAATCGCCCCAGAGTGACCAGCTCCAGTCACTCACGCCTAATCAATCAGCCCGTGACCGTCCCAAGCCCACGGTAGGCATGTCCCAAAGGTCTTGCGTGGCGGGACTTTCTTTGGGAATCTAAGATACAGCGGATCCCTCTCTTTTTGTCCCCGTGGTGGGCGCGTGGGGAGCCAGCCCTGGCGCCGTGACGATGACGTCGTCAGCCGGAGGCAGGCGGGACTCGGAGCATCTCACGGGAGCGAGGCCACAGCCTTGAACTTGGAGGACGTCGCCGGCAGGGCGCGGTGGGAGCAGTCGGTCGGTCACGTGAGCTCCCACGCTGCGGAGTGTCCAGGCCGTTTTAAGTTGCGTGTACCATTATTTGCGACGAAAGGAGTTTGCGATGGCGCGGTCACCCGGCGCCGCCCCATGAGTCCCGATGTGCCAGGGAGCGAGTTCGCGGAGCGTGCCGTGGGCGGGGAGAGAACCCGCTAAACAAAGCCAGGGGCTGTCGTGTCTTCCCAGCACACTGTCCTACTTGCGTCATGGGGCACCAGGTTCCAAATGCCACAAGTGGTGTGAGCGGAGGTAGCGTCCCTCCTGGCCACGTGCATTTCTCCAGCCGGTCTTGGGACTGACCTCAATCTGTAGTCTTCTGTGGTCAGGTCAAGATCCTGAGACAGAGAAGAGAGAAATGACAGCTGGAGGGGAGAACCAAGCCTCCCACAACCCCACCCGGACAGACACCCCACTGCCGCCGTGCTCTGCGGGACTCACCGAAATGGAGGGGGTCACCTGTGGGTGGCACGCCCACTGAACTTCACTGAGGAAGCTGGGAAACCAGCAAAACCTTTTCTGGATCAGCTACGTTCACAGAGCTCGGGGCCAGGCACGACATAGACATATATCCAAGGGTTTCTGACCCATAAGCTTATTTTTAAACCACACCCATCTGTAGTTTTGGGCAGATCATAAAATCGGGATTGCACGTAACGATATGGAGGCTGGCAGTGTACGCTTATCACCTTTTATCCCTCCAAACCCTGTTAGAAGTTAAAGTGCCGCTGGTGACTTGCACACTCTGATGCTAGGGAGGGAAATCAGTTATTTTGGAAAATTGCCACCGTATACGAAACCTGAGCGTGACCACATCCTTCCACCCACGTGCCTCAAAAACATGAATAATGTATTCACAGCGACATTGTCATAAAAGTCTCTAATTGGAAGCAACTTTGATGCCCCTCAGAGCAGACCGGATAAATACACTGTGGTGTTTTTTTACACACCGGAATACTATACAACCCCGTAAAAGAATGCTACACGCAGCAACACATATGATCCCCCAGTCACGTTTTTTTAAGGGAAAGAATCTATAATGTATGTGTAGGCATGAGGGACGGTATCTGCAACACAGTAGTTATTCTATAAATGTTAGTTTGTCATTCCCCTTGAGATTTTAAAGAACGTAAGAAGATACAATTGACGCTCAGCAAGTCAATTAAAAGGATTTCTCTAGTCCTCTCTATACGGCAAGCGTCGCATTCATGATCCAAGTGCACCCACGAACGGAATAAATGTACAATCAGCACTTTGCAGAGAACGTTGCTTGTCTTCGCGCGCTCTAGCACATTAGGTAAATTCAAACGCATCGATCTGGAAACAAAAATATGCATTCTCTGGGTTTAGCAGAGATTTAATAGTAGATGATGGAGATTCTGAATTTGGAATTACGGACATGATACGAAAACTGATAAAGGATACTATTATTTTTTAATTCCCACGATTGATTCTGCCTTGTTCATTAATATTTAACTGGCATTCAGTCTGTAGTCTTTTATATCATGGAGAAGAATCAGATTGTTTGAAAGGTAGATATTTGATGATCCTGAATATTTTAGTTCGTCTTGTTTTTGAGGAGAATTAGCTTTGGATGATATACTGTAATAAAAATGACTTAATTCTGGGTGAAGACGGATGCCTTATGACTTTCCTCAAAAAATTTTAACGCCCGTGCAGTTAAATTGCAGTGAAATTCATAAGTATCACTATCGGTAATTGATGAGACATCGGAGTCCTACCGGTATGCTTTTGGAGTCTGAAATGTTATTAATAGGCCACCCAAAAATGTCCATTTTTTTTTTCTGAAATGCTGACTTTTTTTTATAGGGAATGAGCAAGTGAAGAATGATAGGACATGGCTATAAATTTTATTCATATTTACTAGCTTTCGATAAAATAATGTCAGAGAACCCTTAAAACATCAGACCAAATCGAAGATTGAGTACGCATCCTTAAATGTTAAAAGGATAAAATCTTTTGTAGCAAAGAGCTAGTTCTCAATCACCCAGGGCAGGAGCGAAGTTATATAACAGCCTCCAATTCCCAGGTAATCCAGAAACCAAGTAATAAATCCGCAGCAATCACAAGGAGGCTTTAGAGGTTTTCTTGGCATCATAGTTGCTCTTGTTTTGTGTTTTTTAATCAGTGAAACACGCACAGCTGGGAATCGCAATGAGCTGAGAGTCTCAGGAAGGCAGGAGGGAGGCTTCAGAAAGAGGTTCGCCTGGGTCATCGCAAACCCGAATCTCTCTGCATTTGGATCTGTTTCTGCACCTTCCGCTCAGCTCCCTCCATCCTAACGCCACTAGTATGTGTTTGGTCAGTTGCTGGACTGTAAGCCCCTTGGGGATATTCGATCACCGCTCCATCCCAGTTGCCTAGAATAGGGTCTGGCACACGAGAATGCAATTATCCATTTGTCGATTGAATGAATTATACACGACTTTAGTCTTTTGTGTGGACAGTTTCATCTCTTATTTTCCGTCTTTTTCATCTCTTAATCTTTTTCAATCATTTACTAGGTGTGTTCCCATTTTAAAATATTTTTCCAAATACGCTAAATATATGTATCTATATACATAGATACATATATAGATATATACGTATATATGTATCTATATACATAGATACATATATATCTATATGTATCTATATACACATATAGATATATATATATAGACATGAAAAAGTTTCATTTTTAATGTTATGGTGGTAGCACCTTGAGAATCATTCTATAATTCTAACACATTTCTAGTTTTGGGGTTCTCCTGTTAAGGAAGGGGCGATATCTTCATTTTTAAGACTTTTTTCTCACTTCGGGAGAACTCGATTCATTTTCTTCGTATGGGACTAAACCACAGACATGTAGGATGAAGTGTTTACACATTTGTTATTATTGCTCATATAAACTTGTCCCCATGTCACAGTCTTACTTTCTCTATTGGCCGAGGCAACATTGACGTTTGCGCGTTTATTTTGTAGTTGGCCGTGTACCGAAATGACACAGATCGCGGCTGATAGGTTTTCAGCTGCTTCGCTTAAGTGTTCTTGTTAGACGTTTATCATTTTTACTTCTCTCTCACCAAATTTATACTTCAGTCTTTTTATAGTAACGCTTCCTTTAGTCTCACTAATGGTATTAGACTAGCAATTCTAGTTAAAAGTATTCATCTAAGTAAACGAGCAATTACGCTCTATACAAATACGAACACAGTGAAAATGTGTAAATAATGTTAACTAATTCACAGCCTCACATTTCCGATAAAGAAACACTGCAGAAATGTCCACATCCCTAGTAATTAAAATACATGGAAATTAAAGCGAGACTATCGTTTTGGTCCATCGGCTTGGAAAGATCATTCTTTTTTAATCCACATCAGTATTTTTTACAGCTGAGTCTCACGCCTGCTTATGGAAGTAAAAATGTATGCAAATGCTATAGAAATGAACTTGGCACTATACGTCCCCTCTGGGAGGGGACAAAGAGTTCTCCTTTTAAAAATGTGTCTTGGATATGTTTGGATAAAGATACAAAACTGTTTGTAAGAAAATGGTCATTATAATAGAAAAAAAGCAAGCAATAATAATATCCAAATCTCAACAGCTGCTTTTGAGAGTCAGTGTTCTCATACACGCGACATAGTTGACAAAAACATCCCATTTTTATTTTAAAATAATACGTTAATATGTCCAAATTTTATCAGAAAAATGCTCATTTACTGTGGTTGTATTTAGGTATCGAGTTAAGGGACGATTTCCACTTTTTTTTCCCTGGGTGCTTAGCTGTTTTGTCTAATTTTCTGTAATGATGACCTGAATTAAAAGGCGTTCATTGTGGGAACCTCTAGTTGACACCCCCGGAGCCAGAGCAGGAGAAGCAGCAAAAATATTATTGACTCATTAGTGACTCAGTCCCTGTCCTGTTCAGGCTGGCTGGATTCAAGTGGCCAACACACGTCTACCGTCATCAGATGCACCTTTATGGCAAGAAAAACAAAATCTAAATTCTTTAAGACTTGGAGAATAATTTCATAATACCTACTTCATAGAGATTAAATTCAAAAACCCCAAAGCTATATTACTGCATTGCAACTTGTAGGTGTGGTCTAGGGGATTTTTTTCTCTCGTATATTTTGGGACACGCCCAGCTGCTTTTCAGAAAGGCCCTCTAGGAGAATTGATTTGAATCGTCTTTGGAATTCTTTCCATTTTTTTGAAGCCTGGGTCTACTGGCCTTTTCATAGCATTTAGCGAACGAGAATCCGTATCTGCCAATCGAATGACCTGCTCAAAATTAGGAATGTACAGACTTTTTACCCATCATGACGCTCTTGACGAAGACTTCCTGGACCAAATTATTTATAAGGGCAAAAGTGTCACCGGAAAAGGAGCCCGGTAGGAAGGATTTCATGAGCGGATCTGGAACTTTCCAGCTCTGGTGTCTCCACACCCTGTCCATGGGCGTGCTGGGGCAGGGGCTTCAGGCTGCCATGACTTCGAGGGCTGTGGATGATCGTAGCTCCTTGGGCCAGGTTCAGTTCACACAGGAGGTGCCTTCCTGTTTCTCATCCGGAAATCTTCAACTGACCTGTCGAGCAAGGCCGAGAAAGAGCCAGTGTTGTTTTTGGCGTCTGGAAGAAAATGTAGGCGTTGCCAGCAGAGCACCGTTCAAAGAAACACTACATCTCTGCTACTCTGATGGCACACCAGATCACGCTCCGTCACAGACCACAAGCGGTGACACAGGCATTGTGTCCTGGCTTAGTTGCAGTGTTTGTGCAAATGTCCTCACACAAAATAACGCCGTGTTTTATAATCAGTGGTGTCTTGCATTCTGTCTCATAGAGACCACACTCTGTAAGGTGCCCCTTGCTATCCTGAGATAAAATCCCCAGATAATAACGCTACCTACAGACGTAATTTTCAAGACCAATATAATTATCTATCTCTAATACGATAGGCAGATAAAAGGATAGTAATATGTATCCTCCATGAAAATGATTTGGCGCAACCATACCTTAATGCATAATGAGGTAGGCAGGTATTTATTCCTACCTGTGATGAATAGCATTGGATTGAAGAGAAATGAGACCATCAGAAGCTATTCTTTATAAGAAAGACATGAGAATAAATGCATAGGTACGGGTGGATGCTGGAGTAAAAAGTAATGCTATGGTAAATAATAAGTGAAAATTATTTGTATCGATAAAAAGAAAAAAGTTAATTGAAGTGGCGATAACACACCTTGGGAAACTCTAAACTCTTGACGTGGGAATAATGAGGATGTGTTCTCATCGAGGACCTGGGGCTCATTTACAAGTGTAACGTCAGCGTCATTGTCTTTGTTAAGACGTGGGATGAGCCAAGTGACAGCTATCGCTGAAAATATATTTACTCTTCGGAAATTCTACTGAAAGTCCGGGTGCGCATTCAGTTGTCAAGAACTCAGCAAGATCTTGGAGACAGTATGCAGTGTTCTTCAGAGGTCAGCTGGAAAAAAAAATGATTAGACAGGAATCTATAGAGAAGGTGCGCGTGGACCTCGGGGGGTATTATCAGAATAGGATGAGCAGAATAACACTAACCACGAAATGAGTAAGTCATTTCAGTAGCTAATTTTCATAAATAAATTTTTATCACTGTGCGGTATGATTTTAATGTGCCATCTGGCAATAATACGAAATACTTTAAAAGTACCTTTGTTAATGAAATTCAGTGAGCTTCGTCTTTCTTGTGACTTCATAAATATAATTATATTTAATTTTCGATCTCCTGGAAAGACTCTCAAATCTCCTCTACTACATCAGTGCGACGAGTCTGTATGCTTTGGCATAGCTCTTTGCTATAGTATTTTCCCACTAAATACGAAATTGGAAATTTTATTTTACATCGAGCAGAGGTAGAGAGCGAATAAATTATTCTGTTACTGGAAAGAATATCCTGAAATCCCTTTCAGCGTCGCTTTCCACAATGATATTCTCTTAAATATCTTACTTTTATAGCAAACATTTCCAAGATGATTAGGTACTTGCCGGAGTCTATCCAGGCAGCTGTAACAAAAATTCCTCAAACTGGGGTGGCGTATGAACAACAGACGCTCATTTCTCACCGTTCTGGGGGCCACAAGTCCAAGATCAAGGTGCCGGCCGACCCGGTGTCTGCCGCGGGCCCACTTCCTGGTTCACAGACAGTTACCTTCTCGCTGCGTCCTCACGAGACAAAACGGATAACGGAGCCCCCTCCCCCAAGAGTTTCTCTCATAAGGCCGCCAATCCTGTTCCTCAGGGCTGCACCAGAGGCCCCAGCTCCAAGCATCGTCACACCGGGGACTGGGTGTCACTGTCTGAAGTCCGTGGACATCCAGTCCCCAGCAGTACTGAAGTGTCAGCAATATATTATCTACAGTAGCTTTTGATGACCGGCACCTTTGAGATTCATGAGGGATTTGGGGCCATTTTGTTTTGTAGGATTGGCCCGAGTTTTGCAGAAAAGTTAGCATAATTCCCATCAATCTAATAAATAATTAGAGCTCCTGTAATAAATGGCAGGAGCTTCCCTGATCAGAAATGCCCTCGCAGAATTCAAAACACTCTGGTCAGCATTGGCGCTGACCCTGTTGTCAGCCGCCGCACTCACCAGCCCTGGGGAGCACG
The DNA here is from genome assembly GCF_000325575.1 of Pteropus alecto. Lineage (NCBI taxonomy): Eukaryota > Metazoa > Chordata > Mammalia > Chiroptera > Pteropodidae > Pteropus > Pteropus alecto. Next base: position 248,858 of record NW_006442110.1, on the reverse strand, counting down.
GAGGAGAAAAGGGTACCAGGTAGATGACCTGGGACTCCACTCCCCATCCACACCTGGTACTGGCTAGAGTCCTGTTGTTTTAATGGGTATCACTTGAGCATATTTCAGTGGTGCTGGGGACCGTGACCTGGGTTGGACCCGTCAATTAAATAAGTAATGAAGCTTCGTAGCTTGGAAAAGATAACAAAAGTTTAGCCTAGGACACCCCTCACTGGACCGTAGGCTCTGCGGTTGACTCGGAGGCCCAGGTCAGTCCATGGCTTGCTGCTCTTCCCAAGAAATCTAGATCACCCCACGGCCTTCCCCCTATACTCTGAAGAATGTCCCTGGGGAGCAGCAGGTGAAGGTGACATCTCATTATTTTGGAACTTCGGCATTTTAATCTGACCTGGACTGTGCAGGAGTGTTTCTGTTGTTTTTTGTTTTTTGTTTTTTTTGGATGGCAATGTAGCCAAGTGTCTGCTAATTCCAGTAGAAAATTTTAGGGGGATGATCCTAGGTGTAGTTGGTGTCTCTTTAGATGTTATAATTTAAAAAAAAAAATCATAGAAACACACACACACACACACACACACACACACACACACACACACACTGCCAAACGGATCGACTTTGATCTTCCCAGAAAGAAAATAAGTCAACTTAGAGAAATGCTGGAGAACAGACATGCAGAAAGTCTCTAGAAGGTCACTTTTTCTTAGTCTATCGGGTTTAACACAAAAATGATTCATTCCTGAGGTCAAAACATGAGCACTCTCTTTACAAATTACAGCTCTCTTTTTACAAATGGAAGTCAATTTGAAAAACGAATTATTAGAATAAAAATTATAAAACAATATAGATGTTTAAGTTGATCTAATTTAGCCATCGTTATATTTAGTAATGCTAAATTTGTTTTAAGCAGAGCAGGCAAGCATTTCTGAACAAGCAATGCTGGAACAATTAGCTTTCTGGAAGAAGATCAACTCACAAGCCGTATAAGATGTACGCATAGTATTAAATTCCAGATCTATAAGGAAAAAAGTTATATAAAATTATAATAAGAAGAGTGAATGGGAAATATATCCTAGGCTTGAGAGTAAAGAAAAATGGCTCAAAGAACATCGAGCTTTGAATTCCTGATTTTTAGAAAAAAAATCCATCCATGAGAACAGAACAGGAAACAAGATGTGAAACGCATTCAGAGCAAGCAAAGCAAAAACTTCATCAGACTGGTAACTAAAGAAATGACATCTTAATTGATGACGGTTTATCAAAAAATATCGAAACGATAGCCATCAATGCTGGCAGTACTGAGTGTGTGTATTATATATGTAATATGTAGTACAGCATTATTTATGACAAAATTACAAGCGAATGTATATTAAGTGAGCAAAAGATTGAAATAAGTATCGTGATATATGTATGTGAGACAAATATGAGGCGAAACTTGTAAATAATACTCTCCAGGTCCGATTTCATTCTTGGGGCGTCACCCATGGTGACGTCAGCACTTCAGTCCATGGGTGGCTGGATTCCTCAGACAGTGCTAGAGCAAGATTGCAAAATAAATGCAGAACCTACAGCGACCTTGGAAGTCACCGCATTCTCGAGGACACTCGTAAAGACTGCTCCTCCGCACACACATGTTCATGGTGATTAGGACACAGTACGAGCTCGGAAATAGTTGCTGTTATCTGCGTTATTTCTAAACTTCTTTTGATTTTCTTCACCGTATTTGTGCTTAAGCCTAATTTTACCTGCGACCTCACGGCAGCTCACATCTTGGAATGGAGTTTCGTATTTTTCATCCTTGTGCTGTCCTTGGAGTCACGGTGACCATCACGATATAGTCCATGTATCGATCGCACTTCAGGAAGGCGACCGTCGTCACCGTCATATCAGGGGGCGGGGTAGCCCCTGTTTCGGATCGCATGGGATTCGTCACGCTCCATCCGGCGTGGTGCCTCTTCCAGCTCCTCCGAATGTGTCACGTGAGTCCGTGTTCTCACGTTACCAAGGAAAGGAGGCATGAACGACGTTGGGTGGGTGGCTCTTCATAAGCATCTTGAAGACCTCGGGAAACCTTCAGTCAGTAACTGGTTGGGGCCTCCCGCCTGCCGTTTCTGCGGTGGGCAA
>NW_006442110.1:231596-246142 GCF_000325575.1 Pteropus alecto | reverse complement strand
GCCGAAGCTGGGAATCCGCTCCCGGCCACTTTTCACTTCCAAATGCCCGTATTGATTCCTCCGCGACTCCCATCGATCCTGTGGCTTGAGAGAAGCTTCTGCCTGGAAGGCGTGAGGGAAGGACGAAGCGGAGAGGACAGTCTATTAGGCCGACAGCAGGGAGGTGGCCGGAGAGGGGAGACCCGCCTGCCACCACCTCAGAAGCGGGGGGCCCAGCGCAGCGCACACCGGGGCCCAGTGTTATCCGCTCACGCACCCGCCTCCTCCTCCCCTCTCATGCTGGCTCTGCTTTCCAGGGGCTCTGGAGCCTGTGCCTCCCCAACCCACCACGTTTTAACCGTCACCTCACTCCCTGTCAAGTCTGGGTACCCCGATACTCCACAGAGTGCCCAGCAGGGAGCGGAGGTCCAGACACGACGGTGAGTGGACGGTCCGTAAACACCCAATGCTCTTGGACTGCCCGTCATCCTCGTGAGCTCCAGGGGTGCCCCTTCTCCTGCAACGCACCCCCTTTCTGCGGGGCTTCTGTGGACGCCTGCCTAGCACGGTCCCCTTGGAAGGACCTTGCAGCTCCCGTCTTCATGGAGGGGTGCCGGCCAGCCCTCTCACGCAGGGAGGGGGCTGTGATGACCGCAGGTGGCCGGGGACCGCAATCGTGAGACAGGCCCCGAGGGCCGGGCTCCTTCCTCCCGAGGACTGGAGCCCGGCTGCGCCAGCCCCTCTTCCCGCCACATCCCTTCCCTGCAGACGATGTTCCCCTCTCCCTTCTCAGGGTTGGCACAAGGATCAGCTGAGTAACCGACGGCGAAGCTCGCAGTAAAGCGTCTGACGTGAAGGCGTCATTCCCGTATCAGAGGTTATCGTCACCGACTGAAAAACCAAAGGCCCGAGTCAGAGGCAGCGCGCACTTCCTTTGAGATAAAAATGGATAGTTATTCGGGAATCACTGATTCACACAGGAGCCCAAATAATATTCCCATGAGGAGCCAGAGGAAAGGGGACGATGACATCCGTAGAAGGAAGGCGTCGCTGTCGGTGCCGAGAACATCACATAGTGATGCTAATTCTGAGCAATTTAAAATGGTTCGGTCCAGTAGTCATCAGTCCAGTAGTTCCAATACCTGCTTTCCTGTTATGCTTGCAAACAGCTCCCGGCCCGGTCCCCGAGGGGTGCTGGGACCTTTTCTCATCACACAGGTTTGAGACATAGGATGTGCAAGGCAGTTTCTCTGGGATGGCCGCTCCGTTTCTGTCATTTTTCACACGATTATTCAGGCTCCTCTCTCTCAGGGGTCACGTCTGCATGTTAGCAGGAGTCTCGGTGCCTTGAGAGAGTCACCCAGAGGGACTCCGAGCCGCTGTCCGGACGGGACCCTAGGTCACCGCGTCGACCCCCCCATGCTGCGGTTTCAGACGAAGTTCACCGACTCGGTGCCTCAGACGCCACGCGGCACCACGGCGGTTAGACGGCACCAGCCGTCACCTCGGTGCCCTGTCCGCGTTCCGCTTTCATGCCGGCGGACAACTGACATGTCGCCGTTTCACCGCGGCTGATTTCCGGCGGTGACAGACGACGCACGGGGTTTTGGAGTTGGAAGAAAACTCAGTCGACCAACCTCTCGGTGAGCTGTGCAATTTTTAATACACTGGGTAACATTCTAGACAGGGAGAAATCCATTTTCCTACGCTTATTTTTATGTCAGCCCTAATAGTAATTCGGATACACGGTCTAGGAACACGTGACTGTCCCGCCCCAGAGGAAGAAGGCGCCATTGGCATCGAGGTGATGGGGAGGAAAGCGCGGGAAATATGTGGGAAGCATCTTGTGATGTGTACGACATCATGTGTGTGATATATTACATATAACAGAATTAACGGGATCTGGGTGGAGGGGAAAAAACCATCTGCCGAATGAGTGCGGATCCCAGAAACGGTGGACATTTAAATGGAAAAATCTAACTTTTTCCACTGACCCTTTTCTCTTACCTACTTTTCTCTCCAAAAGAATCCAGCGTCTGTCTCTCCCTCTTCGTAAGCTCTGGGACACCTGTCCTGTGGCATGTCCTTGATACTTCTGAGATGCCGAAGTCCGAATTTCTAAGCAACTGCCATTTTTATTCCATTGAGAGTTTGGAAATCAACTTAGTGATGATGATAGATGGGTGGGAAATCGGCCCGGCAGACTGAGAGCGAATCACACGGCACACAGGTGTGTGCGCTGCCTACGATGCTCTGCTCACGGGGGGCTGGTCTGTTGAGACACGGTTTAAACACGCGGTAAACCTGTGCCTTAACCGGGACCCGGGTTCGACGCACAGCTCCGGGGGGAGCCGTGCCAACTTACCGAACTTGGCCTAGACTGTGACTGAGGACATACTGTCTTCTTGCAGGGTCTTTCTAACAATAACCCAGGATAAAAAGGTCCCCAAGTGCAGATGGCTCCTGTCGATGAGTCGGGGTACCGGGTGGTGAAGTGTCTGGAGGAATATAGAATGACTGTCAGAGGGAGCAGGTCGCCAGCACCCGATCTGACCACCCTGAATTACGGGATATTCAACAAAATATCTGATACTTCTTTCTGAACAAGAACATCTCCCTACTTTGAGTTTTACCCCCTCAAACACCCTGTTTAAAATACAGATAGACCTGGGGTGTGCCGCCTTATGTGAATTATTGGGGGCAGAGGCTTGCTTCCCTGCCTGGGAAAGCCCAAGCACCCCAAAAAGAGTTAGAGGCCTGAGCGAAGTCCGTGAGAGAAGGGTGGGCAGGGAGCAGAGGGCGGGACACGGCCAGGGCGGGCATCATCTCCTTTGTGAGATGCGTGGGCTCGCGTGTTTCTTCTTTGGGGCCCTCTGCCAGCAGGAGGTGGCATGTTTGTCCCTTCCAGAGGCCGCCTCTGAGTGACGGCGGGGAAGGGGACCACGGAGGCGGAGCGTGTTCGAAGTCAGAGAAACCTTTGAGGTTTCTGAGCCAAATCGGTTTCCCAGGTGTAGCAGGTAGTGGCGCTCTGCCCTTCAAAGCACACAGCTGTTATGTAAATTTCATGAGTTTTAAAATTTTTAAAGAAAATTGCAATGCCGTTTCGACGCCGCGGAACCCTGCGTTTGGATGGGCCGCCCTCCCAGCCCCAGGCCCAGCCTGAGACTCTCCGCGTGAACCCTTGACTCTCACGGATGAGATGGTTTGTGGCATCGCCGGCCTGGGTTCTGTTCTGTCTGCGGCCGTCGCTGTGTTTTGCGTGAACGTGCCGACTACAGGAAGCAGGTGACCTCGGGGCAGCCACGATCACAGAGCGATCGGACACAGAGCCACGCGTGGCGGCTTTCCTGCCCCAAATGCGCAGCTCTGTGCAGACACCCCCCCTCCACCGATCCCTCCCCGTGTCCGCGGGGCTCCCTGAGGACCGTTTTTTTCCTTCTCTGTGTACATACTTTTCTCCACTCGGCGGAATGCTCATAAAAAGAACAACTATTAGATCGGTGGTATTTGTCTTCCCGAAGGAAACTGTTTGCTTTACCCCGATCCCCTCCCCTAATTCAATCTGACTTTTCCGGCCGCTTCGATTCTTCCTGGGGAGACGCTCACCTTTTTAAAACCGGGCCAGGGAGCGAAGCGGATCCTTGAAACACGCTACCTGTGTCCCTGTCCGAGGAAGTTTTCATAGGCTTCCGTCGATCTGGTTAATATTATTTCCGTCCACATTCCTCGCATGGTTCTGGAAAGACCGATTCCAGGAGCCAAAATGGTGGTCTATGAAAAAAGTGTTGATTGCGGCATTGCTTAAAAGTAGAGATTGGGGAACAAATTTTAAATACATTAGTAGAGGAATAAATACATTGTAGAATCATGCAGTACGATGCTCTTCGGTGCAGAGGGAAAGCCGCATATATCCATGTGGATAAACCTCACAAATACTGAGCTGGCTGTGAATTGAGTTGTAAGGTCCACACTGGGTGGTGTCATTACAAAGTGTAAAAGCGTGATACGCTCTTACCTAGCCGGACGCAAATTAAGGTCGCTTAAGCAATTTCTAAAACGTGTGGCGTAGTGGACACCAGGTGCAGAGTGGGCCTGGGCTCTGGCGGGGGGTCAGGTAGGGAGGAAAAATGCAGTTATTGACAGGGAGGCGGGAGACCCACGCTTCGCTCCTTACCCGGGGTGGGGGAGGGGATGGATGGCTCATGCGGTCTTTTGTGCTTGTCGGAAATATTTCATGCTTCCCAGAGAGAGAGGACGAGGACAACAGGATAAGGAAAGTAATCAAAGAAACGAAAGTATGTCCAAGAATTTTAAGAGGACACACCTGTTTTCCAACCGCGCTGGCCCACAAAATGGGACAGATGCCACAGATGCCATAAGACCCAGAACCGCCCGTAAGATTCACATTGAACATGGAATTGTAGAAAAATATGAGGACGTGATCATAAAAGCCAGAGGGAAACTGAATATATATTTTATTCTCAAGAAATAGATAAGCCGTGAAAGAAAGCACAAGAACTTAAAATGGTTATACGTTAGTTACAGAGGCGCTCGGACCTGTCGGCGGCTCTAATGATGGAGTAAAGATTGGAAGGTAATCAGGGGTCCTAGGGTTTCCTCCCAAATGCATCGCAGGCTAACGGCGGGGTGCCGTGCAGATCGCTTTCTCGTTTGCCAGAAAGCGTCCCAGACACAAAATCTGTGTACAAACGCCTAGTACGATGGAGGCGATTCAACTACCTACCACGGTGGACAGAGAATAATGTTTTCTACTCGTTTGTCTGCAGGTAGCCGATTGAACAAAAAGCGCGTGTGTGAGATCCCAGCCAGAAATATTTCCTAGTAATAACATATAAACTATCGCGTTCCTTTGTGGGTTACCTAGTTTTCTTCCCTCTTACCAGTTCAAAAAAATTTTCCTTTATGTGTAACTTAAATCACATCGGGCTTTCTGAGCGGCTTACCACAATCTTAGCGGCCCTGAGTTAAAAAAAACCTCTGTTCGACACGAGATTTTTTCTGGTCGTGCGCAAAGCTTCCTTCAAGTGCCTTTTCAAAGGTTTTTGAACATGGGATATCCCGAGCGGGCCTCTCGTACTGCTGCTGAATTTCGTAATTCTTCGTGCTTTCACCCAAATCCGTCACCTCTGCGGTCAGCCTCCTTCCACTTCGGTCCGGTACCGGCCCTCCTCCTCGAAGCCCACTCAGCCCCTCCACTCAGGGGACAAGTCAGATTTGCTTGACAAATTAAGTGCACAGGTCTAAGTTGCAAACGCCGTGGTGTTTGCTTTGCTGCATGGAATTCTCGGCGAAGGTGAGAAGCCACCGCAGGGACCCGAGGGGTCCTGCCCAGCGCCTGGCTTGTTCGTTTCCCTTCCGGCCAGTGCCCCCCCCACTTCCCCTCCTGAGATGTTTGACTATCTCCGGGGTTCTGTCCGCATTCACTTATCCCCATTCATTCCGCAGAACGCTGCGTTGGACACGCGCTGTCGACATCAGTGGTCGAGGCACTGAGCACACACCCGTGGGAAAATGGACATCACCGCTGGGACGAGGCGTATCTGGCAGGCTCTGAACTGGGCTCCGATGGCCCCTCTTCCCGCGTCACCGTGCCTCGTCCCCCTGGACTGCAGTGCCATGTGGAGAAGGGGGCAGGGACCCGGCAAATCAAAATATAGTGACGAATTGCTCGGAGCATTCTTTGCATGCGACATTTTTTTTTTTCTTTTAGGCGAGGCAGCCCTTGGCTGACCTCACAGATCGCAAGGACCTTGTCAGCTTACAATCCCTTATTTTTTATTTTTTTACGCCTACAGCATCTGGTCTTCCTAGGTGGCCTCCTATCCAAGGACTAACCAGGCCCGACCCTGCTTAGCATCTGAGATCAGACGGGATCAGGCTTGTTCAGGATGGCGTGGCCGTAGGCCATATGCAACCTTGAAGCTGGACAATGGAGCCAGTTTTGACAGCTTCCAGGCGCAGGTGCTCCCCACCCAGTGCTCCCCACCCAGTGCTCCCCACCCAGTGTGACCAGTGCTCCCCACCCAGTGTGACCAGTGTTCCCCACCCAGTGTGACCAGTGCTCCTCAGAACGTGGTGTGATCCACCATCAAGTCCTTGAGAAGCGGGGCAGGTGTTTCACGCAGACGGGAGTTTGGGCGCACGCGGTCCCAAGATCTCGATTGTACCTTTGCTTTGTATTTTAAGCTCTTAGTTTATTGGTTAATAGTGCGAATATATCCCATCTCCTCAGAAATAGTAAAAGGACGTTGAGGAAAATCGTGGCAAATTAATTTCTCTCTACGGCAAGAGCAGCGATGATGCTGCGTATCTTGAGTGAGATGCTTACCTCTCTGGGCATCGGTTTTACGGACCAACATTTCCCAAGTCACAGTTTCTTCCTGTGTAAAAGGAGGATGAGAATATCCCCTTTACTAGGTTATTCTTAAGAATAATCAATTAAGCTATAAAATAAAGGCCCCAAAGTATGTTTCTCGTGAGGGGTTTCTGTGGGTAACACGTCACCTTTGGTCTCCGTAGCATTTCACAAGGATTATCTTGTCCGATTCTTCAGACAGTTTTATGCATTGGCCGGAAAGGGCATTTTTACCTCCATTTGTGAGTCGAGGAAACTGAGGTTCGACAATATCAATGGCCATTTTCAGAGTGACTGTTTAGCAAGTGGTATTTATTGAAACTTCGGCATTTTAATCACACTTTGGTCCCTTTGCCTGTTGAATAAAGAAACAGCCAGGCTGAGGAGTCAGGGCACGTCTTTGCCTACGAGAGGGATGGCGTGGCAAACGGACGTTAAACCCAGCAAGTTAAGTAGCTCCATTTAGTGCTGAATTTCCGTTTTGGTGATTTAGGTAAGCGAAGGTGGCACATTTCTATTCTCATCCTTCAGGAAGCGTGAGCATGTGCTCTGCTAACGATGCCAGGACCTGGTACCCCATTGGGTGACGGCGTTGGGAGCCAGAGGAAGCAGTGACATGAAGGGCCCCCCAATTCTTGCTGTGCAGGCAGACAGCGGGCTGTAAATAGGCATAATGTTAGTGAGTCCAGAGGTGAACTAACGGAAGAAAACGGAATTTATTTCTGTGTTGTTCCTTGTCGGTCTCCTTCCTATGATTTTTAACGAAATGCCTGACCAGTAATTTAGTGACCAGCATGATTAACGCTGGCGTGGCTTTTGGGGAGAGGTGAGCAGTGAGTGACAGGGAACAGTTTTCAGCAGAAAATGCCTTCCTGGTGTGACTAGAATACTTCGGGAACTCAAAGACTAAGCCTGCCCTCTGCTGGAGCCCAGAATCACGCCGCCGGCTGCCTGATGAGCGGAGGGAAGGCAAGGTTCCCCCCACCCCACCGTGCTTCTGCTTTGCACGTTTGAAATTCAAGCCCCCTTCCGCGAGCTTGGTTAATCCACTATCGTGTCTGTTCCAAGCAAGGATCCAACTATGTGAAGCCAGTGTCTTCAAAGGAGGGTTTCAGTGCCCGTGCGGGACGGGCTTTGTGGCAAGTGACCGGTCTGCAGGGTGGCCACGGGGGTGACGTCTGGCCTCATGCATTGCGCAAAGTGGAGCCATCGACTCACGGGCTGTCAGGCGTTCTTGGAGTTTTGGATTTGTGTTAGGGACTTAATATGACCCCAGGAATAAAATCGTGCCAGAATCTAAGACGTCGAACACATGGCAGAGCCGGGAGTCGAAGGGAGGGGTGGTGAAAGGGACAGGATGCTGGTCACTCGCCTTTGGGAGAAACCGCGCTCCCAGGGCACCGGCTCTGAGCATCGCCAGTGCAGAAAGTGTTTAATCTAGGTATTTCCAGTAATATCTGTCAATTGTTGACTGTCAGCCATGTGATGTGAGTGTGACAAAAGTTAAACGAATTTAGTATCTCTACAGACCTGCGAGACTGACCTTCTTACATCACGGTTTAGTTTTAAGAATATGGTGACAAGTGGCTTAACCGAATTCGGTGCGCTCAGAAGAGAGTGCATGCAGGATTTGGACTCAGGTTCGTCCGACGCTCAAGCTCACGTCTGCACCCTGCCACCTCTCCAGGGTCTGTATGAACCTAAAGCCCTGCCACCCCGTAGATGGAGTTCAGCTCTGTGGCCGGCAATCTGGAGGGCCAGCGGGGGTCCTCCCAGACAGCTTGCCTTTTATAGCTCTCTGTGGTTCCCAGGGGAGCCCACCACCTGCACCTGCGTCCAGGTGGGGATTAAGGAGGCTAGCTTTGGGAAGGGGGCTCCCCAGGAGAAGAGAGACACGTTATTCTCGGAGGGGTGAAATGAATAGGGCCAGGGCGAAGCTGCCCAACAGGTGGGGATGATGCGTCCGCACGCTAAGCCGCTCCCGGAGCTGGGCGGGGGTGGGACCCGGCATCTCACCGGGCACGGGGCCTCTTCCTGGCCCCCCTGAGTGGCACATCCCGGAGGTCAGGGTGCAGTCGCAGCAGCCAGAGGCTGGGTGTGGAGCCCGGTCTGCAGAACTGATCCGTGTTTTTCTCTCCTCTGCATTTCAATGGCTCTGGCCCCTCGGACGGGGATAGAAATTAGCAGGTAATTACACACCCGAGCTTAACTGTGCCCGTGGCTGAGTCAGGGAGGAAGAAGCGGGAGTTACGTTATTATATCGCTGTTGCTGAAACAGGAGAGAGATGAGGTAGAGACACGGGGTAAGGGGGACACGACATTATGCAGCAAGGGATGTCTACGTGTCGCCAAGAACACGTGCTGAGCGAGATGACAGATCACAGGTCAGGGCACACGAGCCCCCGTCAAGTACCGTCCGTCACCTTACGCCAACACAACCTCTTGGAATAACGGGTGGGAAACTTTTCCAAAACCCATAACGAGAAAGCAGTCCATGGCTGGGTTGAAGCCTCAGAGGCCACACTTCACCCGTAGCTGATTTTGCTGGAAGGTGGCGTTTTCTTCGGTTCAAACTAAATTAATTTGACAGTGTTGTTCTGGCTGTTTGAGCTTATGAATGACGTTCTCCCCCATTTAAAAGTGGGACATTCGGAGCTTTTGAAAAACGTGCAGTACCCAACTCCAGTGGTTCTCAAACTTGCCATGAAAATCACCCGCGGGATTGTTAAACCGGGCTGCTGGCCCCTCCCGCAGAGCTTCCGATTTAGCAGAAACGATGCCCTGGGTCCAAGGACCCCAGTGGCAAAATCCGTCCACACGGATGTGTTCCCAGCCGTGACAAAATTGCCCTTCTGTATAATATTACTCTGATAATCATCATATTTTAATCCGGAAGATTAAATAACACATACGTGCGAAGGCGTTATGTCATGAGTCGCCCCTGGGGTTCGTAGGTGTGTGTCTTGCCTGTGAGTTGAGGCCTCGAGACCATCGCTCCTTGTTGCGGTGGACGACGAGGAAGCAGGATGCGTGGTTGAGCTGACGGAGCCTGAGGACCAGGGTGGCAGGTGGACCAGGCGGCCTCGTCAGGCTCAGAAGGAAGGTCACAGCAGCTGGGACACTGTCCTCTCCGGCAGGCTCTCCTCTCCTTTCTGCAGCCACAGCTGCATATCGAGTGGACAGCAATAGAATCTTTAAAGTCGATGGTACCCGGGTACCAAAATAATTTTGGGGGGATGGATGTGGTGGTCCCCAAACTCCAGCATGCATCGGAATCACTTGGGGGGTCTCACTGTACACAGATTGCTGGGGCCCACGCAGAGTGTCTCACTCAGGACATCTGGGTCTCATGCCGGCGGCCCCCAATCTGCATTCCTGATTTCAGGTCTATATCAGAAACAGGTAGAAACATTCTACGTTGACAAAGTGAAGATGATTACTTAGAACATCTCAGACACGTGACTTTGCTCGTGTCCAATAATGACAGCTCTGGAGAACCATCACATCCTGGGGGCTTTATGAAAAAGAAACAGTTTTACTAAATGTATACATTTGCCGCTTCGACTTTGTACAGGGGCAGAATTTATACAAGACGCTGGTTTCAATGAAGACCGCCTCTAAAATTCAGTGTAATGGCCCATCCCAGCTTGCTTCGCCCAACTGTCTGCAAACAGATGAAATTGTGGTAATTTCAATTAGTGCTCTCAATTACTAATTTCATTAAAATACCTGAGAAAAGATACAATTCCGAGTTCACGAAAGAGTGGCTATGAGTAAAAAATCTTCATATAATTTGGGGGGAGGGGCTGTAATGTTAAATCATAGATTAGAGAATTGAATTAAAGTTTGTTGAACCCTTCGGAAAAAAACCTTCTGCTTTCCTTAAAGTAATTCATGTGCTTTACTCTTGAATTTGGTTGTGGTACTTGTATTAATTTTGGTATTAAATAGGAAATTTCTTGAGGGTGGGATAAATTTAAAAAAAAATTCTATATAATACGTAGTTAACATTTATACATTAAATCGGAGTTTCATCTTTTACTGTAAGAAAGTGACTTGGAAACGAACAGTTAGAGCTGCGAACGAAAGACTGGCTTTGAAGTCTCCGGCCACACCACCCTGAACACGCCCGATCCCGTCTGATCTCGGAAGCTAAGCAGGGTCGGGCCCGGTTAGTCCTTGGATGGGAGACCACCCAGGAAGACCAGGCGCTGTAGGCGTAAAAAAAACAAAACAAAAAAACGAAAACAAAAAAACAAAGCCAAAGAGCAAGCACAGTCCAGATAAAGGTCATGAAAGGCTGCCCTTGAGAGGCGGACCACAGATGTGACCTAAAGCTGAGAGGAATAGACGGCGAGAAGCGTCTGCCGGAAAACAATCCATGTTCCAAACACAAGGCGTTGCTAAGGGAAGTCGAATCTTCACATCCACACAGTGCAGCGGGGAAAGAGCATGCATTTCCGCCTAGGATTCCATAAACGTCCATCACAGGCGCCTGGGATTGGGCGGGGGGCTATATTTGCCTTGAGCAGGAGCAGCCCCCACCCCTGAGTCCTTCATGGACTTTGGGGGAGCTTTTCTCATCGGAGTCCCACCTGCGCATCTGGAGGCAGGAGGCATGTCGGAGCAGCAGTCCCGTTTATGGGGCCCAGTTCCATTAGGGACAGGAGATGAAAACGCCTTCTCCTGTAAGAAACCCAAGCGAGGGCCAGAAAGAGAGCAGAGCCCCCCACCCAGCACCCCCACAGAGCCCTGCGGTTGGAGGGCAGACAGAAGCGCCCTGCCAGGTAATGAATTAAAGCGCCGGCCACCCTCACCATCGAATCGCCGGCTTAACAAATAACACGCGATGACGGGGATCCCTTGAGCACAGTGCGAAAGGCTTTGCGGGGGACGAATCCCCGGTCTTGAGCACTTTTTTATTTTACTGCTTATACACAGAGATGCATTTTTCGTTTGAAAGTCAGAATATCACTGATTTTATCACCGAGTTACATGAGTAACGTCCAGGAAGTTTCCCGATGAGAGTCTCAATCCGCACGTGACAGATGACCTGAATAATCGAGGTCCTCTTCTTCGAGATTCAAACCGTCACATCTCCTTGACCGCCCGCTCTGCGTTTTCATTCCCATTCCACATGCTAAGTTCAGGCTGCTCACGCTCATTTTTCTTGTGCCGAATGAGGCATTGAATTAAATTTTCCAAATACAAATGAAAGGGTATCTCTGTATTACCAGGAAGATTTGTGTCTCGTTAAACAATACAGTGGTCGGAGTCCAATGAGTTCGCAAGAGCTACTCACACCAAATTGGGTTTGCCCATATTTTAAAGCTTTTTCGCATTTCGCTTATGTATTTATTCTACACGACCGCATAAATCTTAAAGCAACTAGAGTCAGCTGAAAAGAGAAATGTTCTAAGCATTCGCCGTGAATAAAAGATATTCAGGGACATAGGCTGGGGAAGATTGGGAACAGACTGAAATAAGCAGCGATAACCGATGAGCTCTGCTGATTTAACACACTTCCAGGAAAGGGTAGGCTGGCAATCACTCGACGTAGCGATTTTTCTTTCTGTGTAAAATGTTTCTCTTGCTAAAGAAACTCTCAAATGCAAAGTGATGGTCACCGTGTGTTTTAACCGTCTACGATTCACTAACTGAATATGTATCAGTGTTCTTGGCCAAACAGAAGTAAAGGAAAGATGATTCTAAGACGGAGAGAGTTACCTTGAAACGTAAATGGATGAAAACGAGAGCTTGTTGCCTAAATGTATTTTCCTATAAGTGAATGTCAAATACACATATTTAAGTCTTTTTCTCAGCATTGCAAATTTGCTCTCGGGAGTGGTGACGCCAATTTACGGTCCTAGAAGCAGTGTACAGAAATGCTACTAAATCTGACTCATACCAAAATGAGTTTGTGTTGCTTTGAGAAATATTTCATTATTGGCTTCATTTGCATTATTTTCGTTTATATCGTCCAGTTGTTTTGCTTCTTTCTAATTTACTGTTCTCATTCCTTGCCAATCGCTTGACTAATATTTTATCAGTAATTAATATTTCAGCTCTTACAATGCAATATTCTTGTGGTTAATGGTTTTATTATTTGTTTCATAGTTTGTCTCTTTTTTTGAGATACAGAAGTGTTTTTTTTATGTTGCATTTAATCTTTTCCTTTACAGTTTCTGCATTTTTAGAACTGCCTTCCTACTCTAAAATTATATAAATTTTTATCTTTGTTTTCTTGTAGCTTTTAATGACTTTATTTTTCTGCATTCAAATCTTCAAACCATTGGATTTTACTTCATAATAGTGAGTGAGGAAGAGATTTTACCTTATTTTTTTTTTCCCCAAAAATGATGTCGGTTGTCACATCTTTCGAAATAATGCTTTCTTCTCTGATTAAAAACCCACTTTACTCATATGGTAAATTATTATTTATATTCATGGTTATAATTCAGAGACAAATTTTAGTTTAGAAATAGACACAAGTATTGAAAGAAATTTTAGGACATATAAGGTGTGTTAATAGTCATCGCGCCTCTAAAAATTCAATTTGTAATATTCGACTGTCCTCTAAATTTAACTTTAACTTTTATTCTAATGAGCTTAATCTTCTTCCCTGAAGACTTAAAATATTGAGCAGCTTCTTTCTTTCCTGTGCTTATTTGGCTTTTCAGATTAATGCTTCTCTAAAATGTCAGTTGAAATCCTTTTACCATTTTATTATTGAGTGGTTTATCTTTTTGCTGTTGATTTTTGGGCATTCTATGTATATTCTAGATATAAGTCCTTTGTCAGATGCATGCAGATGTATTCTCCCACTGGGCCTTTCCTCCTCCGAATGGTGTGTTTTGATGAGCAAACGTCGTCAGCATTGATGAAGTCCCATTTATCAGTGTGTGTGTGTGTGTGTGTGTGTGTGCGCGCGCGCGTGTTTACATCTTCATGCGACTTTCCTGAGAAACGTGTTTAGATCTGTTTTATGGTTCGGCATATGCTGTTCTTCGGTGAAGTTTTGCGCGCATCACTTTTTCTGTCTTATTCTCTGTCCCCTCTGCTTCTGGAATTCCAGTGACACAGGCAGTGCGCCCCGTGCTGTTCCCCGAGAACACGGCTCCGTCCTCTTTCTCGAACCTCTTTCTCTCTCTGTTCTTCAGGCCAAACAATACTATTGATCTGTCTTCGAATCTGTAGAGCGTTTCTCCAGCTATCTCTAAACCGCTGTCAAGAACATCCAGTGATTTTTTACAACGATTTCCCATCTTCCGGAGAGAGCCGTTAGGAGAAAGTTGTATGAACGTGGTTGTAACTTAGTGACGTTTTCTCTTTTCCAGGGTTCAGCTTATTGCTACATTTCGGAACTCTCTAGAACCATCAAATTATGTTGCATTAGTTTTTTCCTCAGAGTCTATAAAGGTAGCCTGATATAAGCTGCTTTACCGTTACTAGAATCGGAACTGTCCGAATCAATATTGTATGTAGTCGATGAACCCCCTCCTGAGCTGTGTTTTGATGTCGTTATACTCACCCTTCAAGATTCTCTTTCGGCTCTTTATATTTTAATTCTGATACGTTCTCTTTAAATATTCTTCCAATGTGGCTTGTGAGTTTCCATAGTCTCTTGTTCTGTTGTCATGCTGTCAATTATTTCTTTAAGCACATTAGTCATTTTATTGGGCGATTCCGTTCTCTCCTGTGTCTTGGGGTCTGGTGTATAGGGGGTGGGTTGTTGCTTAAGATTTGAATGTTTTAATTTACGATGACTTATTTTTTTATGTTTATTTGAGCTGTATTTTTTTTTTCCATTGTAAGTTCTTCCTCCTTAAAGTGCCTTAAAGTTCTTCAAGTGCTTTCCTGCAGAGAATTTGTATTTTTTTCAACCAAAATATGGGGGACAGATCCAGAACTGGATGGCCCGAAGGTAGTATTTGACTTGCTGTTTTCTGGGCCACACAAGTGATGGAAATGGAGGTTCTAAACGCTGAGGTGGTTAGGAATGATTAGTGGAGACGTATCTTTTTCTGTTTCTGAGTGCTCCACGGAGTAGTGAGGCTGAGTCAGCCGGTGATCCCAGGGGCGCCTCTGCAAGGTCGGCTTCCTCACGTCCCCTGCGGGTGCCATCGTGCCGTGTTCCAGCTCAGGCTCTGGCCTTCAGTCCCACGTCCCCGGGGGCCTGGGCCAGGACTTG
>NW_006442110.1:230475-231584 GCF_000325575.1 Pteropus alecto | reverse complement strand
CTCCAAAAAAACCCGAAATTTTCTCCCACTTTGACTCTTATTAAGGCAAAATTTTTTTTTAAAGAAAGAATAGTTTAACATTTTTATTTTTAACATCTCATTATTATCATTTTTCGGAATGCTGTAGAGTCAGTTTTTCCCAAACGTCTGTTCGGCAGTTTTACTGGAAACGGACGTTTTCCTGGTCAAATTGCTTTCCTTTCATCTATTTCAAGGCTGTGCTTTTAGGCGCACGAGGCGCTTCCGGCTCTGTAACAGCGTTCCTGGGGAGTTGTCCCTGTCACCGACGTGCCACGTCTTCCCTCGTGCATCCCGGCCGCTTACGCGGTGTGCCACTGCGTGTCACGTCAACGTCGCCACCTCTCTCCTCTTTGTGAGCGTTTGCTCGGCGTTTTCCTTAGAGACCTTCGTTTTCATCCCTCCTGTGTGCTTCTGCCCTTCACCCGCAGTGAAACGTCAGAGCTAATCCGTGTTCTCGTTACGAGAACATCTCTGTTATTTCGCAGACACGTTGGGGCCCGTCGGGAATTCCCGAGAGGATTCACATCGTGGGAGTGTTCATATTGTCCTCTGCTATTATTTTGTGTTTTCATCTTCTAGTACTTTCCAGTTGCTTTTGTTTCCCTTCTGGTTTTATTACCTGTTTCTGCGTAACGGCCTCGCCATCCTCGGCGGCTGCAATGACACGCATTTATTTTCCGAGTTTCCGTGGGTCAGGGGTCCGGACCCTCGCTGGCTTTTCTGCTCAGGGTCTCACGAGCCCATAAGCCAGAGATCTGCTGTGCCCACGGCCTCACCTGAGGCTTCACGTGGGGAGGACCCACCCCCGGCTCGTGTGCCATTGGCAGCATCCAGTTCCTAGTGGGTCGTTGGACCGAGGGGCTTTGAGTCTGCTGGTTGTCAGCTGGCAGCCACCTTCCTACCGTGGGGGCCTCTGTGTCGACAGCTCCCACATGACAGTTTGCTTCCTCAAAGTCAGCAGGGCGCAGTCTACGAGGGGGACCGACAGCATAGCCTCACACACGGCCCAGCGCCTGGGCTGTGCCCTGTCATTAGAAGAAAACCAAGGTCCCCCACCCTCAAGGAGAGAGGGGTCACAGCTCAGGAAT
>NW_006442110.1:229452-230346 GCF_000325575.1 Pteropus alecto | reverse complement strand
CGCGTACCCTCCCAACAGCGTCTAGAGTTGACCACATTACGTGTTCTCCCCCGAGACGAGCCAAGGTCGTTTAATTCATAGTATTATGTATGACCAAGGATAGCGCACACCGGGGTTCTGGCTGCGATCTGGCCTAAACGCGGTTCTGATTTAGGAGGGATTATTCCCTGGGGGCTTGCACGGGACCCGCCCGTGGAGCAGCATACTGTGCATGGTCACTCAGCCCCGAGCACGACTGTAAACACACCTGCCCCACGTCCCATCTCGAGGGACCTCGTCTGCTAATAGGTTTGCTAACATAGTAGAATCGTTCATTCAGGTTCGAGTGTTTATGGCTGATGACTTTTTATGGGATCATCCAAATCACAGTTTCGAGACCACCCAGGGCCCGGGCCTTAATCCAGGGCAGCAGCGGTGCGGGGGTCTGTCCGCTCCACACAGAGCGAGCTCCACGCTCGGAACCGACCCGGACAGGACCCGGCGGGCTGAGCACTTCCTGCACTCAAAGTGCCAGACGCAGGTGTGGGCAGACGTCTAAACGTCGGGACTCCTGTGACCCGATTCACTGTCTCTCTCCGTTTACTTTCCAAGTCTGGAAAATATGGACAACGAATATAACGCAGGCTCCAAATAATTCCTCTTCTGCTATGAAGAAGAGGTTTAAAAACGGAAATCGCTGGTTTCCTTAAAGACCCCATTTTCAGGTTACAAACTAGACTGAAGCTTTCATCTAAAATGTTTAATCCTTTTCCTTTACAAACAGGCTAAGCAAAAGCCTCTGTGGCTCTTTACAAGATACTGAACATAATTCCAATTTTTGCTTATTAGTATGTGTGTCCTTAGAACTCAGGATTTCTCTCTCTTCCTTCCTCCTGCCCTTTCCCTCCCTCCCTC
>NW_006442110.1:211922-229406 GCF_000325575.1 Pteropus alecto | reverse complement strand
CTTCTATATTTCTCGCAGAGACACCATCACCCCTCTCTCTCTGTCTCTCTCTCTCTCTCTCTCTCTCTCTCTCTCTCTCTCTCTCTCTCTCTCTCTCTCGTGTGTGAAATTGCTGGCAATAGCTGCTATAGTCAATATTTAAACTGCTAAGCTCAACACAAAATTTAAAATTCTATCAGAAAGGAGATGTTCCTACCACTTGAAAAACGTCCTCTCTGCCCAGCCCCTGCCCACAGCTTTCTGGCTGTGACGTTGGGACAAAGCCACGATTCTTCATCCGGAGAATGCTTGGGGACATACTTTGAATGTTAAGTCATCTGGGATGATGTTTTTTTCATTCGATGCTGGCATCCACTGTTTATGCTGTATTAAGACATCAACTAAACCGAAGGGAAGGCAAAACAGATATTCTGTCTAGACTAAGTGCGATGCTTGTGTGTGAGCCCATATCTGGAACACTTCCTCATAAACATATGGCTGTGGAGATTTTAGTAGTGTGTGCCTTGCCTGGCACCATTCAGATCAGATCTACCGAGTTCTAAGACCTCACTGGGAACAATGTCATATCTTTGAAATCTGTGATAATCTGCGTATGGTCCAGGCAGGTCGTCCTTTTTATGATTGAAGAACAGGTTCATGAAGTAAGTTAATTGCATAAAAATGTAAATTGAGCTCTTTGTTGACGCCAAGGTTTTCTCTGGCTTTAAAACTGTGACATGAATTTTTTTCAAGTGCCATTTACACGCTGCTGGGCGTGTTCCAACTCCTTCTCATCAATTATTAACACGGATCTTCCGAGGACAGGCGTGGGATGCCCCATGACCCGGCTGGGGCTGCGGGTCTTCTGCTGTGAGTTGCTTCTTCTCTTCCTCCCTTCCCTTCTTGCTTCCAAGCAACAAGAGAATTTTCTGTGTGATCAGTCAAAAGAGAGACTCGATGGGGCTCCGAGTGAACTGGATGACAGAGCATGTGTGGCCACTCGGTCTGAGAAAGACACGCGCCGATGGCCGATGGCCGCAGCCACCAGGAACGGGATTGTCGTTCCCCAGTCTGGGGACGTCTCCCCGGGTGGCTAGTCCTGCTGCAGCGAGGGGCAGGACCGTTCTGGGCGTGAGGGGGAGCTGGGAGCATGAACGTCGTTTTCGCGCAGGGCCCTGGGCTTGGCCGGGCCGGACCTGCTCTCTGTCCCCGCTCCCCGCTGCTCCTCCGGGCTCCCACCCTCACCCCTGTCACCCCAGAGGACACGAGAGACATCAAATGACTGTGTAGCTCGTGCGTCAGGCCTTTTCAAGAACCGTTTGCTTCCCCTGAAAGCCTTACCTGCGCAGGTGTTTTCTCTACCTGCCACTTCGTAGACCTGTTTTTTTTGTTTTTTGTTTTGTTTTGTTTTGTTTTGTTTGTTTCCTTTAGCTTCGAACAGAAATGTTTAACGAAGACGGTTTTTTTGTTTTGTTTTGTTTTGTTTTGTTTCCTTTAGCTTCAAACAGAAATGTTTAATGAAGACGAGGTTTTTGTTTCCTGTGCCTTATACCGGAGTTGCTGAACGTAAGGGGCAGGACGAGGCTTGGCACAGCGACGTTAATGGAGACAGTTGTAATTATCATTAGCTGTGACGACTAAGGTGGCATCAGGCTGTGTTGTGACAGTTTATTGTGGTGTCTGGTGGTGCGGTGATGTGATACTTATACCCCGCGACTGCTTTGCCGTTCAGAAATTCACAACTGTGCGAACGCATGCTGTGGACGGAGCGTGTGTCTTTAGCGTTCGCCTGCTGGGCTGGTCTTTATCTTGGGTCTACGGCCCACAAAATGAGAATAAATCCATAGAACAGAGAAGAATATGAAAGCACAGCTCGATGATGAACCAAAGGGGCGTTGGAATCCATCACACTGGGTTTGAGGCTGGCGCGGGTGACGGGCCAGCCACACAGAGGCCGAGCTGGGACGAGGCAGAAGGGACAGGTGCATCGGGGAGGGGCGTCCGCTCCAAGGAGGATGGAGACGATTTATGGACTAAATGTTTGTGTCCCCTCAACATTCATCTGTCGAAACCCTTCCCCCATTGCGAGGGTGGGAGGACGTGGGGCCTTTGGGAGGTGGTCAGAAGTAGATGAGGTCGTGAGGGCGGAGCCCCTACGAACGTGGTTTGTGATTTTATGAGTCATGTGACACAGGGGAAGTTGAGAAGTTGCTCATCTAAAACCTGGAGAAGGACCCTCAGCAAACACTGGCTCTGCCAGCACCGTGACCTTGGACTTCTCAGCCTCCAGAACTGCGAGAAAGAAATGGTTTGCGAGCCGCCTGGTCTGTGGTGTTCTGTTACAGCCGCCCCAACGGCCTGGGGTCCCCAGCGCCTCCACTGAGACTCAGGACACGTACTCCGGCCTCGACGCAAAGCCGAAACCGGACAAGGAGTCAGGAGGCTGACGTCCGAGGAAACGAGAGGGGGTCGAGGGTCCCTGTCGGTGACAACGGTGACAAAAGTGAAGACCGTGAGTGCCGTGAGCAATGGCTGAGCAGACGAGCCGGGCAGGAAGACGAGAGAGCTCAATCCGTGTCCGAGCTGGACAGCGCGGGACTCTAAGACAAACAGACGCGCTTTGACGTCTGCCGTTAACCAGCGATGTGACTGCCGTCTGCACCACAGGGACGTGGCACCTGCTGGGGAGGGCGGAGTTAGCTCGTGCGTGACGGCTCAAGGCCCACCTGTGACACAGTGAGCCGCTAAATAAAGGCTGCCGTGGTCACCTTCTTCATTATGCCAGCTATTACACTATTCGAGGACAACCAGGCCCTGCACCGTATCCAGCGCATTTAGATTTTTTGAAGCGGACCACCGTTTCGGAATGCCTTGTAAGGAGTTAGATTTCAAGTGCTTCTTTACCTGGAGAGACTCCACTGTGCTGGGGATGTGGGGTTGTACGAGGCCCACCCCTGACCCACCCAGAGCATCCACCTTCCCCCACCTCAGGGTCCCAGGAGACTGACCTGCATGGCCGGCATCCTGGCCCTGTGGCTTCTGACTGCATCCACAGGAGGTGGGGGGCGGAAGGGAGTGAGGTCCCTGCATCTCCCCGCAACTGTCGGGCAGCCTCTGCCTGCAGCCCCCCTTCCTGGGGTGCAGTCTGTGCTCCCCTCCTCCAGCCCCCTCAAGCCTAGGATGGGGCGTGGCTCCCCAGTCACCAGCCCCGGGCACCGCACACCCTTCGTGTTCTCAAATCTTGCCTACGCCTTTGAAACATGTCCCTTTACTAAACTTCCCTCCATCTGGTGTGAGCGGGCTTCCTACTTCCTGCCACGGGCACCTCGGTTGTGCCGTAAACCACACCCTTATCACATCCGCATGCCCTCTCGGCTGTTTAGAGAACATTCTGCCTCATTCTCGGCTTTTCTCACCCCCTAAAAAGGCTGACATTTTAACCTTGGGCACATGGAACCTCGGATGCACAGCGAACGTGCAGACAAAGCCAGGGAGAGATGCGTTCCTGCTCTGTGCCTAATTTCCCTCTTTGAATTATGTAGAATAAGGTTATTTTTAAAAGCATTACCGAGATGCTTAGTTAAGTAGCAGGTGTTACAAAATTGCATTTTTATTATCCTTCCCCGTATCAGACACGGAAATTATGGTCTTTCCAGCCATTTTACCATTTGCTAAATGTTCCTAGTCAGTTATCACAAATAATACCTCTTTTTAAATTATATGCAAATAATTAGGAACTTTTAGGTTAAATAACTTTCTATATTAGAAGACAGAAACATTGTATAAATTCGAGGCAATGGGATTAATATTGTTAATAATAATAGTTATCAGAAACCGTAAATGTGTTTATAATTTATGTGTCGAAACATGGAGTCCTTGCTTTGAAAATACTGATAATTATAGTTAACACAATTTGCAGTCTCAAAATTAAAAGTTTCTGCATAGCTGCACTTCGTAAGTACGATATATCTGGCTAATGGCTAGTAAGGCAATTATCAACAAATTAATGGCAAGTGATCATCTATACACAACATTATTCTCGAATGCATCTGGCACATCCAGAAGCTACAGCACAGCAGTCCCCAACCTGCCTTGACGAATGAGGGCAGGAAAGAAGTTTGGGCGAAGGGTGAATGAGAGTTGAGAAACTCAGAAGCAGGATTTGGGTTTGAGGATGAAGGACGAAGCTTTGTCCAGCGAGCCACGTGCCCGGCGCGGTCGAGGAAGATGGAGCCTACTGCACCGTGTACCTGGCCCAGGCGGCAGGATCCCCTCACCTGGGCGGGACAAGCGGACCTCCGTCCGGTGCTGAATTGGAGAGAGGCGAACACACCGAATGGGACCTCGTGGCAATGTAAGGTGCACTTGCCGACCTCACGAAACCGGCTTCACGGTAGACAGACGGCAGGACCCAAATGACAGCCACGTGGTATCAATTCTTTAGAGAAAAGGCCCTAAAAAGAAATAAACGGTTTTTGTTCTTGACACACAGAACGTTCTGACACCAAACGCGTGGGGCTTTTCCCACACGGATGAGCCCTCCTGCTCCCTGACACCAGCTCCGATGCCGGCTACCGGAGGCAGCAGAGACCCCGCTGCGGACGGGCCCAGCCCCACCGCCTCAGATGCCAAAGACAAGTGGTGGTTTCTTGGGTCACCCACACTTCCGTCTAACTGGACTATAAATTGGGGGTCCATGACCCCCTTTGTAGGTTGAGTGGCTCTCAGAACTCAGAACTCACTTATCGTCAGCGGTTTGTTATAAAGGGTGTGGTGAGGGGTGCCCAGGGCGGGGTGTGAAGGGGCAGAGCTCCGTGCCCGTCCCTGGCCCCCGCTCTCCCTGAGATCGTCAGCTGGCGAGCCCTCCGAGCCCCTTCGCTCAGAGTGTTTTGGGGGGGGGCTTCCTCACACGGGCGTGATCAGTAATTAACTCCATCTCTTCCCCCTCTCTCTCCGTGGACGAAGGCAGAAAGTTCTACGCTTCCAATCACCACAGAGCTTTGTGGTGGCCAGCCCCGACCTGAAGCCGTCCAGCGGCCCACCCAGAGGCACCTCCTTAGAACAAAAGGGCCCCCCCAGCACCCAGAAATCCCCAGGGACTTAAGAGCTCTGTGCCGAGAACTGGGGGCGGAGACCCAGCGTCTGTTTCTCATTGGGTCCGAGCCCCGTAATGGCACAAACAGGTAACATGCTCCGATGCTGGTCCGCTCACAGCTCGCAGTGGATTTTCCTCCCCGAATTCTCATCGTATCAGAGAAGACAGATCTCTCAGGAAAACCACAAGGACCGAGATGCCACGCTGGGGCAGGGAACTTGGGAGTGAGGAGGGGAGAGAGAGATGCCACGTCGGCTGCCACGCTCGACTTTCTCCGTCTCGGTCCCTGCAGGGCCTGTCACCGTCGGCTTTGGGCTGCGGCCGCCGGGCATTCAGTTTGGACTTGAGAAGCGAAGGGAACGGAGAAGATGCGGAGACGCAGCAGGGAGCGTGCGAAGAGTCGGGACGGAGTTAAAACAGACGCAGTTCGACTCCACACTTCGCGCTATGAGCCTGTCTGTCGCCTTTAAGAACACCTGCCGCCCGTTGACCTTGACCTTCACATCCCTCGGAGCTGGCTGACGTCACGGAACAGCCCCAGATAATTCTCAGCCTGAGCTCTGGGCTTTGTCTTATTTCGGGAAGTCGTATCTGAACAGTGCCTAGCATGTTTTCTCCTAGTAAACGGGTCTTTTTCTGTTTTTTTTTTTTTTTTTTTCCTAAGTGAAATGACAAACATAAACGGACACTGTACTTGCAAAAGGGAAAACTAGCTAGATTTCATGGCCTCGATGCCGTTTCTCCAGATGTCTCCACAAGTCAAAAGTCGACCTTAATGCATGGCGAATATTCGAAATATATCTATAGAAATTATCCTCTTAAAGAACTATAGAGCTTGACGATAAATGAGTTACATGTCACTTAAAATACGGGTC
The DNA here is from genome assembly GCF_000325575.1 of Pteropus alecto. NCBI lineage: Eukaryota > Metazoa > Chordata > Mammalia > Chiroptera > Pteropodidae > Pteropus > Pteropus alecto. The sequence continues at coordinate 223,457 of NW_006442110.1, read as the reverse complement.
ATCAGGGGTCAATTTTCTTAATGACCCCCCCCCCAATATCATGCAAATCAATACAAGGAAAAAAAAATAGACTAACAGGGAAAAAATAGGCAAATATTATAAGCCAGACAATTTATAAGAAAGAAAAAAGATATCTAAGAAGATGGATTTATCTTAAATAATATTAGTTCAATAAGATTTTACCTCAGATGTTTTAGTCCTTAAAACGTATAAATGTACCTTCGTTAGCCAACCTTTGACATAGTTGGACTTTCATGGTTTTTAATTATATAACTACACCCATTAATGCCTTTTATGTCTAATTTTACTTTAAGTCAAAACTTAAAACTCTTCAACGTGTAGAATCCTTTTAGGGTTTTACTTTTCCCCCCCACCGTCTTTTTAAGACAGTTCCGTTAATTTTCACGCACAAAGGTTCACCCGTTTAAATGTATAATTTAATATTTTTTGGTATGTTTACAGGGTGGTGCCATTATGGATTTGATTTTAGAACATTTCATCATCCTCCCCCCCCACCAAAAAAAAATAATCCTCAGACCCATTGGAATCAGACCCATCCATGCCCACCACAGGCGCCCCCTCTGCCCCCACTCCCATCCCCCATCTCCAGTCTGAGGCAACCAGTATTTCTTGTCTCTCTAATTTCCCTAAACTGGGCGTTCCATGGAATTGGACTCATAATATGTAGCCTTTTCTAACTGTCTTCTTCCACCCGGCGTAAGTGGGTATAAGATGTCTCCGGGTGGCAGCTGACGGAGTATGTCACCCCTTTCACGGCTGAATGATCCTCTGCAGCTTGGGTGGACCACACTGTGTTTCTCCACGCCTCAGTGGATGGACACTCAGCTCGGTCCCCTGTTGCCTATTATAAATAATGCTGCCGTGAACGCTCGCGTGCCAGTTTTTGGTGGGCATAGGCTTTCACTTCTCTTGAAAGGATGAAAACCACCGTCGGCTGGCAACCCTTTGTCTGGAGTTCTGAGGACGGGCCAGACTCCCCCGTGGCGGCTGCGCCGCTGCCCGCCCCTGCCGCTGCGTGCGTGCCCTCCAGCATCTCCGCGTCCTCACCGGAGCTGGCTATTATCTGACCTTTTCCCCGTAGCAATTTTAGTGGGTGTGAAATGGCAACTCCCTGTGGCTTCGAGTTAATGTTACCTTCGTAGGAGAGCGAAGGAGTCCAACTCATGTTTTTAAAAATACACGCGTGTGGCATTTTTAGCCGGGAAGGAAGGAGCAGTGTGTGTTGTGTGGCTGCTTCGGCCGTGGATTTGCAGAGGGGCTTGCAACCCCCAGCCACGCAGGATAGTGACAGTCACTCAGACTTCCCTTCCTTCCTGGCCGTATGTAGTCTCAGGTTCAATGGCAGAGTCAAGACCTCTGCATGCTCCCTGCTCTGTGCCTAAACGGGCTGCGTCATCTTAAAAGCAAATCAAAATCCTTCTCTTTGCCTAAGTTCATTTTCTACATCCACTACGTTCGTTCCGTGTTCGGCCATTTCTCTTTTCCAAAAGATCCCACGGGACCCTAGAACATATATTCTGCTCCCCTGATTCCGATTCTTTGCGTAACACAGATACGTCACGCGAAGGGATTTCACACTACCCAGCGATCGTGGGGCTCTCAGACAGGTGACCGCTCACGTTTTCCAATCATTCGTTTACTTACAAAGCTTTTTCGACAGACATGCTCTTGTGTGTAAAAGAGCTATCGATAGTTTAATACCTCATCCATCTCCTTGAGAAGGCATTTCATGCCAACAAAACACGGCGCAGGTCAAGGGGTGTTAACTGAGCAGTTACAGTAAGGAGGCAGCGTGAGCTGAGCCGTCGAGCCTCTGTGGTTTCGGCCTCAGACGTCGAAGAGGTGCCACGAGGCCATGCATCTAAACCCAGGTTCTTCGTCCTCTGTTCTTCCACTCGCAAACTGCGTGCAACACACTCATCGATGTGCGAGAGACCATCGCGAGGCCAGAGAACAGATCCATCCACCGTGCGTTGCGATCCACAGCGGTCCAGTACGTGGAATGGAAAACCAGGACAGCTGAACCGGTGCGAAGGATCGGGTCCGAATCGCCTCGTCCCTGAGAAGCCCGTGACTTGGGCACACCCAGGAGGAAAAGCCCCGGTCGATGGAATTAACTTAATTTCCTCGGTTCTTGGCCTCCTCTGGCCGAGGAGAATGTGGCGGAAGATAAAGACCTTCTACTTAGATGCGGCGGGTCGTGTGTGTACGTGCTCAGGATCCGATACGTTTTTCGTCCACGGAGAAATGCGCCTCGGTGGGAACAGGGATGCGTTCAGGCATCGCCTGGTGCCGATTCTTGGTGGGCAGTGCCTGGAAGACAGGCCGCAGCAAGGACACCCCCTCGTCGCTTCGTTTGTTCGAGACACGGGTGGAGCACCTGCTCTCCATCGGTGGCAGTTTGGGGGAGCGAAGATGCGAGGAAAAGCAGCCGCCCGCGCCCTCGCTGTGGCAGGGGAGGCAGACGCAAATAAACGCGCGTGAGAGGCTGTCGCAGGCGCCATGACGACCGGGAGACAGACCCGCGCTCCAGCGGCCCGCGGCGACTCGCGAGTCGAGGACCGATTCCGTTTCCAGCTCTTGGTACCTTTTGGTGCCATTGCGTGCTTGTGAAGGCACCGTCGAGGAATGCATCTGACAGTGGACGTCCTCGTTTTAAATCATCGATCCCTACACAACTCTTAGCTCACCCAGACTACCTGCCAGCATGTTCACAGCGTCATTCACGGGCACCTGCCCGTCCCCATCATCTTGTCACTCGGTCCCCGGAGGGCAGACGAGAGGAGAAGACCTGCCTTCTTTCCAGGTGGATCTGGCTGTGTCATCGCTGATTTGGGGGCCTCTGCCTGGCATGCATTTCCCCTAGAAAGTGGCCCACGTGGCTTTCACTGCTGGTCTGAATGTGCCTTTGCCCCTCGACTCGGTCATCCAGTGCAGCTTCTACGTGTCAGCGCCCTGGGCTGTGAAGTCCCTCCCTAGCAGCGAACTTGACATAGCTGCTTTGAGATGTTTCTAGGCGCTCATCATTTGTTGCAGCTGCCTCTGACCTTCGCCCAGACACTCCACGAGCCCTGTAAATTATGTTCCAGGATCAGATTTGTATTCTTAATATTGTCATTGTCCACACTGTTAATATTGATGTGTCCTGTCAGACACTGTGAAATCTTTGAGGATAAAAACTTCTCTATAATAAAAATCACTGCGATTGGCATATCGTTAGCATCGCTACATATTTTAAGTTGTTTTGTTTAATTCCTAAATATTTTCTCCAAACTGTTATTATTATACCTGTACATTCTGTAAAATAAATACTGACAGATCTCATTTTTTTTTTCCTGGGGGATAACTTCCTGAAATCTCATGGGGAAATCAAATTATGTGGATTAAATGATGTTTTCTATGCAGTAAGAAAGCTCGCATTTTAAAGAATGTCAGTCATGAGTTAATTTTTGAGTCACAGAATAGTTTATAGTAAGAAGATTTGCTTTTTTTCCTGCGCCCTGTGATGGTTCATTTTATGAGTCAACCTGACTGGGCCACGGGACACCCAGGTATTTGGTTAAACATCATTCTGGGTGTTTCTGGATGAGATTAACGCTGGAATCAGTTGCCTGAGTAAAACCGATTGCTCTCGGTGACTTGGGTGGGCCTCGCCCAATCAGTTGAAGACCTGAACAGCACAAAAAGGCAGAGTAGTGGGGAGCTTCTACCTGACTGCTTTGAGATGTTTTCTTGTCTTCGGACGCAAACTGAAACATTAGCTCTTCTTAGGTCTTGAGTCTGTTGACTTTTGTACTAGAGCTTAAACAATTGGTTCTCCTGGGTGTCTAGCTTCCTGTCTAAAGATCTTGAGACTTGTCGTTTTCCAAGTCCGTGTGAGCTGATTCCTTTAATACATATGCGTGTATATGTCCATCCCGTTGTTTCTTTTTCTCTGGAGAACCCTGACTGATATAGCGATCTCGACATTTGCTTTTATCAGTTGGGAATTTCACATGACAGGTTTCCTTACAGCGAAGTTCACCTCGGTAAACTTAAACTTCGTAAGGAACAAGAAAACAACACTCATCAAGTGCTGACCACGACTCTGCTCTTCTGCTGTAAATATCACCTGATGTCGAATGTGAAACTGGACCTTTTGCCAAAAGCCTCAACTTCGGTGAAGGCTACTTTAATCAGAGCAGTCTGCAAAGCTAACCATATGTCATTAGGGATGGAGCAGAAGGATGGGCAAACGCAACGTCAGCCTCACACCTTGGAGAGAGCCTGGCCGAGTTAAGCTGGCGTCCTTGAGTCAGCACTAAGCAAACGTGCACGGGACGCAGGTGCTGGGAAACGTGGCAAATCCCATCCGCTCAAACCGGCCAGAAATTCTATGCTGACAATCATGAGATTCACCACGTTCGTCTTGCAGACCGGATGGAAAACAGGAAACACAACTGTCAGAACTAAGGACATGAGCCAAACTTGCTGGTAAACAGAGGCCCACGTCTCCAGTCCCTGTGGACAGATGCGTGCCTGTTTGTCGGTGCAGCAACACTGGAGAAAGCATTTGGAGGGTGAGGTGGGGAGAGAGGTTCTGATGGCCACGCTGCCTTCAACTGTTTCCCGGTCTAAATTTCTCATACGATTTAATATCATAAAAATTAACGCAGCAACCTGAGAATCCTCCTTTCTCAGGCACTTTCAGAAAAGCTTCGTTACTTCCTTCTCTCTCCTAGGTCCGTTTTTTCCTCTCCTCATTTTTTTTTTTCTCCATAATTTTCCAAAAGTCAATGGCTGAAAGGGGATGAGTTGCGGAGCGAGTCGTCACTGTCGAATATTCAGCGTTGCTTTGCCCGTTTATTCCCCAGAGTGTTCCGTCTTCGTGCCTGGCTTTAGCCCTGTCATTTCTGCGGGCCTTTCTGCCGGAGGCCAGGCCGAAAGCGGGGAGCATAGATGCCCCAGACAAACGGTCCGGGCTCCTAGCTGTTGGGTGAGTGTGGGGAAAAACGTTTAGCCTCCTAACACATTTATTTAGTCACTTAAAGTTTAATCCAGAGTTTTCCACCTTCTGTTTCCAGAGATAATTTGAAGGAAGCTATAAAAATAACAGGTTAATAAAAGATTTTTTCCTTGTTTTCTTTCTTCTCCGCCCGCTTGATCGCGTGGTGATGAGATGGGGCAGTTGCAATGGCTGGTTCTCGGCGGGAGAAGGTTCCCAGTGAGTTCACACCGCTTCGAATAAAGAAGAGAAAGAACGTAACGCTGCTTCAAAACAGCGTTTAGATCGGCAGTAGTTTTTGCTCCCGCGAGGCTGGGTTTTAGTGCAAGGATTATCCGCACCACGTTCATTTCTAGAGAGGAGGTGTCATTAAGAAGCCTCGCAGGGAGGGAGAATGCCTCTGGACCGGAGAGCCCTCTGTCTTCCACTTTCTAGGCAAACCAAGTCCGCCTTCATTCAAAAGCTACTTTTCAAGCATTCGGCTTTGTTCACCCCTTTCTTCCACCTACTTCTGGAGCCAAATCATCAGCTACAGGTCGTTTTCACTGGAAATCAACTGCTCGCGTGTGCTTATATATTCACGTATTCTGTGTATATGTTACATATGAGCATATGTCATAGGCACACATATATTATGTATGCGATGTATAATATATGCATGTGGGCTGGCATCGTGGGCAATTACGTATAATTACTGTGGCAGTCGCTCAGAATTTTCTGCTTCAGCGTGGGTTCGAAACTGGCTTCTTACTCATGCTTGCAAGCTAGTTTTTGTGAATGTAAAAAAATGGAAAGGCTTCTCAAACCCCTCCCAGCTTCTCGTGGCCGCCACTGCCCCCCCAGGCGAGGGCGCGCTGCCACACACACACACACACACACACACACACACACACGCGCGCGCGCGCACACACACAGAGGAGTTCAAGCCTGTTGCGCCCTGCGGGTTGAAGCAGCCCCAGACCCGGGTTTGGCAGCGGCCTTGTCCCTGGAGAAGGGTGCCGCGGCGTGGGGGGACCACTTGGCCGTGCTTCCAGCGGCCTGGGTTGGTCAGCGCCAGACTTGGCCCACCCTCTGCGTGCGCACTCTCAGAAACGCGCGTCCCTGTGCGGTCCGCGGAGCGCCGGGTGGCCGTGATCCCGGGAGCGCCCGGGGGTGGCGATCGAGGAACCCAGAGCGGTCACTGGGCCACCGCCGTCTGGGGTGGAGGGTGCGTGGGGGAAGCGGAGCTGATCTGGGCCCCGGCGAGCGCCCGGCAGGCTGCGGGGCCGGGCAGACCCCTTGGCTCCGGGTTGGGCTGAAGGCGGCGGCCGCAGGAATCCGAGCCATGGAGACAAAGGCGCCCGGGGGCCGCGGCCGGGGCGGAGGCCCGGAGCGAGGCCGAGCCTGGGCAGCCGGATGTGGGGCGAAGGGAGGGTGGCCGTGCCCCAGAAAGGTGCCGGTGCCGTAGCCACCGTGGCAGATTCGGGCGCAGCCCGGGGCGCGACCATGGAGACGCAGTGTGCTGTCCCTAGTAACCAGAAACGTGACTTACAAGCTGCCTCCCCGCCGGCCCTCGGCTCCCCCCTCGGCTTCCCCACTTGTCTGTCGGCCAAGGCGCGACTCCCCCAGCCTCTCCCTGCCTCCCCCAACCCGGGTTGGCACGGCCGGGGGGCCGGGAGGGAGTCGCAGCCCCTCCAAGCCACCCGGCAGCAGGCGGCAGCTCCGCCGCGAAATCGCAGATCACGGTGCTGCGTGTTCGTGAAGACGCGGCGGCCGCGCGCCCGGCACAGGTGGCCCCGTGGGGAGCGGCCGTTTGCCGGGGGGGCTCCCCGCTCTCCCCCAGCAGTTCGGGTTCGCTCAGCCCCCGTGTGGCCGGGCCTTCCTGGTCCAGCCCAGCCCAGGCAGAGCACTCGGTGCGCGCGCGTGCGCGTGTACACACACACACACACGCACACACACACACACACACACACACACTTTAGGAAGTAAACTCAAAGTTCCATTCACTTTCTGTAACTAGCTCAAACCTAAAAATCCTAGTGCTCTTTTATTTGCATTAATTCTAAGAACAAGTTCTAGGGGTTGGGAAACTAACGCTGTCAAAGACCAGTAACAGCAATACTCATGGAAGATTAGGAGCAAGAGAGCTTAAGTAAACTGCTGTTTGGGAAAGAGAAGATTCGGAAACGTGCAGTTGTCCATCACAGATATCAAATCCTACTTGAGAAAGGCTCCTTGCCCCGAGGGGGTGATTTCCTTGGCTAATCCTGTCCTGCTCCGGACCGCGAAGAATCTCCCCTTCCGGAGCCGGCTCCGCGCCGCCGCCCGCGGGCCGCTCTCTACTTGGAGCTCAGCGAGGCAATGGATTAAGTTACTCTCTCCTGGGCCAGGTGTCGGGTTCAGATTCGGGGCGACATGAAGGAGAAGGCAATGATTAAGACCGCTAAGATGCAGGGCAACGTGATGGTGAGTGCGCGCAGGCGAGGCGCGGGGTCGGGGTCGCCGCGGGGAGCGACGATGGGAGGGATGGGAGGAGGGTTGGGCTGTCCTCCCGAGTCCCGAACCTCCCCGGAGTGACCGCGACCCGGCGATGCGGCGCCTCCCCCGGTTCCCACCCGAACCCGCCCCGGCGGCTGCTGGGTGCGGAGGACCAGGTGTTTTTCCTTGCAAATTGCAACTTTGCGGCTTCGTGGTCCCTCTGCTTTGGGCATGTGGGGATGCGGCTGGTATCGTGGGTGAGGGGCGCAGGCTGAGCCGGTGAGGAAGGGGCTCCGTCCGAGGTCCAAGCAGACCCCCGGGGCTGTGCTGGGGGGAGCGCGGAGACCCGAGGTCACCGCGCCAGGGACGGGCCGTGGGGCCTGATGCCCCGCCGGCCTCGGACTGCGTGAGAGTCCCTGGAGCAGAGACCTGTTGGGGTCAGCCGAGCCCTCGGTATGCTGGGGCGCGCCTGTGCTCTGCTCCAGCGCTGCCACTGCGTCTGGGGAGGCCCCCCGGGTGGGGCCCGCACCCGGGGTTTGGGAAAGATGACTCCCCCAGAGCTTGACCGAGCCAGGATCATGGCATGTTGTCCCCCCCCCCCACCACCACCACAGGATTACCCTGCGCCAGCGACACACCTCTGGACAGTGGGAGGCTTGGGCTGCAGGCCAAGGGGACAACTTTGCTAACTTAGGACCCTGATGTCCCGACTCTCCACCTGACTTCCCAGTGAGCCCAGCCCTCACCTGTCACCTGTTCCTGGACGCCTGCCTTAGGGGCTCCTGCTGTCCCGGCTTCCCCAGCGTGGGGCCGAGGGGTCAGGGTGCCGTCACCTCGGGTGAGGACGTGTGCCTGTGTGTGTTTGTTTAGGTGATGTTTTAATTTAACCCTTTGAGTGTCGATGGAGGGTCTCTGTTTTGACATTGCTCCAGGGTACTTTTTTGTAAGGAAGGGGCTTCGGGATGGGAATCGCCCCCTTACTTTTGAAGGGACAATTGTCAGTGCAGGAATTTTTTCGGGGTCAAGGTCTGGAGTTGTTTACCAGGTGGGTTGGGTTCACGTGATGCGGGTGGAGGCCGAGGTGTGTTTGGCTATAACTCTGGTCCTGATCCATTTTGAGGTTTTGGTTTAAACAAAAAGTCAGGAATCGAAAAATTGATTGGAGTTAAAGAAACACCCAGCAGTCAGCTACGCCCTCGGCGAGACACTTGTTGCTTAATGGAGGGAGGAGCAGCCTCCCCTCAGAGCTTGACTTCTGGCCTGCGGGGTGCACACGCCCCATCCGGCGGGGCCCTAGGAGGGGTGGTTCTGTGGGGCGCCCCCCCCCCACCAGACCACACGCCTCTCATTCAAGCGCCTTCGTCAGTCTGGGTCCCCTGGCTGGCTGACCTAACTGCTGGTTCGTGAAATGCGTTTTCCTGATTTTCCCACTACCTTTTTAGCTACCGTGTTGCTCACTCTGATTTCTTGTATAAACAGGGCAGAAACATGCACGGAATAACGTCTTCCAACTAAATTCCTACCACGCCCATAATTCCTCTTTCATATCACGCCTCATAATGTGCTAACAAAATCTACACATTTAGGACCGAGACAAAAAAAAAAAAGATTTGAATTAACGATACTGACGATAATAAGGACGCAATTTCGATGCATCACCTAAATCTGTCGTCGAATAAGAGTTTCTTCTCACAGCTCAGGGGGCACGTGACTACATAGTGACCTCTTTACATTGCCTCTTTATTAACAACTTTTACGGTTTCCCCTCCCGCTACCCCCTCTGCCTTTAGTTCAGAAAGTAAAGAATGAAAACAATGCCAACCGCATTCTTCACTCGTCCTCTGAGCCAGGATGTCCCACGAGGTGCCCACGCGGTACCCTCCACTGCGGCCACCGTTGTTAAGCGTAATCAGAGCACGTTGAGCTGAGCCCGTCACGTTTGTAGGATCGCCCGATGGCCTGAGAGAAGGAAGAGACACGGGCTCACCGAGCCTTGAATTATCCCGTCGCGTCCTGCATCGATCGTCAGGACTCTGCAGTTTGGTCTGTACCTTAGTTGGAAACTTCATGCTCCAGTGGAACCCGCAAGGCTTTGGTCTCGCGATCGATCACTCTGCACGTCAGCTGTTATTCTGGGGCTTACTGATCTCTAATTTTTCATCGGCCGTTTGGGAAGATTCGCTAATCCCGGCGTCTCTTGGATTAGATGACTAGCAAATTCTTTGCACTCCCAACTCGGTGGCAACTCAGGTGGTATTTTATATCCGAGATGAGGACAGGATCCTCTACCGTGGCTGCTGACAGTCGAGTGGCCGCACACGTGTCTGCTGTGGAAGGCGGCAGAGCGTGTTATAGTACGTACGCAGCGGCAGTGCACGGACTCACACGGGGACACACGGAGGCACGGTCCACGGCTCGGTGCTGAGGGCTGGAGCCCTCTGAGCTGTCTGAAGTGACCTTCAAGGTTTGCTCTTTAAAAGAGTGCCCCTCGGTCATGCCCAGATGGTGACAGAAGTACCACTTCCAGGTACAGCATGCATGTAGATCGTTGTGTTCACATGGGTGACCGTTGCACCTACGGTCAATTGTTTGCAAGAATCGCGACATTAGGGCTCTGGGTTGTCTTGGCCATACCGTATTGTTTAATTGAAAATGGCTTTTTATAAAATACGGTAAATATTTTATTCCTCACGCTCTGCTTTAAAAGTTTATTTTGGATTAACAATAAGATGACTAAGAGAAGTCAAACTTATGGTAAGGTGCCTGATCTCCTTTCGGGTAAACAAAACACCATCAGTGGGACCAGCTCACAGCTCTATTTTAATTCTTGAGAAGAGTCTGTTGCGTAAACTTGATTTCTGGTATCGTGAGAACTCTGAGCCACATTCCAGCTGCAGTTTGATGCGCCAGGAAAGAGATGGAACTTTTCTTCTTCTTTCGAAAACAAATTATTTAAAAAACAAACAAACTGCATTTTCATAAAAACGTGGAAGATTCGTGGGGGACGACTTGCATATTTTTTCAACCCGATCTTCCTTTATCACGAATACCCCGACATCCCACCTACTTAACCGCCGTTGAAATCGCACGGGCTGTGTAGAGGGGCATACCCTCTCGCCGCAGGCTCCAGGGCCAGTGGAAAAACGGGTTACCCCAATAAATCCCAGTACGCTGTCCATAGGAGCTTTTCCCAGACATCGAGTCGCTTAATGGAGACTAAGTAAAGGCCGATTTAAAAATGAAAGTGCTGGGGACCGCCTCATGCCCGTGGGACAGCCTCCCGCTCCCCTGGTGTGTGTCGGTGGCTCTCCCAGGGGGGGGGGTTTTTTCGGGGTCCTGCCAGAGGAAGTCAGAAAACGGACGTGGAGATCGGAGGCCCCAAGCCGCCGGGGGCACTGGGAGATCTCACGGTTGGCTGGTCTGGGGTGTCAATGGTTGCGATCTGGGCATTTCTGGGCATTTCCTGTTCAGCGCAAGACGAGGGTTTCCGCTATGGCCCACGGACCTGGTCCGAGGTCTTCGGTCACTGATCGGTGTATCCACGCTATCGTGAGCCTCAGATCTTTTTAGACTGTGTCTTTTCTTTCTTGTGTAGGGTAAAAAAAAAACTCTGCTAAAAGTAAGAGTTTGTTTTCGTTTCCGTTTTCGTTTTCTTCCCCCGGCCGTGGCGTCCTTCACTGCTTCAGTTGGATGAGCTGGGATGACTCGGCTAAGCCCGGGACAGCGGGGGAGGCTCTCGGTGGCTTCTGACAAGGGGCGGGGCTCACGCGGGACACAGACCTCCCGTCGCGGAGCCCCACTCAGGACTGGTGACCCACGTTCGTGAGAGGGCTTGCCGGGCGCAGGCCGTGGCGATGTGTGTGAGGGTGACTGGGAGCAGTGCTCCCGCTGCCTTGCGCTGGTCGGCGCCCTGGGGACATAAAGGACGTGGTGTTGGCTCTGAGCGAGCACCGTGGCACGCGTTCTGGGGGGACCGGCTTCCCGACATGGGTTCCCAGACCTACTTCTCGGGCCACAAGTGCTTGGTCATCACCGTGCTGCCCACGTTTTGGTGGCCACATCGATAGCTCTCC
>NW_006442110.1:207071-211890 GCF_000325575.1 Pteropus alecto | reverse complement strand
CGGCCCCGTAGAACTGGCCGCCATCTCCCAATCGGAAGGCTGCGTGCCTCTCCCTCTCCCATCTTAACGGGATTCCGAGATCGGGAAGATTTTAAATTAATTGCCAGTAAGAGATTTATGGAATTGCTAGAATTTGCAGGCGCGAGTTCCCAGAGCTAGCAAGAGGTGTGACCGCAGGATGTTTCCTCAAATGTCTTAAGTCTTAAGTGAAACTTGGGTGCACAGGGACGTCCTGTCGTCCCAGAGGCCCACGCAGGTCCTGAGTGATTTTCTGGTCCTGTCGTCCCAGAGGCCCACGCAGGTCCTGAGTCGTGGATTTCTGGGTCTCGGTGCCGGGACGTGGAATTACACTAAGTGGGCCTTCTCTGTACCAAAGTCACCGCCCCCTTTTCCACGGCCGACCTGTCCTGGTCTCTAAATACATCATCGCTCCACACTCGTTCATCATTTGGACTTTGAACTCCCTCCCTGTGTTCACAGGTTACGAAGCAATTCCGGGGTACCCTCCCCTAGCCACCCACTGCGATGGCTGATGGCCGCGCGTGCTTTCCTGGGATCGAAATGCTGAGACGCAGAGCGAGGCTTGGCGGGAGGGAGCCAGGTGCTCAGCCGCCGACCCGGTGCTGGGCCAGGCTCCTTACGGCCTAATCCGCACTCTCGCAGAAAGGCTCTTCTTCGTGGTCGCAGCTGGGAGGAGACCCAGAAGGGCGCGGAAGGTGACGAGACTCTGGAACATCGCTGCCTCTCACGCCCCGTCCTCGTGGGGCTTCAGCGTTCCCTGGGTGACCAGCGTTCACAGCCTGCTGCGTAACGACCTTTCCTGTGTCCGTGCTTTGATGCTGGGCACGTTTTTCTGTGTCGGGCTGAGTGTCACTGAGCTTAGAGACAGAATCCAAAATGCGTTTTGCGTCCGTCGGGGGCTGCGCCGTGCCTCCGGACCTAGGCGAACACAGACCGTTCTTTCCCACGAGGAAAATCATGGCCCTTGATGCTCGAGGGGCTGGGGCGTTCAGGATGCCTTCAGCCACAAGGGCACGGTGTGTCCCCGTACCCGGAGGCGATCGTAGATGGCGCTTTGTGCAGCCAGCGGTGAATGGATAGGAAAAGCAGTACAGGGAGATGTGATGGTCTTTAAAAGCCGGGCGGGCGTGAAGCGGACGGCGTTAGAAAGTACGACGGGTCCGAGAGAAATCGAGACAGGCTGGGCAGAGCCAGCAGAGCCTCGGGGACCTTCTTGTCGCCGGCCTGGGAGAAAGGGCCGTGGCCGTCCTCAGCGTGGCGGTCACCGGCGTGGGGGTCACCGGCCTTGCGGAGGCAGCAGAGCTGTCTGGCAGGCGGGCCACGGAAACCCCCTCGTTACCACTTGGTGTAATTCCACGTCCCAGCACCGAGACCCAGCCACGCCGCCTGCGTGGCACGGTCACCTCTGAGACCTGATCGCGTCTCGCGGGCTTTGCCAGTTAGCGTCTACGTTTTCCTCAGAGATCCTTCTCTCTCATAAAGCCATTTTTCTTTTTTTTTTTGCTCCCTGAATAGTGGGCTTTACGGAATCTTGCTGACGAGTCACGTCCTCTACGAAGGCAACTAGAAACAAAGGTGGGGGCTCTATGCACCCCTGACAGGCAGGAGGTCACAGGCAGGTGGAGAGATACCCCACCCCCTACAGCCGCTGCCCCTTTCTCTGGCCCCGCCCCCTTCTTGGGGATCCCCCTGAACCAAGTTTATGTTCTCGCCCAAGTGTGTGAGGTGCCACCTTTGTTTTCTCAATGAGGGGCGGCACAGCACCGCTTGGGGACCTGAGCCTGGCTCCCGGGACGGGCCCCTCCCCTCCCACCTCACCACGTCCCCAAAAGCGGCCTAAGCGACGTGATTCCGTGACACTGACGAGACTCGGGAGTTGGCCGAGCCAGACACGGGACCGGGCTTCTCCGCACCCGCTGTTTGTTCGTTCGCTTGTTCTGTTTTCTCCTGAATTACGTTTCCCTCTGAACACGTACGTCTGGGTTAATGGGGACTGGAAATAGCATTCGCGTCTCCTAAGAACCGTGCGAGGATCCGATCTGTGACACACACCGGGGGAACATGATTTGATCCCTCGCACGCCGTGCTTCTGAGAGGCGCGTTAGGCTCGGCGCACTCTAGCACCAGTTAAAACCGAGGGTACCAGGCTCATCGGCACACGCTGACTCTGCTCCGGCGTGCGTGTCTGCGTCTGAGTGTGTGTGCACGGGGATGCGTGTGTGCTCACAGGCGTGCGAACTCTAGGAAGCTAGGACTCTGCATCCGTTTCGTGACGATAGTTAAAACCACCCAGCATAATCTAACCACGGAAATAAAACGCAGGCCAGAATTGGCCTCCTGTGGACGCCCAGTTTGGTGTCTGAAGATACACCAGTCATCGCTACTCTGAAATACATTTTGGAGAGCCGTTCTCAAAGCGTGGCGGCCTGCTTGGCAGTGCCGGAGTCACCCGGGGACTTCAGGATGCAGAGTCTCGGGCCCCATCCAGACCTGCGGAACTGGGAACGTGGGGGCCGGAGCCCGCATTGGTCCTGCAGGCGCATGCTACGGTTTCCCCCTCAATCGATCGGTGATCAAACTACCTGTGGTGAAGGGCCGGCTTTCTTCTAATGTCCATGCCATCATGGAGCCATACTTTTATGAAATGTAATAAAAATGAAATAATTAAAAAAGAAAAGCCATACAAAATACACCCCCAAATCTCGTCCATTATCAGGTCCAAAGGTATAAAATTACTCTGCGAAATTTCTCTATATCTTTCTAAACGGCGGGCTCCCAGTTTTTGTATTTATCTTACAGAACCAGTGACCAGCAGCTGGCCGTCTGGCTCTGGCCCAGGACCACACCCGGAGTAGCCAGGCCCGGCCGGCCCTCTGACACCGATTGGCCTATTATGTGCCAAGGCCGCTGATGGGGAGATACCACGGAAACAAAACCTTTTCCCGGCCCAGAAAACCGGCCACAAAGTCAGAAGAGGAAGAGGCCCGTTTTGTTACTGAATAAGCGTTAAACCACCCTTCGAAGCCGGGACTAAACCTCACTCACCTACGTCCCTGAGTGAATGTAACCAACTATGCGAGGGAGGTTTCGCAGAGTGGAGACAGATGACAAGTCGGGCCGGCTGTCCCCGGGCAACGGGGAGCCGGGGCCCCTTCTCTTTCTGGCCTGGCCAGAGGCTTTTTATCAGCCTTGAAAAAACTGACACACGCGCAAGGTTTGAGAAGGACAGGGATAGAAATTCTGCGAGGAAAGGTTGGAGGTGTCTCTTCCCTTGTTTTCGACAGGGAGAATGAAACCTCTTCTTTCTGATTGGTATTTGCCCTTTTCCCCCACATTCCGAAGGGGTCCTGTCTCTTTTTTTTTTCCAGCCTTGTCATAGCACGCATCTGGGTAGCAAGCCGGTCCGTGAGGCGCGAGCCCCAAAACATTTTACAGTAAAATGAAGCCATTTCGTTTCACGTTTGATTCCGATGGAGGGCTGACGTGGGTTGAATTAGGGGCCAGGAGATGGCTTTCCTTTTTGAGGCGCGTTATCAAGAAAAGGTTGGGAACTTTCCTACTTTTCTCTAAAGTTTTTATTTTCGGCTGTGGTTATTTCAAATGATTCGTTATTTTTTTTTACTTTTTAAAGACATCTAGGAAATGTTCATTACTGTGGCTTGACAGTTCCCAGGCCTGCCACCAACCTTCTTCAGCCACTGTTCAAATGCTCTCCTGCAGATCTTTTAAAATTGCCTGTGGCATCAGCAGTGCCACGACAGGTAGCGCGTTCCCAAAGCTTCCAGAACATTCCCAGTGCTCGGAGGTGTTTCACGACCACCCTGGAATAGACAGGAGGTGGAATTTTTCGTGGCGATTAGTCCCTTGAGACTGAGTCACGTGCGTTTACGGGCTGCGGAAGGGCAGCGGCCTCTGGGGACAAAGGCTGGAAACCCTCTTTTCCCGGACGAGGGTCACGGGGGCGGGGCCGTCGCCAGCAGGGCCAGGGGAGGAGGAGGCCGGTCCTGTTGTTGACAACAGCGTCGCCCTGTGCCCCGTGGGATGGGCACAGGAAGGGCGTGGAGGGCGGAGGACACAGGGCCCCTCCGCTGACCCAGCGAACTCTTCCCGCCCCGCGTTCCAGGGTCAGAGACCCGGAGCCCTTGCCGGTGGCATGGCGTAGGTTAGCTCCGCGTGCCGCGTGTTCTAGAAGCTTCTGACGACTTCCGCCTCCGTGTCTTTCCTCCGATCCTCCTTGGACTCCCCGGTATTAAACACAGACGGGGCGAGGCGTGCGGTGCTGACACAGGGCGCCGAGGCGGCAGGTCGCCCTTCGGTGAATTCTGGAAGTTTCCGGGTGGACAGGTTAGTGCTCAGCCTGTGGGCGAAACACGCCTAAAAACACCATCTCCTCCCGAGCCCGGAGGTCCTCTCTGCACAGGGAGACACTTCTGTGGTCCTGAGGAAGCGTCATGCCTGGACGAGGGACAGGCCGTGGCCGGCCGCCGAGGGAGGGCAGAGGGAGGGGACATCTGCCGTGTTCTGCAGCCAGCAGTGGGGCCCGCCCCATCCAGCGGCCCGCGGGGACCGGCCCCCCTTAGAGGGCTTTCTGGCACCACCGGCCACACCGGCCACCTGGAGGTTGGGGTGACTGTCTGTCTGTGGCAGCTCATCGGCTTTATCCAGAAGAAAAGCATCGTCGAGTCTGCAGGACGGGAGTCCGCGTTGGAGCCAGGACACTGTCCACGACTCCCAGGGACCAGGAGAAGGGGGGCTCTCTCCCGGGACGTTTGCATTTTGAAAAGACAGCCCAGCTCCT
>NW_006442110.1:192601-207043 GCF_000325575.1 Pteropus alecto | reverse complement strand
GCCATCAGGAGGATACAGAGATGAAATAGTGCCTGCAGTGACACGTTTCCTAAGGAAGATGCTCGAAGAAAAAGGGGAGGAGGGAAATCTTCCCCCTTATTTTCAACCGGGAAAATCCCACCTCTCATTTTTTAGTTCACATGTGTCCTCAGAGCTAGAACAGCCAAACGAGCAGCCCGTGCAGCAGCCAGCAGAGCACGGGCACCCCCGAGAGTGACCGGCACCGGGCAGACAGGGCCTGTGTGCTCGGGCGTCAGTGCCGTCTGCGGAAGTCAGAAGCTCGGGACTCTGCCTGACGGAACCACCCCTCCTTCTAAGAACTCGAGGGCAAGAAACACGCGCAGCCGAACCCCAGAGAAGAGGCGGTCCTGCTCCGCGTGGGAGCGAGGACCACCGGGGCCCCTCGCAGGAAGTCACGGTCTTCAGAGGTTGGACTCCCGTCAGCCGTAAACTCCAGGACAATGATGCACTTGGTGCTTCTGCTGTGGCACGGGGTGGGGGCGCGCCTGGCAGGCTGCACCTCACTGAATTCCCACCACGGCCCTGGAAGGCGACAGTGCTACCTCCGGTTGTCAAATGAGGCTCGAGGACGTTCAGCTGGAATATTGCCCACGGTCGCCCGGGTGGTAGGGAGAAGCCAGGGTCCAGCTCGGATGTGGGCAGCCAACGCGGCCGTCTTGAGAGATCTTCGAGGGCAGAGGTCGGATGACCTCACCAGCCGCATCTCACCTGACTAGGGGACGGTCCGCAGCCTCCAGCGACAGCATCCGCTGCTGCAGATGCCCACAGCCTCACCTGTCCCCCAACCTGGGCCTCGCTGGGGCCCCTGGAACGCAGCTGTCCTCAACCCCAGCGCCCTGCCCCTGCCTTTTCTCCCCTGGGTGCTGGCTCCCTCCTCCTGGAAGGCAGTCCCTCTAGACCTTTGCATGAAACCATTCTCCCCCCTGCCTTGTGATCTCGTTACTTATTTATTGCTAGGGTCTCCACCGCAGAACCGGAACGTGCGTTCCCCCAGTGGGGCTCTGCCTCGCTCACTCCCCGTGTCCCCAGAATCTAGGGGGGGGGGAGAAGCAGTGTGGGCCAGGGACTGTTCAGAGGGTGATCTTTTTAGAAAAATTAAAAAAAAAGAAAAAATGGCTATTGGATCTCTCTCTCTTTTAAGGTTGCAGCAGAAAGGGATCGCGAGGTGAAGAAAGTAAAAATGAGCAATGAACTTGAGCCGAGGGAAGGGAGGGCAGCGGACCCGGTTGACTGAAAAAGCCCGGTGTTGACTGTCACGTGTAAACGCAACGCTATCTGTGGCCGCGGTAACACGATGACATCCCGATTCACAAACTGAATTCTCTCCGCACGTGCAGAATGCAGAAGGAGCGAGACGCACATCGCGTCACATCACTGTCACCAGCTCGGTGTGGACGCTGTTGTGCTTTGACACCTATTTTTAAGTAATTTCGCTGTCACATCCTCTCCGCGTTTGACCAGACACCGCTGAGTGTCCTCGGTGCGATGATAGCCATTTAAGCACTTATCGAAGTGATAACGGCAAGCTCGACGCCGTGCTGCCCACACCGGGGCCCGGCCGGACCACTTGTCCGAGAACCTTGGCCTCAGCTGGGAATCTAGAACTTTCCAGAGGAACTCAGTGCTTTCATTTCCCATTAGGGAGCACCCTCTGGGTGTCTGGGGTACCACCCCAGAAACGAGCTCGTTATAATTCCTGCAGGAAAAGAATGTCCACGTGAATCAATAAAAGTGTCCATTCCTTCCTGTCAGTTCTGAGAGGTTTCGCCACCAGACGAGATCAGATCAGATCAGATTTTGTTCCCAAATGAGTTTCAAAGAGCTTTGTGGGTCTGGGATCTGTGGCCTACATAGGTGCAAGCATTGCGAGGTTGGGATGTACACACTCAACGGAAGCGAGCAGGTGCCAACGTGTAGGGCGCCGGTAGGACATGGCCTGACACCAGCTAAGCGGGGAGGCCGGTGGGGACCCCGGTGGGGACCCGGGCAGCAAGCACTTCGTGCAGAAGATGCGCCTGGATTTGCGCTTTCGGTGGAGGACCCTCTCCGCAAAAAAAGCCAAATCCTTCTCAGCCTGGATCCGGATTCTGTTTCCCATTACATTCGAGCTGCCAAAATAGCTCTTTGAATTCGGTGCTTAGAAGGATTTAAAGAGACTAAAAATTGCAGCGTTTCCGACAGAGCTGTTTGTAAGAAGAAAGCAGGGAAGTAGCAAAGTGAGTTGTTGAAAATAATAGGGTGAACTTGAAACGGGAAGAAAAGAGAGACGAGGCTTAAAATAAGGGCGATCTTCCTCAGACTCGATATTCTCCGAGAGGTTTTACTCTCGCTTTTCTTCAGGGGCAGAAAATGAAACTTGAAAAACGTCATCTACGTCTGTGTTCGTCTGGCTCGCGGGGGCGTCTGAGCTGTCTGTTTCGCTTCCCAGGGAGGCCCTGTGGCTTTGCCATCGAGACTCTAACCGGCCCCTTTGCAGCTCTGTTCTAAGTTGAGAAAAACAGCAAACCGAGGGAAAAGTGCGAAAAAGTGAGCGCGAACAGCATCGGTTTAGCTTTTGAAACGACATTATGGTGTCTATTGAAAACCCTGCTGTTTTGTCGGCTGCTCACTAGGTGTTGTGGCTTCTTTTCTGGGTGTAACTGAGTTTATAAAAATTTTTCTGTGTAGAACTGGGTTTGGGAGTCACGATGCATGTTCTCGTCCTCACGTAGCGGGGTTCAATGAAAAATTCTGGTTCTTTCTCCGTCTTAACATACCGAGTCTTCGATTGGACCCAGAATAGATCAAAATAACTTAAAACAGAGATCTGTGGTTTCTCCATGTTTCTGCAAACTAGCGTGCGGTGTGGGCCAGCACCCAGGGGGTCGGGCCTTTGAGCGCAGATGGATGTCCGCCGTCCGAGGGAGAGTTATGTACTAGAAATTAGGAGTTTCTTCTTATAAACGCCAAGAAGCGAGTCGCAGCTCTCATTGTCCAAACAGCCAGAGAGAAAACCTGGGTTTGGTCTTTACTGAAAACTGGCCGACTTGGCCGGGCAATTTCTGGGTCCAGGCAGCCCCCACTCCCCTTGCCCTCCCTGCCAGCTGAGTTTGTTAGAGTTTGTTCCATCAGGCGAAATCACACGTCGCGTTTCGGGAGAGCCTTCTACTTGCCCATCAGAATTAGACTGGGGACAGATCTGGGAGGGAAGGTCCGCTTGCAGAAAAAAAATGTCCCGTCTCCTATACGTCGATTCTGTGTGTGGTCGTATGCGTAGTAAGGAATGCACGTGACCTCCGGGAAATTTAAGCCCTGGGCTGTTTGATAAATAGAGGTTGGGTCAGGCCCCTGTCGGTGACAGCAAGGCCTTCTCCAGCACCCTCCCCGGGCCACTGAGCGTTTCTGGACTCGAAAGGCAGACAGTGGCTGTCACGTCTGTCCTCCCAGATGTGTGACTTCTCTTCCAGGTACCCAGAGGCTCTGGGAAGGTAGAATGGAAGTACCTCCGTTCAAAGAAATAAAAGTTCATGAAATCTTATTGCTGATTCATGCACCTCCAGTGACGATATACAGCTCGCCTGGACCAGCCATCCAAGCGTGGGCTGAGCCTCCGGCGTCAAAACAGAATGTCTGTCTTCACCTTTAAAGGCACCATCATTTCCAGCCGCATCAGGCCTAAGTCTCGGTGCAAGTGGACAGCCCTTCTCCCTTTCTGTCCGTGGGAAAGTGCAGCCTGCAGCCCCCCGGCTTCCCTCCTCCCCCCTCCCCGCCCCCTCGTGACCAGCAGTCTCTCCTCCGCGTCCGTGAGTCTGGTTGGGTTGGGTTGGGTCGGGTTGGTTCACGCTGCCCTCCTTCATTTTAACGCCCTCGGCCGCACACTTCGGAATGCAGATTTCTGTGTAAACAGCGTCTTTGCTCGTTTACGATGTTTCCGTCGTCCCGGAGGAGTTCCTCAGGGCTGTGGGCTGTACAGCACGGTCGTAAATCATCCCGTCTTTTCAGTGATGACACGGTCTCAGGGAACGTCGACCGCTGCGGAGGCTGGCACTTAATTCGGGGTGAAATATAATGTTACGTTGCCCGCTTGAAGATTTCGTCATCATTTCTTATTATAAGCCGTGGAAATAATGTCACCAAAGGCTCCGTCCCGCTGAATATCTTTCGCTGTCTTCACATGATGGATCGTATTAATCACATTGGCGATTTTCACCAAGGAGCGAGGAAGAGGTGATTTTTTTTTTTTCTTTTAAACGCTAGTGAGTAATATTGTCTGTACGAAGCCAAGCAAATCACTGCAGATCCTTCTCCCCTCCAGGAAGGTTTGCATGACGAAATCGGAGAGCGTGTGTCTCTGCGGAAGGTCTCGGGCTGTCTGTCTGTCCCCACCGTGGGACAGCTCCGGAACTCACGGCTCGGAAATAAGTTCTGAGCCATGGACGGGTTTTCTTGGTCTCGCCCGTGACCTGTATGTACTTGGTGAGAAAGCTGTGAGCCCAGTGGGGGGAGAAGAGGAGGCATGAAGACCATCTGTGTCATTCTGGTGCCAGGCGGCCCCATGTCCCTTCTCCCTCACAGGAGGATCGGGTTACAGGTCCCTTCTCCCTCACAGGAGCATCGGGTTGCAGGTCCCTTCTCCCTCACAGGGGCATCGGGTTACAGGTCCCTTCTGCCTCACAGGGGCATCGGGTTATGCGTTTCTCTTAGCTTCCCACGCACTCCCCTGAGAAGCCCACAGCGTCCAGCGGGGCCCCGCCTCGGTCTTGGCCTTTGTCACGTGCGGGCCGGCCACACACCTTCTGTGCCTTTAAGTCCATAGCCGACCCTCATCCCACAGCCGCGCAGATGTCTACGCTGACGAGACCAGGGGTTTATAGAAGGCTTCCTGATTTTTCCTGATTTTCAGAAATGAAATACACTTTGATCGAAGAAAGCAAACTCAGGCGTTCGGACTGTAGAAGCCATTGGTCCCGCCCCTTTTATTTACCGCTTTTTATCAGTCAGAGAAACGGAACCAACGGGTTAGAGAGAGAGGTACAGAACTGCGTGTGCGCGATTTACGAGCTGCCGCTTCATACACCTTAGAGAAATCGAGTAGGAGCCGTCGACGCGGCCCCTGTCCCCACTTGTGGGCTGCTCGTTCGTGCAGGTTACTGTCCAGCTGGCCGGGAAATGGGCGGACTTTTAAAGCTGTAGCTACGTCTGTCCAGAAAAGCCACCCCTGTGGCTGGCAGAGGAGACGCTTGCGGATAGTAACAGCATCCGGAGGTCACACGATCCTGTTAATGGATGTTTACTGCTGTCTGTGGCCAAACTTCCTACGAAACGTCTTACAGTAATAATGACTCAAACGTCTCCCCCAGGCAGTCACGTGAGGTCACAGAGGGACGGGAGACCTGCCCCACACCGGGGAGGGCGGGCAAACCATTCCAGCCTCACACGCAGTCAGTTCCCGGGGCAGAAACTTAGGAGAGTGACCGTCAACGTGCCACCGCGTTAATGGTTTCTGTTTTTTTGTGTTTTTTTTTTAACTTCTTTTGAAGCAAGTTCTTTTACATGTCAGCTCTTCACGCGATGGGCCCAGAGAACCCGGATGCAGCCAGGCTGCTCTCCTGAGCCCTAGAGACTGTCGCAGGGCCATTTGGGAAAAACATCCCGTCGTCCTCCAGTTATTGTTAGAACTGGTTTAAAAGGAAGAAAAGAGGGAAGGACGGAGGGAGAGAGAGAGAAGGGGAAGGGAAGGGAAGGGATCTGAGCTCTCGGAAGCGGCGGAAGCTTCTGAGATCGACCTGCTGCCTCGTAGCTCGCGGCACCTCCCCTGAGCTCACGCCCAGGCGGTCGGCCCGTCCCTCGGCACGGACGTCGGCACAGACGGCATCGCTGGCTTCGCGGGCTGGCAGTGCGCCCCGTCGCAGAGGATGAGGAGGCTTCCGTAACGGCCTTTAGGCTCGCAGAGCTTCCCGACGTTCGCGGGCCCGATGCGCAGCTCCTCGGTCCCTGTCACAGTGTCGTCTGGTACTGTCCCCTGTCACCCCCGCGTTTCTCTCTGAGGCTTCTCGTGCTCACACGTACGAGGAACTCACATCGGAGCTGGACATCGCTCAGTCGGTTAGCGAGAGTCTGTTACCAATGCTTGAAATCGTGTTTAGATCCTAATCGGGATGAAAAAGACAGGGAAAAACACCAGATGCCCGACCTCTGTGTAAGGAAAGGGGCTCGTCAGGATGGGGCGCTGGTACTGGGGATCCCGCGGGGAAGGAGACTGTCGGTCCCACACGCCTTTGTCACTCGGTGGCCTTGTTCTGGAACTTGGCTGTGTTCCATTGACGTGGTTCAGGCCTCTAAACATGTTTCCTGGGTGTGCGTTTTTATTTTATAGGAGAAATTCACGTGTTTTTACTTAAAACTCTGGCTGCGAAAAATGCTCGTTGTCGGGAATTGCAAAGTAAAAACTTACCTGAAATCTCATCACGCTGGCATGAATCACCTTTAATCTCGGGGGGCATCTCCGTGACACATACACACACACAGCGTGGGATCTGAACAGGTGAGCGAGACCCTGAATTCTACTTCAGTTACATTCATCGTAAGGTCCACTGGGACCTTGGGGCGCCTGAGAGATGCGGGCCTCTGCGTCCGTCCTCCAGAGCAAGCACCCGCCTTATGTCCACATCGTTATGTTCTCACGTGCCTGCCGCCGGGGAAGACGCTATGTTAATACCATGTCGTGCTTTTCCCCAGGCTTTTCCTATTTACATATTAAAACCCCAAGTTGACGGACAGGCAGGGCCCCTACGCGGGAAGGTGCCCGGCCGGCCGGTCGTAGGTGAGCAGGTGGAGGGGGCGGGACCGAGCCTGGTCGGAGAGCTCTGAGGAGGGATGGACGGCAGTCACCGGGGCCTCGTGGCCTTGTAAAGACTTGACTTCTTCTCAGAGCGACACGGGGCTGAGTGGCAGGCTTCGAGCAGAGGGGTGAGGCTTTTCCGGGGTCGCTCTGTCTGCTCTGTTGGGAGGGGACGCAGGCGGGCGAGGGCAGAGCGAGCACGCTTTACGGGGGGCTGTTTCTGGAATTCCACCGAGAAAGGGTTGACGGCGGCTCAGACCAGGGAGGTCGTGCTTGGGCACGAGAGATAGGATCCTGGGTCGGATGAGACACGGGGGACGGGACGTGAAGAGGGGCCGGGGACGATGTCAAGGCTCGGGCCTGAGCAGCCGGAAGGGTAAAGCGGCGTCTGACTGGGCTTGGGAAGCTGCGGGGGAAGCCATTTGGGGGTGAAGGGCTCTGTTTTGTGCCCGTCGCGTTCAGAGTGCCTGCTGGACTTCTGGACAGAGGTGTCACGTGGGACGTTGAATCAACGAGTCTGGAGTTTGGGGTCAGGCTGGAGGCGGGGAGGAGGGGTTACTCGGGAGGAGCCGTCAGCGGATAGATGGTGTTCGCATGCAGCCTTAAGACGGGTGAGGACGTGGCTGTGGGGAGGGGAGACGGAGCCTTGGGGACGACGGGGGGACTCCAAGGCGGCTGGTGACGTTTGCGGCGGCTCTGGAGAAAGGAACAGAGTGTTTTCCTACCAGCAGGCAGGTAGGATGGCTTCGCCATACCCTCACTTGGTCCCTCTGTTACTAATTTTTAAATCATGGCCAACTCGAAAGAAACGTTTCCTGCCGAGTGACTGAATCTGAATTGCAATTCATGTGATTGTCGGCAAGGGCGGATTCTCATGAACGCACCAGTCGTTTGCCGTGCTCAGGCTGAAGTGTGCGTTATCTGTTCGTTGTCTGTAATTCCGAGTCAGACTGCGTTTTATTCTGCCGCAGAGGAAACCACTGAACGTTCTGGAGAGCACGGCGTGGGGGGGGGGCACCTGTCACATTCGCCGGGATGTTTCTGGCTCTGGGTCCGTCCTGTAATTCATTGATGAGCGAGTCAGGCTCCAGGGCTTGGGTTTTCTGGAAAGTTCGGGCAAACCGGTGTTGAGTAACTCTTAGCCAACCATTCACGAGGTGGCGGGGTGCTGGGGGAGCGGACGCCCTCGGTTCTTATCGACCGAGATCGCGCAGGCTCGTCTGTCAGCCCCCAAGTCCTGTGTTTCCTGTGGGAGACACAATCCCGTCCCGTGTCTGTCTTTTTCCTTAAGGCCGGTTACCCTCCCCCCGCCATGCCCCACCGGTCAAGAAACAGGAAGCGGTCACTCCGTTCACATGCGGCTTCAGCGACACTAGCTAGTCCCAGCGGTCACCTGTGGGTCACTGCGTTCAGGGAGGGTGACGTGACTTCCGTGCCTAGTGGCCACAGCCTCCCACCGCCCTCAGCGGGACGTGGTACCGTGAGCTGACACGGATCCACCTGCTGGCTGTCGCTCTGTCTTCTAAAGTGATCGGCTCAAAGACCAGTGGGCAGACAGCTGAGGGAGGCCAAGTTCAGCTTCGGGACTGCCTTTAGAGCGTGGGGTGTACCCTGGGGATATGTTTCCTTAAATATTTTGAATTTTCAAAAAAAAAAAAAAAGAAAAAAGAGAGAGGAAGTTGTTCGGTGGCGGCAAACAGGGGGAGTTTGACTTGGGGAAATAATTGCTGAACGTGGCTTGACCTCCGCGGGCGGGGGCCACCACGCTTCGTGTACACAGCTTGTCTCAGGACGATGTGACGCATGTTCTTCTCCGGTTCCGGACGCAGCTCTCGGAAAGGAATTCCAGAGCTGCTGCGAGCAGCCAGCCAGCAGCGGCATCGTGAGAGTGGCCTCCGTCCCATCCCCAAGTTCCAACCCCGTCCCCAGGCGACCCTTCTCCGGGAAGGGACGACGCTCACGTCGATGGCCTTCGACAAGCAGCCAGTGAGGTTGCAGTCAGAGCGCGGAGCTTGGCGCTTCCCCGTTGAATTAAAAACACTGAACCATCACCGGAAAACCGTGCATTCGTAGTCACGCGGGTAAGAAGCACACGGAACCACGAGATCATGTCGGCCGCTTTCTGGGGGAAAGTATCATTCGGCGCTGAACATCAGAACAAAGTGCTTAACGGCCTTGCCGTTTTGAGGGGGGTAAAAGCATCATCACGTTCATCAAAGCACGTGCCAAGAGAAAGCAGCGTTAACCTGCCCCAGGCTCCCGCAAGCTTCGACGGTAAACGGGGCGCCTAGGAACAAAAATATTGCTCTTCGCCGAACGACAAAGTATTTCACGGAAGGAAAAAAACCTCAACAATTTAAATGTATCATCCCGCCAGCTTCGGCCGAGGCCCTCCCCGGCTGTCAGTAAGGGCCTTTTCTCTGCACGGTTGTTTCTGTGATGTCCTGAGTACACAAAGTCTTTCTACACGTGAATTTTCCTTGGACGACAATTGAATTTTAATATGTTTATCTCGAACTTGCATGATGGCTGGGAGCCGAAGCATTGTATTTCAACAGCCTCTCAAAAGCGTCCCTAATGGACGTGCAAAATGAAAATGCCACACGGCCGGTGGTTTTTCCAGGGTTTTGTGCCTTAATTTGCATCACCGGATCCGCCGACTCTCTGCCTGAAGCGGTCTTCATGCTCTGGTTAATTAACGGCCTTGCGGATCGTGACCCTCCCGACCAGTAAGAAGACGGTTCCTCGTTACTGGTTTTCCGATCAGAACCGCAAAAGGGACCCCGTGGATCGTTTTATAAAAACGACAGACACGGGAGCTTTAAAAAGCGGGAGGGGTATGTCTTGTCGTTTATTTGTTGCTTCTTGCCTTCGAGTTTTCATTTCGTTTCTATAAATCACAGGCCACCCACATCTACCCAGGGAAAATGTCTTCTGATGGATACAGCTTTCTCTTCTTTTTCAAACAAAACAAAACAAAACAAAACTGGCGGGAATAAGAGAGGCCGAGAGTCCGGTGGCCTTAGAGCAGCGTCGCCCACTGGGCTTGCTGCAGACCCGGGGGCGGGGGCGGCGGTCGGCTCCGTGTGAGTGACAAGGCAAGCATGAGGTTGTCACGGTTGTGGACCGCGGGACGGGGGCCCAGGGAGCTCGCTCCTCGTCCGCCATGGCTGTCTTTGCGCCCTGGACGGTCGTCTCTCCCGCGGGAGGCCTCGGTGACCTCCCCTGTGAGCGAGGTTGCGTTCCCACCGGCAGCCTGCACGCTCCCGTTCGGCCTTGACCTTCTGCGACCCCCCGCGGACGGCTGCCCCGTTTGCGTGCGGGGCGTTCAGCTCCTGAGTTCTGTCTAGAACAGTGGGGGGGCCCGTGGGTGCCCCACAGGGGTCTGTGCTCCCCTCTCGCCCGGTCCAGTTCAGGCAAACCTTTGACTATGTGCAAAGTGTAACTAGAAGGAAAAGCCGTGAGAGAGTCATCTTGGAATCGTCACCAATCGTCACCGGCTCCAGGAACGCTTATGCCACCGTCCGCGAGCTGCTGTCTTCGGGGGTTTCACTGACCGTCCGTCTGGCCCCGACCCAGACACTCCGAGCCCGTTTACAGGTGCAGGGGCGGGGCGAGTGTCACGCTTTCGGACCATGCAGAAGTGTCCCCACCACCCCAGTCTTCATCTCTTGTTAAAATAGCTCGACTGTCCCCCGTTCCCATTCTCTGTCCCTGTGTGTCCCACGTGTGCTCCCCGGGGGCGTCTGGAAGGAGGATGTTGCTAAGACCACGCAGGTGACCCCTGGGTTCATGAGGGAGTGGAGTCCTCCGTGCCCTCGGTGGACACTGGCCCGCGAAGCAGGAGACAGGGAGCGTGGTGGCAGCTCCGGTGCACCTGTGAGACATGGACACAGGCCTGGGAGCTCCCGCCGCCCTGGCCGCTGAGCGGAGGTCGGCCCGTCAGCGGAGCCTGCGGATGGCAGCGGACGTCGTGACCAGGGTCTGAGCCAGTCCCCGTGGGGGCTGCAGAAGCGAGATGAAGGACTGACTCGGGACAGAGACAGCGGAATAAACTGGTCACTTCTGGGCTCTGCCGATGAGTGACAGGGCGGGCGGTGGAGGGGACCGTTGTCCCAGAAGCACAAGCTGGTGGGAAAGAAGGGCCGGAATCCTGTGCCCCGAGATGGGCACGTGGGGACAGGGACTGCGGGAGGGAGAGGGGACCAGGTTCTCATCTGGTGTCACAGCAGAGTGCGTCCTGCGTGAGGGTTTTCTGTAGAAGCTCAGCAACCAGTCAGCGGACGCCGGGCGTAAGCATCCGGAAGATCGTGCGCCATTCTGAGCAGGGCAGCATGGCAGAAGACGTCACCTTGCCATATAAGACGTGTTTGAAATGAGGTCAGATTTATGTCAGGGATTGGAAGAAGCAAAGTCAGCGGCCACGCCAGGCTGGAGAACCCAGGCCAGTCGCCACCCGCGTGCCTCCAGTTCTTCCTGGGCGCACGGCTAGATGCCATTCCCCATCTCCGCAGTGACGGAAGTGCCACCCCCGACAGGAAGAGGCCGTGACACACGGCATGTCCATCCCGCCGCCAGAGCTGTGGGAATAAGTGTCTGCTGAAGCCGCCGGGCACGTGGTACTTCTGTGGCAGCCCCAGCAAAGTGACATGCCGTCCCACAGGCTGTGCGCTCCCGGGGGAGAGGGACTCCGGGCGGCGTCACCCAGACACCTCGCCGGCGGAGTCGACCTGACGCTGGCTCCCTGCACAGTGTGGCTGGCAGTGGACAGAGTGTCACACGGGGAGACCTGCGGAGACGCATCGGTGACAACAGCTTTGGGGCCAAGGTGAGAACCCTTGACTTGAAAGCAAGTGTCTTGTCTCAAATTCTAGAGACGCTTTCGGGCTGGATAGAGTGGGGGGTCTCGCACCCACGGGCCCCCTGCTCCCACTGCCCTGTTCGGTTCCGTGGGCTGGTACTGCTTTGAAAGTCGCGTTCGTTACATAAAAGCAGCGTCCCCCCGCCCCCGCCCAGCTGTCTCTAGGAATGGGGGTGGTGCCACCAGTCAGTAGCCGCCAGTTCTCCCGGGACACCTCTGTCCTGCGCTGTGCTCCTCCGTGTTCCCTCCCCGTTCCAAGCTGCCCTCGCCACCCATTCGAATCGGATTTGTCCCCAGGGAGCTCTGAGGGACGGTCCTTGGGCCGCCCCTAGGAGGTCTTGCGGCCCGTGGAGCAAGGATACACACCTTCTGGTTAAAACCGAGGAAATTAGAAAAATTAAGTGCCATTCTGCTAAGAGAAAGGGCGACGTGGGTCGTGACGTGGGACATCAGGTGACCAGGTGACGCCGGGTTCTCGTCCTAGCAGTTAGTGCTGTTGGACAGACGGAGGTCCGGGCTCCCGCATGCTGCGTTCCGACCAGGGTCCCCTCCTCTCTGAAGAACACGACGGGTCCCCCAAAGTCTGGTCTCCCCGCGTAGAGGACGCGTGGGCCCGGCGTCTGATCGATCACCATTTCTCGCCTGCCTCTTCCATCTTCCTCCTCGTCGTGCGTTGGCCTCGGATGAGCAGGTAAACTCTGCGGATCCGGAGATGAGGGGCTGTTTGTTTAGTGCCGGCATCTGTCATCGGATCGGCTCGGAAGGAGCCTGAGGACTCAGATTTATTACTGAGATGTCTAGAGCCGGCATTCGCATCCTTTCGGGAAAAATGAGCGTTTCCGGGGAAGGGAACCAAACCTCTAAGTCTTAACGGAGCCATGTGAGCAGCATGACATTGGATCTCTCAGCAAAGCCTAACGACTTCCCGCTGGGAGGGGCCGGATGCAGGAAAAGCCTCGCGGGCGCGTGGAGAAGAAACAGCGCGCATCCGAGTGGGCGACGTGTGCGCGCCGCGGGAGAGGGCGCCGTGCCCGCCGCGCATGGCTTCGCCGCGCCTCTCTCCTTCCCTGCACGTTCTGGTTTCAAGCTCTACCCCTGGAAGAAAGAAAGCCAGGAACGGTGGGAAATCCTCGAACACAAAAATGACCGTTCCGACGTGGGGGGCGGGGGCGGGCGCGGCGCTCGGAGCTGTCGCCCTGCGGAGGACACCGCCTGGCTCCTGGACTCTCGTCCGTGTCGTGCCGGATGGCGGGCTCGAGTCACCCAACCGAAGCCTGTCGTACAAACCCGGGGCCGCAGACGCGAAAGCCTTTCCTCCACATGCATCGCCCCGGAGCAGAGTAGGTTTTTATTTCATTTGTGTGTTTTTATAATGCAAAGGTCGTTTTTTTTTTTTTCCTTTCCCTAAATGAAATGCATTTTTTTTCTAGGCCATCACTGTAATTCTTTACAATCAGAATAAAAGTCCTCAGCGAGAGGTAAAAGTGATGTCATTTTGGATGATGTTATTTTTATTTCTGGATGCCCAGGAGAAGCTGCATTCAGGTCAGCGTCCGTTACTCACACGCTTTATTAAAATGCCATCCTGGCTCATCAGCATTGGCTAATGCTGACGCGGTGCCCGGCCCCGGGTCTTGAAGGTGCAGCGTTAACGTCAGAACGGGGCGCGGTTCTCCCTGACAGCCCAGATCGCTCGCTGATGTAGTCAACCCATATTTACTAAGTGCCTGCCCTGTGCCAGAGCCACGAGCAGATCAGACGTGGCCCCGGGGCTTGGAGAGTGTGCAGGCTCGCAGCCCGGGAATGCAGACGGACGTCGAATGCACAGTCACCAAAATGCGTCTTCCGTTACAGCGGTGACGGGGCCTGAGCTGGGAGCGTGGGTGGCCGTGAGGGCCACGAGGGAGGGACCTGCGAGCCTCTGGTTGGAGGCTCCTCCTCAGGGTCGGTTTCCTTGAATGGCTTCGTTCCTTTGCTTGGCGTTCACTGGACGATGCTACGCCCTGTGCTAGATTCAGGGGGCTGAGAAGGACGAGACGAGATTTTTATTTTCAGGGAGCTCCCCTCCCCAGGTGCACATGCGCCGAGGCTAATAAGCGCGTGGACTTGTGGCGTCAGTTGTCACACTGTGCAGTGAAGGGTGACGTGTGGGCATGCCCTCCTGGACCGAGGCGCCCAGGGACAGCTACCCAGGGGACCGGACCCAGCGGTGGGTCCCAGAGGGTGGAGAGGGGACGGCAGGGCGGGGAGCACGCGACGTTTTCTCTGACCGAGCGAAGGGGAAGGAGCGTTCCGCATCACCACGCAATGGGAAGCGCCATCCCCCGCGGGCGGGGTGGGCCGGCCAAGAAAGGCTCCATCCCGCAAACCAGGCCTCGCTCGGCATCGCTCAGCATTGGTGGCCATTGTCGTGAGTGGTCATCGTCCCCCTCCGTCGTCAGAGCCGGCTCCCTGGGAGGCGCCTTGGCCAGCTCCGTGTGGGGAGCGGAGCGCAGAGAGGGGACGGGGGAGCCGTCCAGTCGCCCCACCGAGAAGCCGGCACGAGCCATGCCCCTCGGGGACTTTCTGCTAAAAGAAGGAAGGACATTTGAGTTCACGTCTTCGCCTACGGCCCAGCGTGTCCCCCGCCCTCTGCCGCCCCTGCTGGGCTCTGGGGCTTGGTCAGAAGTTTGGAGCCGAAGGCCAAGGATTTCTAACTCCCTCGGCCATGGACCTAAAGGAGGGTCAGGCACAAGGCAGG
>NW_006442110.1:192171-192548 GCF_000325575.1 Pteropus alecto | reverse complement strand
GAACATGTGGGACGAGGATCTCTGTCTGCCCCGCGCTCTTTCTAGAGACAGGGCCTCTGTCCAGCACGGCGCCACCAGAATGGGCGTTTCCGTTAAAAATGGGAGCGGACACGGTTAAAGGGGATCAAATATGGGGGGTAGGGGAGGGTGAAGTGGGTAAAGGGGATCAAATAAATGGCGGCTGAAGGAAACTGGACTTTGGGTGGTAAACACACAATAGAATATACGGATGTCGAATTATAATGTACACCTGAAAATTATATCATTGTATTAGCCAATGTTACCCCAATAAACTTAATAAAAAAAATAAAAATAAATAAAATGAAATTCAGCGGAAGGTTAAAGAGAAGAAAGCAAACAGACATGGGGGCGGACGG
>NW_006442110.1:184809-192158 GCF_000325575.1 Pteropus alecto | reverse complement strand
CGTCCAGCGCCCCGTCCCCGTCCACATCAGGCGTCCACCCGGGACCGCGTCCCGGCCTCCTCACGCCTCGGCGCTCCCCAGGCTGGACTCCGCGTTCTCCCTCCGGGCCGCCCCTCCCATGTCGCCGTGGGATGACACGAGAAGGAAGCTCGTGTGAACCCATGAGCCCGCATCCTTGAAGGCCTTGTGGCCGCTGGTCTTTGCTGAGGGCTGCGCGTCTTCGGAACGGCCGAGGGGCAAGCCGAAGGGACACGGCTGCCCAGGGACGGGGACGGTGACAGGACGGTGCTGGTGACGGGGTCGGCGGGGGGGGGAGGGCGGGGGGTGACGGGGACGGCGGGTGGTGGAGGGCGCGGGAGGGGGCTGGGCCTCTGACGTCAGCGAGCCGACTCCACTCTGGTGTCGGGAGCTGCCCTGGTGTCCGACGGGCACGGGCACCCGGCCGCTCTGTGCCACCTCTCCCGACAGGGCAGGTGGCATCGGAGCTGTGGGCACCAGAAGGGGGCCTCCTCGTGGTGCGCGTGCGTCTGCCCTGGGCCCAGCTCTTGGGGGCCAATTCCGGGCGCCTCCGACTCTGCCTCTTCCTTCCCACCCTCACGAAACCTCGGCTTTTGCTGCTTATTTCGCGCCCTGCCCAGGAGTCCCAGACGGTTTGATGCACGAGCCCCGAGCAACTGTCAAGCGGCCACTTTACTCAGAACTGACCTTTCTAAATTGCCGGCGAGGACTTCGCCGGAGGCAGCGCGGGCCGAGTGCTGAGCTGTGAGCCAGCCGGAGCGAGGCTGGCCTTTCGCCGTCCCCTCCCGCCCCCTCTACGCCGTCCACGTCCTCCTCCCTTGTGATGCTCCCGATTTTGTAAGAGCCCTGTTCTTCGCTCGGTATCAACACATCCCCAAGAAAGTTTATATAAATGGGCCCCAAGGTCATCATTTTACTAATGACGAAACTCCTAGATACAAACATCGAAGGCGCCACAGGCGGGTCTCTCTCATGGCCAGTTCGTGGCCCCTCTACCTGGCAGCCAGGAGGACACTTGGAGGCAAAGAGACCTTTATTTTTGTCCCTCAAATTCTATAAATAAACGCCAGCCGACTTGGTACGTATAACGTGTCTAAGAGAATGACTAATTGTGGAAATTTCAGACAGTGGTTGATTCGGTACTTTTGACCCATGTCAGGGGCCCTAAGGGACTTGCCGGCCTGGCTCCTGCCGTCCCCCGCCTCGTTCCTGTCCGTTTACTGACCGGCTTACTCCGAGTGTGGGGGCCGGTCCCCCGGCTTCATCGACATTCGCTCGGGCACCGTGGTGTCGGCACCCCATTTCCTTTTTAATGACTAGTCTCCGTCTTCGCTCCCTGCCTAGTGTCAACCTCCATTGCAAAACGCCCCCGGGAAGCCGCACACTGGGCCCCATTCAGCTCCCGCCGTGCTGTGAATGAACAAGGAGCCCAGAGGAGTTTTTCCTCGATTATTGCCAGGAAAAAAAAAAAATGTGTCTGCCAGCTTCGGTGTTTATAAAAAGCAATTCGCTCTTCCATAAGCCAGCAGTGTTTATTAAACATGTAATAGAGAATTCATATTCAATGCCGCCACGTCTCCGTACCCCGGTCTGAGTCACGCTCGGCTGCGGGTTTGGGGAGAAGGAAGTCTGTTGGGGAGGGGCGGGGGGCTCCAGCACCCAGCCTGGAACAAAGGCAGCGCGGTCGGCACTGCGTCTTGCTCCTCCCCTGCTCAGACACGGGCTTGGCGGTTCCCACACAGGCAAAGGAGCGTCTGCTGTGTCCACGGAGGGTGGCCCGAGTCAGGTGGCGGAGGCAGCCGCTGCTGGCACGTGAAGCCGTCCCCCGACTTACCAGTCCATGCAGGACTGCATGACAAAGGCCTGCTGCATAACGAGCCTTGTTACCGCTGATCCCAGTGACCCCGGCTCGGGGCAGCCTGGACATTCCCTGGCAACCAGCTGGACTCCTGCCCAGTGTCGGCGAGTGTGTGTGTGTGTGTGTGTGTGTGTGTGTGTGTGTGTGTGTCTTTGAACACATACTCCAAGCCGAGACAGTGCTTGGAGCTGTCGACAGGGTGGGAGGGTGGCTCGGCCCCTGCCTGGCTCGCGTGACCTTGAAGCTGACTTCCGAAGGACGCGAGGTGGCAGGTGTGTGCAGAGAGGGAAAGGGGGCATGCCACGTGGCGGGGGAAGGGCGTGTGTGTGCCGGTCGCCCTGGCAGGAGGGTCCAGGACATCCTGGGGCAGCAGACGGGAGGGGGAGCAGGAGCCGCGCCCCTTGTCCTCGCTCACTGTGACTCTCCCCGAGGGTGTGTTTGAACGTCTCGCCCCGGCCGGTTCCAGACTAGAGGCGGTTTTCGCAGTCACTGAGTGAGAACACACGGTCGAAGACTGAGAGGGGAGTGGCTCCGGGTGACTTTGGGACATCACGTTGTCGTCTCGTGTTTCCCCATCTTGTGTGCCCCATTGACCGAGCGTCGAGTTTTTCTTGAGTCTTTATTTTCACTGAAGGATGCCAGTGCCAGATTCCTCAGCGGGGCACATTTGGATGTGCCCGGTCCGCCCCGAGGGCTCTCGCGAGGGACACGCAGGTCCCGGGGGCCCGTGGCCTCCGGTGAGGGGTGTGGGGTGGCCCAAACAGCCAGCAGCTGTGGCCAGAGCAGACGCGGGATGTGGGTTAACTGTCGAACACCACAGGGGTGCGGCCGAGCGGGGAATAATGGACTAGGGCAGGCCCGCCCCCCGAGACCTTCTGCAGGGGTTGAGGGG
This sequence comes from Pteropus alecto, assembly GCF_000325575.1. NCBI lineage: Eukaryota > Metazoa > Chordata > Mammalia > Chiroptera > Pteropodidae > Pteropus > Pteropus alecto. The sequence continues at coordinate 189,390 of NW_006442110.1, read as the reverse complement.
TGAGGGCGGTAAGGCTCGGGCCCGCTCCCCGCCAGGGAGGAGCGGAGACTCTCAGCAGAGCGGGGAGCATCTCAGCATGACGGAGGCGGGTCTGGAGGAGTTGTACTCAGCCTGAGGAAAATGCTCGTTCGTTTCCAAACGGTCAAGGAGCCGACAGCAAGGCCGGCTCGTGCGCCCTGAGCCGCTGACGTCAGGGCCCCTCTGAGGTGTGATGCTCCTCAGGCGGTCAGGTAATTCACACGGGGCACCGTGATTCTCTCTCACAAAAGCCACTTAAGACCCTAATCCCCCGTTAGCTGTCTTATAGCCAAAGGAAGTGGCCGACGTCGCTGACACACTTCCCCGGGAGCAGAATCCCACGGTGTGTAATTGTGTCCCCAAAGCAAGGTCACTTGCTGTATTACCCTAGCAAAGGACCACACGCCGAGTGGCTTAACCAGCGGGATATAAAGTCTCACCGTTTCAGGTGCCAGAGTCTGAAATGAAGGCGCTGGCTGAGCCTGTGCCTGGAGGGGTCTGCTCCAGGCCCTTCCCCCTGGCTGGGGACAGGTGTCTTCACGTTCACATGACATCCTCCCACTCTGCCCCTGTGTCCAGGTCCCCCTTTTTATATGACACCCGTCGTGTTGGATGAGGGCTACCCCGACGACCTCGGCTGAGTTTCAAGTACCTCTGGACAGACCCCGTCAGCACACAAGGTCATGTTCCGAGGCGTCGGGTGTTAAGGTTGCAACAGATGAATCGGGGTGGGTGGGGACACAATTCGACCCGTATGTTCGCCAGGATCCTTTCGAGTCAGCTGCTAATTACTAATAGAACTGACCGGTTCCAATGCTGTGGCCATACTGTTTTCTGTCGCCAACACAGTCCAGAGGCGGCAAGGCAGAGGAGTCGAGGACAGACAAGTGCTTCGTCTTGTTTTATTAGGAAGCTGAATATTTCAGAGCGGGGGGAGAATATGAATATTCAGACAGCCTGGCAACCCGCTGATGAGGCACAAACACATCTGCCCTGAATTTGGGCTGTTACCAGCAAACCAGCAAGCCCACAGCAGTTCCTAAAAGTCGAATTACTTTGGAGCTGGACTTGGCCCGATCGATCACTAGCTTTGTGGCTTTGAAAAACCGCGTCGAAATGTGAATATGAACATTGGGATGGATCAATGCGTCCTCGACGGATTTTCCGCTCTACCTTCCTCGCTGGGTTTTCTTCAGGGGAAAATAGGATAAAATATGCAAGCTTGTTAAAGAATGTGCAAAACACGGTGCGAGTTAAAAGAAGCTTTGACGAGACTGCCTAAAAACTGGGGGGCTCCCGGAGACAGTAAACTGAGCATCACTCTAAGGGCCCCCCCCCACTCCGGGTCTGCAGTTCACCTAGCCGATGTCCCAGCGCTGGGCACAGGCCAGACTGGGTGAGGCCAGTAGTCGGCTGACTCGGCGGTGACAGAGCATGAGGGGAGGCTTGCAGTGGGCTGGGGGCACAGCCGGGGAGACAGGGACCCCTGTGGAAACGACTATAAAGACTGCTAATCAGACTTGAGCTCCAGGCAGGACAGGGGCCGACCAGAAAAAGCACCTGCGTTTACCTGGGAGCGGGGCGGGTGAGGCTTCGTGGGCGAGGGAGGATTTAAGAAGTGGAAAGCTGAGGCTGCCAAGCTGCTAGGAGTTTGTCAGATACCACGTGGCGAGAAGAAGTTCCAGGCGGAGGTGGCGGCTTGCACAGAGCCACGGGGCCTAGAGGGCGACTGGAGCTCACCTGAGAGGCAGGCTCACCTAAGAGGCAGGCTCACCTGAGAGGCAGGCTCACCTGAGAGGCAGGCTCACCTGGCTGCTTGCAACTATGTCGGACAAGGGGCAGGTCGGAGCTGGACCAGGACGCAGAGCTGCGTTATGAAGATGCTTCCACATTGTACGAGGGGGTTTTGTAGGCAGTGGGGAGCAGTGAAATCAACCTGAGCTCGCGGGCGCCAGGACCTCATCTGCTAGGACGTCCCTGGGGGTGGCGGGTGGACTGGGGGAAGAGAGGCTGGGGAAGGAGGGGCTTTGAGGGCCTTACGCCCGGAAAGGTGTGTCTGGAGTGGAGACAGATGGGCAGGAAACGTGGGACGATTGCTCAGTGACAGATTGAGATGGGATAGGACTTTATAACTGCTTGCGGATGGGGGAGTCCTGGGTGGGTGAGTCTCACGTTTCCCGCCTTGACAGTGAGCTGGATGCTGGCCTTGTCCGCTGAGGTCGGTGACAAAGAAGGGGTGGAGGACAGAGAAGACGGGACATTCAGACTTGGGCACGTCGTGAAGGGGCCAGGACACGTCGGTGGTGGGTCAGTAAACAGCCAGTGGAGTACAGGTCTGGACCTTGGAGAGAGGTCAGACCCGAAGGTCAAGTGGGGGTCATTGACGTGTCTGTGCTATAAGGAGCCGCAGGCACACGAGTGACTTTGTGGATTGTGGGAAGGACCCCGGACACAGCCACCATCGGGGAGGCGAGCAGGGGGCAGGCCGCAGGCAGGAAGCTGCCGGGGACATGCTGCATGCGCCTGTGGTGACGGAGGTAACTCCAGCAGGGGAAGGTAGAAGGTGGGAGGCAGACGCCCTGCGCGCGTCCACGCTCTTCGTCAGCTGTGGCCAGAGCCGTCTGAGGACAAGCGGGGATGGAAAGCCGGAGGACTGTGGCTCGCAGAGTGACCAGGAGGCACAAAGGAAGGTAGCCGAGATAGATAGCGAGTGTAGACTCTTCCTGTAAATGCAGCTGCCGACGAGCCCGGACGTAGCTGGTCCCAAAGCAGCGAGGGGAAGGACCTGAAAACATTGTTCTGTGCCGGCGAGAAGCTGGCGGGGACGTCGGGCAGTGCGAGGGGGTTGGGGGACGCAGGTGGACGATCCCCTGCATCTTAAGAGGTGGCTCTTCCTTTTCCTCTCTGCTCCCCTCTGAAGGGTGTCTTGGCCGGCCAGCCCTCGGTGATTTAGCTGCCCCAGGCTGCAGGGGACTGCCCTTCTCTGTCCCGGGGAAGATGTGCCCTCGTTACTGAATAATCACAATGGGGAAGAATGCAAATAACTGATCAGCCTCATCATGGAGAAATTTGTTGGCGAGAGACTTATTTTATTTTACTTTATTTTTGGATGAGATCGTCCTACCCCGGCTAGCACCCACCCTAAGAAATTCTCACTCATGTGTAAACAACCCCCCCCACCCCGCCCTGAAGAAACGACATAATCAAGAAAATCTTACCGAATTTTTCTCATAATGAGAATAATGTGTCAACACGTAGTATGTGCTCCGTTCATGCTAAATTCGATTTTCTACCATTTGTGTTATTTCTGCGTTTGCTACCGTTGGCGAGTGCTAATGCTGAGAAATAGCTATTCTCATTCTCACTTTATAGAGGATTAAATTAAAGCCCAGACAGATTAGGCAACTATCTCAAAGCCATGCAGGCAGTTGATGTATCGTCGGATGAATCTCGAGATTCAAATCCAGATTCCAATCCTCTAAGGTATACAGACATCCAATAAAATATTTAATATCTTTTCCCTCGTGTGGATTTCGGCAAGAGGGGCAATTGATCTTGCCAGAGGCAGAACGCGAGGTGCACCGAGCTTATTACAGACGCACCTGCTCGCCGAAGGGCCAAGGAACGCAGGTGTGTGTGCGTTTCAGGGTGAGATAGGAAAGGACATCTCGAAAGGCAGGTTTACTCCCTCACTGCCCTCCATTCTCATGTTATTAATAGTTTATAAGTCTCCACTGAGTCTCTAGGGAATGATAAATCACATCCTTCACGCTGAGAACTTGAGGGGAAAACAAGCATTCGGTTATAACAATTTATGGCGAATGCTTAACATTCGTGCACCCCTGGGCCCCTCGGGGTCTTGCCACGTACAGCGGTCGGATACGATCGTAAGGGCTGAGCGTAGACGGCTCCGAATCTTCGCTTAGTCAAGTGCCTCTTAACGCGGGAGAAAATTATTTTCGCAAATCTTTCGCTAGCGGAATCTTCATGTTCTCTTTTCTAGTCTTGTCGTGCAGTGCAGTGGGGGAGATAAAACCCACGTTTCTCTGCAGCCCGCAGCAGCGAAATGACACGGTTCAGAGGGTATTCTTGGGGAGCCCCTGGAAATAAATGTGAATGCCACCGGTATCTTTTTCTGTTTGGTAATCTTACGCACTTTTAAAAAACGCTTTTTTTCATTTTCCTTTGAATGTCCAGGGCGCCCTCTCTTCCGCTTTATTTTATCCTCAAAACCATGAGGATTCAATGGTTTTGTGGGTTTGTGTTACCGCTGCCACTTTGCGGATAAGGGAACCGAAGACGGGGAAGTTTGGGTCACCTGCTCGAGGTCACGAGGCTGGCTGGGGACAGTGGAGCGCGTCTCCCTGCGGTTTTTTTCCTAAGTTAAAAAAAAAAAAAAGTTCAATCTCTTCTATATTTCCCCTCCCAAATCCTGCACGTTTTCACTCATGCGAGAAGGGGTGTGCTTGGGAGGTGGCTGATCCCCAGAAGGTGAGTTGTGAAGAGAGACCTAACCTGCCTCTTGCCCTGAGTGAGGACACCGTCGGGCAAGTCTCTGACCTT
>NW_006442110.1:167805-176208 GCF_000325575.1 Pteropus alecto | reverse complement strand
CGGGGCCCGCTCCTCTGAGTGGCTTCTGCCACCTTCGCTGGAGGATGGCTTCGCTCGCCCCCGGGAGGATAGCAAGCGGGAGGTGTGGATGGTCCCAGCGTGCATTCCATCCTGGCGGGCAGAACGTGGTCATGTGACCACGCCCAGCTGCAAGGCAGACTGGGAACTGCAGAGAGGGGGGTGGGCTCAGACAGAAGGGGGGACCTGGCCTTGCCCAGCTTCACTTACAGGTGCAGCCAAGCGCTGAGGGTTCGCACAGTGCTGGGGACGCCTGCTTCTTTTGCATCTGCTGCCTGACTTTTTAAGCCACAAGGTCACGGTGCAGGGCTGGCATCCTGGCACAGTCACCTCTCTCCCGCCCACGCGGGCAGAGCTCCTCTCTTGGGGGCGCAGGAGCAGACACAGCTGAAGTCAGCTCGCTGGGCTGCGTGCCCTGGGAGCCCGGTGCCAGCTCTGCTGCACACCTGGCCTGTTTCCTGCCGTGTGTGCAGAGAAGCCCTCTGTCTCTGCAGGGCCTCAGCTCAGCACTGTGAACACAGACAAATTAAACACACACACACACACACACACGCGCGCGCACACGCACACACACGCACACACACGCACACACACACACACGCACACTGCTTCCCGAGCACTTGAACACACCCCGCTCCGTGCGCGCCCTCCAGCTGCCTCGGCTCATGGTAATATTTACCTGCCTGGCTGAGAGGATGCAGGTACCTCTGCTGTGATGAGGTCAGAGGTTCGCTGAGGAAAGGTGTTGCGGGGCAGGAGTTAATTACGGCGTATCTCAGAGGCGAGCCCGGGGCCTGGCCCCCCTTCGGCTTGGGGGCCGCTCTGGGGCTGGCACTAAGGGTGACACAGTGACAACAACATACGCCACGACCTTTATTTTTTGGCTATGGTGTAGTCATCAGGTCTGTGCTGGCTTCGGACCTGAGCCCGGTTTGGCTGCATCACCGATGTCCCTGGCACGCAGCACGCGTGTCATTTACGGGTCCTCGGTGAGCCCAGGCACGCTGGTGCTCACCCATGGGTGGAAGCACTCCACGCAGCTAGAGTGGGGTCCCCTCCGCTGCCATCGTGTTGTGGGGGGCAGTGCTGAAATCCTTGCCTTTTTCTAAATAGCGGCATCCTGCGGAGAAGGATCCTAATTGTCGAGACGGTAAAAGCGACGTGTCACTGACAGACGTTCAGGTGGAAAGGCAAATTGTTCACTTCCTCCTCATTAAGTCCCATATGGAAGAATTAAGTAGAGTTCACTCTCAACTTAGTTTGGGAGTCGGGAGAGCTGATCGCAACGTGACCGACGGCGACTCCTGTGATAAATCGTCCTCCTGGGCACGAAGACTGAGCGGCGAGTTCCTTCCTTCACCTGATCTTTTTTTTTTTACCATCTCGTTTTGTTTTGTTCTCTCTCCCTCCAGACACCTGTGTGCGGCTTAAAATCAGCATGTGCGCAATAAACTTGCTGGCATGGTCGGTGCTGATGAGTTTACACGAGTGTTTGGCAAGAAGGTGGCCGAAGGTCCCAAATACACAGAACCACTGCCAGGTGGCTTCTGTCCCTAAGTCCCATGCCCTTGGCTGTGTGCGTGTGTGTGTGTGCGTGTGCATGCATGTGACTGTGTGCATGTGTGACTGTGTGTGCGTGTGTGTGTGCGTGCTTGTGTGATTGTGCGTGTGACTGTGTGTATGCATGCATGTACATGTGTGTGCGACTGTATGTGCGTGTGTATGACTGTGTGCGACTGTGCGTGCATGTGTGTGAATGTGTGTGCATGTGCATGCATGTGCATGTGTATTCATGTGTGTGGCTGTGTGCATGCATGCATGTGCATGTGTGTGACTGTGTGTGATTGTGTGCGCGTGTGTGACTGTGTGTGTGTGTGTGCGTGTGTGTGACTGCGTATGTGCGTGTGTGTGTATGTGTGTATTGAGGGTTAGATGTGTGGACAGATGTGTTACATGTACTTTAAATTTACATAGAAAATGACAAATTATGGTCCCACCAGCTTATGGTCCCACCAACCGTGCATGACAATGCACATTTCCCTCACCACTTTTTTTTTCCCCTTAAAAGCGCCTAGAATCCGGGAAGACACATAGCGTTTGTGAGTTTTTTCCAGGACTTGCGTAGACCATGTATACTGCTCTATAAAGTGCATGGAGGCAAGAACATACAGTAATGGAACCGACTTCCCCTCATCCAACTTACTATGCACGGTGACCCCCCCATGGGTGCCGCTCCCCTTGGCATGAGGCCCAAGGCTGCGGTCCTGCTGAGGATGGTTCTGTTGCCTTCTTTGGACTTCTATGACACGGCCTTTTGAATCTCTTCAGAAACTGGGAGCAGTTTCTCGATCCGTTGAAGGTAGATTTAAAATTTTTGTCAAAGCCATTAGGAGCCAACTCTGCCAGGCGTGGTGTGTGATTCAACGCTAATAACCCAGACACCTGGCGTCGTGCAGCAGCGGGGCCTGCGTCTTTGTGTCGACATCATCTGATCACTCGAATAATTTCGGTGCGTCAAAAGAAATCGGGCACATTTTTTAGAGTCACACGCCATCTGAGTCAGGAAAAATTCTTGTGGGGGAAAATCCTGTAGGCGTTTGCTCTTCGCGTTATTATAAAAGATCAGCGATGGTTGAAGTGTGAGGGAAACTGGAAACAAAAGTATGAGCAATATCGAACTTTGTCACAGGGAGAAAAAGGCAGTATTTTCTTCACCGAACTGAGTATTTATTGGTCGGGACTTTAAGCAAAAGCGCCACAGCCCGGCTCACTCTCAGCACCTGAGTCGTGTGGGTCACCCGTCCAGGTGTCTGGTTGCCAGGTAGGGGTCACTGAGTGTGTTGCCTGTCTCCAGTGTGTCACGGAATGAGCTGAGGGCACGTCACCGTCTGAGGACACGTGTGCCTTTACATCGGTGCCCCCGAAGGAAGAGTCCAGTGTCTCACAGATGCTTTTCAAAGGGCACTGCATTATGAAACCTTCTGGAAGGACGGGGCTTGCGGGGCTTGCGATGGGGCACCTTGCTGCTCTCACCACTCCCGTGGGCATGTTAATGAGGGAGCTGGAGGCTCCTGCTGTGCTTTGAGTTTCCCTGGAAGTGATTCTTCTTAATATCCTTTCATGACAATTACTCTTTGAAAATTGCTCAGAGCTATACTTAAGGAGTCTCAGAATAAAAAGAGGTTCTCCAGGAAGGTGCGAGAAGCCGACACCTGAGAACAATGGTCGCTGGCATTGCGCCCGGTCCCTTGTCCTCGGCTCAGACGCAGATCGACCTGGATAAACCTGGATCGGGAATGCAAAAGCTGTGGGCTTCTACCCGGCTCCATCCGCTCATCCCCCACCGAGGAGCTGGGAGGCGGTGGCCCGCCTTGTCCTCGGCCTTTGCCCACCAGGGCTGGTCTGACCTGGACGCATAGTAGGTTGCGACCTGGAGCATAGTTCCAGGAGTCTGGACATGCTTCTTCTGGAAAAGGGGTCCTTCCCGTTGTCTGGGTCTGTGCGTGGCCTGCCTGGAGCAGGGGGACAGCCACCGTGCGTCACAGCTGGTGGCCGATTCATCTCCTGTACCAGCACCGATTACGTAGAAGAGGCGCGTGTAGCTGGGGGGGTCGAGGGTCGGAAATACATACCGCGCCCTGTGTCTGGAAAGTGGACGTCCTGACATCCTGGGGCAGTTTAAAGGCCACTCAGACGGGTCTCCATAAAACGTTACGTCAGAGAGCTGGAGTGGGGGACTCTGGGTCTCTGGAAGGACAGCTGGAGGGGGCGTGGGATGAGCATCTCCCAGCTCCGGGCGGGAGTGTGTGCGTGTGCGCATTCTGGGTCTCTGGAAGGACAGCTGGAGGGGGCGTGCGGGTGCCGAGGATGAGCGTCTCCCAGCTCCGGGCGGGAGTGTGTGCACGCGCGTGTGTGCATGTGCATGTGTGCGTGTGTGTGTGCATGTGCGTGCGTGTGTGCGTGTCTGCGCGCGCGTGTGTGCGTGTGCGTGCATGTGCATGTGTGCGTGCGTGCATGTGCGTGCGTGCATGCATGCGTGTGCGTGTGTCTGTGCGCATGTCTGTGCCCGTGTGCGCGTGCGCATGTCTGTGTGTGCGCGTGTGTATGTGTGCGTGTGTGTGCATGTGTGCGTGCGCGTGTGTGCGTGCATGCGTGCGTGTGCGTGTCTGTGTGTGTGCGTGTGCGCATGTCTGTGTGCGTGCATGTGCATGCGCACGCGTGTGCATGCGTGCGTGTGCGTGTGCGCGTGTCTGTGTGCGAATTCCACGGTCTCTGTTAAATCCTTCTCCTCGCCAATGTCCCCCTACTGACCGCGATGCCGGGGACGCTGGTTCCTGGTTGAAGGCGCCTCGCCTCGGTTCCCGCGACGCTTGCCCCTCTGCAGGCGGCTCCGGTCCCCATCCGCCGTGCCCCGGACGCTGCTCTTCCCGTGCTGGAGCTCCCGTGCGGGAGTTCGTGGCCGCTCCGTCGCGGCCCTGTCACTGTCTGAGGTCCCACAGCCACTGTGCTTTTCACCTGCTCGTTTGGTCGCCACGGCCACCGCACTGTATGTTCGGTCCCAGCACGTCGCGTGAGCTCGATTTCGATTTTGGAGCTTCCGTGCAAACCCTCCCACGTGGAAGCCCCGCCGAGACCCCGCGCTCAGCGCGCCATCTGCCCCTCGGAGCTTTCTCCCTTCCTGTCGTCCTCTCTTGGTTAACGGTGCCCCCACGGGTCCCCGAAAGGAACATTCTAGAAGCCCAAGAATCACCTTCCATCTCCAGTAAGCGTCCCATGTTACATGATTTAGCTCTCAGGTTCCCTAAGGACATTTTGCACCCCAGCAGAGGCCAGGTGTCCCCGAGGACGATGAGGGGCCACGGTTCTAATGAGGAGGGTGTGACCTCAGCTCGACAGCCCAGCAGCCCGGCAGAGCAGAAGCCCCCGAAATACGTGGAGCGCCTTGCGGGGGCGAGCAGGGCCTTGGCCTCATGGCTGCGTCTTTGCTGCGACACCGCTCGTCTGCGGCGTGGCCCTCCACATCTCTCCGATTTGTCTGCGATGTGTTGTCATCGGTGTTCTGGGGACTCGTTAGTGCATCCAGTGAGGGATTCCCAATTCTCTGTAACGAACTGCGAGTGGGCACAAGTCAGGGGCTGTTCAGTCTTAGGAACAGAAATCGGAGAAGGCATGATGCATTTCGTTGCAGAAACGGAGGCCGTGGCAAACCCAGCTGGGTTATGGCCTCTGTGGTCAGGTCCCCTGCACGGTCGAGGTTGAGATCACATCGGCACCCCAACCCCGAGGAGGAGGCGCTGGTCAGTTTCTTCGGTGTTCCCAGATTCATCGAGACTATCCAGGAGCTTCGTGAGATCCCTTTGTCTATTTAGAATAAAGCTACAAACATTCTTGGCTAGGTAATTTTGCAAACGTAAGTTTTCCTTTTTTGGGGGACGGTACCTCAGAGTAGATTTGTTGGTCATATGAAAGTGCATGTTTACCTTTGTAAGGAACTGCCAAATGGTGACCAATGGCACTGAGTGTATCTTGTGAATTTATTGGCCATCTGTTACTTTGTTGGCAAAGGGACTCTGCAAATCCTCTGCTAATTTATTATTAGGCTGTTTGCCTTCATGGTGTTGCATGGTAAGATTTCTACATAGGCATTCTTAAATAAATGTTTTACAAATAGTGTCTTCCAGCATGTGGCTCAGTTTAATTTTCCTTAACAGGTTTAACAGTGTCTTTGGAAGAACAAAGTCTTTTAATTTTGATGACGTCTGATTTATCGATTTTTTTCTTTTATAGTTTTTTGCTTTTCATGCCCTATTTAAGAAAGTTTTGTCTTACTCAAGACCGGTAAGCTTTTTTCCTATATCTGTTTCTGAAAATCGTAGAGTTTTCTGACATTTATACCTGTAATCCATTTCATGTTAATTTTTATAAATGGTGTTGGGCCGTGGCCTGTCAAGAACAGGGCCGCACAGCAGGAGATGAGCGGAGCTGCGGCTGTATCTGCAGCCGCTCCCAGCGCCGGCATCACCACCTCGGCTCCGCCTCAGATCCTCAGGTGTTAGATGCTCATAGGAGCCCCGGTCCCTGGTGCCACAAAGGTTGGGGACGGCAGGTGTAGCTGACAGCAGGCATGTGTCTCCATATCGCACCATGGTGGTGGCTGTCAAGTTCACTCATGTGGAAGTGTGACCACTGGGCTTAGTGTTTGTAAAGATTTAGTTCCTAGAGAAGGAAGTATTTTAACTCACTTCTTGGTAATTTCCCCCCCCCCCGCACCCCTCCAAAAAAGGGTATTTGGGTCAGATGGCTTCTAAAGTCCCTTCAGCTTTCAGAGTCTACGGCACACGTCCTGGTTCAGAGTCATAAACGTGTGCGGGCGTGTAAATCCGTGAGAGGAAGAGAGGGCCCGAAAACACACACATGCGACTCACAGACTGAGCATTACGTCCTTCCTCGTGCATCTGGTTCCATTTCAGGGGCGATTTGTTGACACGTGACACCAAGGGCCAGGCGAGCAGAGACCGCTGTTTGGCACCTGCGGCTCCCCGTTTTTTGGGGGGCGGGGGAGGGCGCTCATGCAGCCGGCCAGACCCCGGCCCTCCGCGGGGCTCAGCTGAGCTGGCCCTTTCTGGGCTGCGTCCGCGTGGGATGAATACTTTTGAATCCTGTTTCAGGCGGTTCTAGGAGCTCAGGGCTCCTCTTTAGGTGGCGAACACTTCACACGCACCGTGTGCCAGACGCCGAGGGGACACGGGGACCACACGGCACCTAATCCAGGTCCACGGTCAGAAGTAAACGCGCCGGAACTGGATATCCAAATAAAGAAAAACGAGTCGAAGGAATATCAGATGGAAAGGAAGAAGGATTCTTAGCCCTGACAGAAATTATGTCACTTACTCAAAGAGTCACACATGGGGGCCACCCTTAGGCATAAATTTTGAGGACCGGTCATTGGACAGAAGACCCAAAAAGCCCTCCAAATGCCTGCGAACTTCAGCCGATAGAGACCTTTTAGACCGTCTGTTTGAGAAATTTTACCAAAAGATTATCTTTCAGGAAAATGGGCACTGTTTTGCCCTGAGGCCGTGAGGGTTTCAGAGCAAAGTCTTGTCACGGTTCTATAGGGAATTAAGGCAGCTGGAGCCGAAGGAGGAAATCAGGCACATTTTCCAAAAAAAAAAAACATACTGTGTTGACAGTTCTGTTTCTCCACGTGGCCGAGTAAGTCAATCCTAAAATTGCCCTGTGAGGACTCGGTCAAGGGAAGAGTTTTCTTTCAACTCTGGCTGACCCTCAAAACAGTGCAGACGTGAACTAGAAGTCAAGATAATAATTTTCCTGAAGTCTTCATTGCATATTCCTTTAAAAAAAATTATGTAAAATGACGTATCCCAGAGAAATGAGAAGGGGAAGCGGAGGCTTTGAAGCCAAAACGTCTGAGATCGAATAATGGCTCAACGACTCACTCAGTGCCTGACCTGGGGGCAATTCACTCACTCTCTCGGCCTCGGGTTTCCTGTCTGTGAAGTGGGGACAATGACAGAATCCACTTCTCAGAGCCGCTGTGAGGACCGGGCGCGTTACTAAGTGAACACACCTTTCACGAGCGCTCGGCACACGGGATGCTCAGGAAACCTCAGCGACCACCGTTCTCATTTCCAGTTTTATGATCCGACGGCCTGCCGCGTGCGAGGTGTTGGGAGGTGCCCGGACTTGGGTGGGGAAGGCTTGCAGGCAGGGTGCACAGCCAAGACCCCAAGTGGCTGTTTAGGAAGCAAAGAGAAGCCGGGACTGCGAAGTTGGGGGGACGAGGTTGGAACGTGCAGGGCCCCCCAGCCTGCGGGGTCCTCTCGTCCTGAACAGCAAGGTGTCTGGGCCCCTGAGCTAATTCTCTTGGGGACATTTCTTTGAAAGACGAAAACGAGGAAGCCCGACCTAACCACCAGCATCAAAACCCGGTTCGTTCCGCAGAGACGGAGCAAACGGCCCGCGCGGGCGGCCGGGGAAGTTCCCTGCTGTGTCTCAGGCTGAGTCTGTCTCCAGGGACGTGGGCGTTTGCATGCGAAGCACGGAAAATGCATTTTGTCAAAAACAGCGAGAACACCGATGGAAACACGTCTGAGAAATCACTCTGTGGCCAGAGGAAAAGGTCTGATGTTCGACCACGCTGAGCGGGGGAGAAACAAGGCTCACGGGAAACGAAGGACAAATGGTTGACACGTCACAAGCCCGGCCGCCTGGAGTCGCGATGAGGTAGAAAGGGGCGCTGTGCCTGGGGCCGGAGCGGGGGGCGCTGCCCGGCGAGGGGCCCGCGGGACTTCGCCGCTGGGCGGGAGGTGAAGCGTCAGGCCCGGCGTGCGCGGGCAGGGACAGGGAAGGGACGTCGGGGCT
>NW_006442110.1:162667-167580 GCF_000325575.1 Pteropus alecto | reverse complement strand
GCGGGGGGCGCTGGGCGGGAGAACAGCACACTCACCCCCCAGGGACGAGGGGCCGTACTCGAGGTCGACGGCCGCCACCCCGCCCCAGCGAGAGCTGTCCTGTGACGTCGCGTCGTCACAGCGCCCGCGCACATCCGTCTCTGACGATCGGCTCCACGAGGCAAGTGCGTGACCTGTGACCTTTGCTTCTCCGGGCCCAGCATCGGTTCTCTTGTTTTTGCACACACATGCACACACATGCACGCAGGCACACGCACACACATGCACGCAGGCACATGCGCATAATTTGCAGATGCAGTTTCGGTCGAGACATTAGATCTCTGTGAATGTCGTTTGCACAATGTGTGTGGCTCTTCCGGGTGTGGGCGTGGGGGTCCCCATGGAGGGTCGGGGTGACACCTCCTATGTCTGTGGTTCCGACCCGTTTTATGCAGCAGTTCGAGGCGTCCCGAGCTCTTGGTTGCCGCCGGCTCCTTCCACATCTTCGAAGGGGCGGGGGGCGGGGGGCGCTTCAGAGGCCCGTGTGTCTAACAACAGAAGCAGAAGTTGGGCCAAGAGCGGAGGCGGGCGGGGGCCGGCAGAGGCTGCGGACCGGGCCGGGGGTGGCAGCGTGTCCTGGGGTCCTGGCTGGCGGTCACAGCCCTCTGAGTCGCGCGGCTGCGGGGAAGTCTCCTGTCATGATCGCGATGGGATGCAGACGCCCATTCCGCTGGCTTTCACGTCCCGTGTCTGAGGGAGGGGAGGGACTGGCTGGCACAGGGGTGGGGTCCGGCGCATTCCCTCTGTCCATCTGGGATCCATGGTGAGGAGGCTGGAGTGGGGACACCCCGGGCTCCGCCTCCGCCATCGGTTCCCGTGGCCGTGCGTGACGGACGCCTGCCCTGTGCACACTCAGCATCGCAGGAAGAGGGGGCCCAGCACCTCCCCACTTCCCCGCATAAAGCCATCTCGCGTTCGAGCTGCCACTGCGCCCCGAGCACCCACTTCTTGCCACTCGCTGTGTCAGGGCAGGCGACAGGTGCAGGCAAGCCCGTTCCGCGGGGCCGACCTGGCCCGTGCGGGTTCACGACCTGGGCGCCGTGCGGGTTCGCTCGTGCAAGGCGTGGCGGTGGCCTCTGACGAGCGTGGAAGTGCCGTGTGCAACGTCCCCTCTGCCCTCCCCGGACCGGGCCCAGACGATGGGCTGGGGCTTGAAGAACAAAGACAATCCGGGCGGAGAGGGCGACCGTGACGGGCCAGCCTGAGTGCCGTCTGCAGTGACACGTGGCCACTTTCCCGGCCCGGACTTCCTTTCCTCACTCGTCACTCGCCTCCTGGGGACAGCGTTAGCGGACGGTCCCTGCCCGTCACCCCTCACGGGCGCGTGTGGGGCCTTTTCTGTTCTCCTCGGTGGGGCTACTGCCCAGAGACCGAAGCCACAGGTCCCCCGGTGGCCCGGGGCGTCCCCACCTAGTGCGTGGCCGGTGGCTGTGAGGACGTCGATGTCCCTCCAACCTCGCAGACCCACACTCCTCTGAGCACGTCGTATTCTTTCTTTAATCTGCTTTTTGCACCACAGAGATAATTTTGACAGGTCTTCACTAATTTAGGGGGAGGCTGAACGTCGTGCACTATAGCAGAGACGGCGTAATTGAGCAGGTTAGCAGAGAGGCAGGCAGAAGGGACTCCACAGCATGCTAGGGAATAAGTAAGCTGATTTTCTTAGACTTGGCATTTGACGATTTGGGGTAGGTAGAGAATAAACTCATCTCACTCTGAAGTTAGTAAAATTGTGGTTCTGGAATAATATACATTAGTCTACGAAACCTGAGTATGAAAATCCTTTATTTCAAGTCTATAATTGTCCTAGGAGGAAAAAGTCTTTGGGGGAAGAAATAATGAAAAGCCTAAACGGGCGATCTAATCAGTAGTTTTCTCGTACTTCTCAGCATCTGATTGATCGTGAAGGTAAATACAGTTGACCTTGAAGAAGTTTGAGCTACGTGGGTTCCCATAGACGCGAATTTTTTCAATAGGCGCTATAAATGCTTTTTCTTTTCCTCGTAATTTTCTTCATAACTTTTTCTCTAGCCTACTTTATTGTAACAACGCAGAATGTAATACCTGTGACGTACAAAGTCGATCGCTGACGTTATCAGGAAGGCTTGTCAGCAAGCTGTGAGTCGCCGAGTTTTTGGGGTGTCGAATTATACATGATTTTTCACTGCAGGGAGGTCGGTGCCCCTAAACTCCCATTGTTCAAGGGTCAAGTATATAAAGTCTTTTCCAAAACAAAACAAATATTCAATTCATTGTTTAAAAATGAGAGAAAGGGGGAGGGAGGGAGAGAGGGAGGGAGAGAAACATCCCTTCAGCTCCGATGGCCGCAGTCCGGTGTCTGACCTCCGTGCCTTCTGCAGAAATTCAGACCCAACCCTTTACTCTCTCATCCCCACTAGAATCAGAAAGTAGCTGTCCGTTTGTCACTCTGTAAGGATGTCTTCGTGTAAAACGTGGTTTTTAAACTCAGGCTGTGCCATCGTGTCTTCCTGAGAAATCCTCATTGCCTTCGGTCCGCTTGTCTAAGCAGAGAAGTAAGTTGTCTTACCGATTTTTTTTATGGCGTCCTCTGAACTCCTGCTAAAATCCACGCACCTCGCTGCTTCTGCGGGCCCCAAAACGGACACAGAGTTTGTAATTAAGATGTCAGTTCAGCCAGGTGTTTGCTTAGATTTGCAGATCTGAAAAAATGCCCCTAAGAAAAGATGGGGCGAATAGAATTCACCTGCCCCGGCTCTGTCCAAACTTGAAAGGGCTCATTAGACAGTCAGTCTGCCAGAGCGAGCGGCAGAAAACCACAGAATCACACCGGAACCGAGTGTCATCGGTCAAGGTCCGTGAGGTGCCACAACACCGAATTCAACTCATGGCAAGAGTCCCTGGTGAACGTGTCCTTTCAAGCCCTGCAGGTCCTTGATTTTTTTCCAGGCCTAAATGAATTTATACTAAAGATTTCATAGACGGTTTAAGGTTCGTCAAGAAACGCCGCTGACTCCTGTAGGGGTTCAGCGGTTTGTGGGTTCCAGGAGCAGGGGCATCGATGCTCACGCGTGTTCCCCGGCTCCGTGCACGGAGACGCGCTTGCAAGCCGATCCGCAGAGAGGGACAGTCAGATCCCGTAACTTCTCGAAGCTCTAGAGAAAAGAGGGAAGCAACGGATGTGTGTAGAACGAGTTTGGAGGGAAGTCGCGTTGTCCCGGATTAAGGTTTGCTTGTTTCGGTTCGATTGGTTTCATTTTTAGGCGTGGGCGATGTAGAAAATAAACACGTGCTTTTTATTGGCTCGGATGTCGCCTGCTGTTCGGCAGATGTTGTCATGCACCGAGATGCAAGGTTGCAGGGCGTCACCCCGGGGCACCGATGTAGTCACCATGGAAACCTCTCGGTGATGAGAAGCCGATTGAAATTCGGACCGTTGTTGGTTTTCAACGCTCTCCGTTCAACACCGCTCAGCCCGGGCGCTGGCGCAGCTGCCGCAGCTCGAGTGTCTTTTCCTTTCGGAGACTCGCTGGCTCTCGGGCTCCCTCCGGGAACCGAGCAGGGGTAAATAGCCGTCCTCGACTCCGTGGGCTTCGGTGGCCTTAGAACAGACTCCTGGAAGACCGTCCCCTCGTAGGGGAGGCGCTGAGGAAAGCTCCCGCTCCGGTCTGCCCGGGAGTGTCTCCCTGGTAACGGCCACGTGTAATGCGCGGCACCAAAGGGACGAAGTCACACCGTCACCGCTTTTTGCCCTTGGAAAAGTAAGTTCGAGGCCGGCCGCATTCCCTTCCTGTGGGACCTCGGTGCTGCGTCTCCTGGCTCGGTGACATCGTTCCAGGAGCAGTAGCCGGGCAAGCGGTGGGGGGTGTGTGAGGCCATGTGTCAGAGTGTGGGAGGGTGTGTGAGCAACACCGTGAGCACGGGCGAGACGGCATGGCCGTGTGAGTGTGAGAGGAAGCGTGGCCGCTCGTGCGCGTGTGGGTGGAAGCGTGTGCCGTGGGCGAGGGGGCGAGTCACCTCCGGCCTATGCTCGGGGCCGCACCCTGTCCCCGCCGCGCCGGCCGTGGCTGAGCTGCTGTGGCACCGGTTCAGGGGGGCGGTGGCCGGTGTGTCGTCCCCCGCTCCCCCGGTTTCCTCCCGTCGGAGCGTCTTGGAGAGAGGCCCGTGGGACCTGCTGCGTGGGTGCCCTGATGTCCCAGGCTTAGGCCACACGCCCAGACCTGGGAGGAGCCTAGTGATGCGCCTCGCGGCCCTGTCCTTGCCCAGGTGACGGTGACACCGGATTCTAACCCGGGCCGTGTTGCCAGGCCGTGCGCGGTTCCGTGTGCTTCGCTGCGGTGTGCGGCCCCTGCCCTGTGAAGACTCACGGGGATGGAGCCGTCAGGGGGAGCACTCACGGGGATGGAGCCGTCAGGGGGAGCACTCACGGGGACGGAGCTGTCAGGGGGAGCACGCGTGGCCGACGTGTCGAGGAAGGCAGTCCTTCCTCCGATCGCCCCAGCCGCTACCTGCAGAGCGCCCCCCATGTTCAGTCAAACTCCGCTGTGATGGTCACGGAATAACAGGGTGCGTGACTGCGCCCCGCGTCGAGGATCCCTAGGGGTTGGTTCTCAAGTCACTTCTGGATCCACCGTTAGATTTATGGCCAGCTGTTTCGGGTGTATCGAGGTAAATTTCAGGTGTATCGAGGTAAATCTCACACCCTGGCGAGAAGAGTCCGCAGAGGTCTCCGCCGGCCGAGGCAGCAGCCCGGGCGCTGGGCAGCGGGCGCTGGGCACACGGGCTGGTTTTTAATGCTTCCCAAACATCCGCTAGACGTTTCCTGGAAGTCGGTGATTTAAATTCATGTTTCTGGTGTTTTTGTTCCTTTTTACTAAAAGCTCTCTCCTGACATG
>NW_006442110.1:143930-162099 GCF_000325575.1 Pteropus alecto | reverse complement strand
AGCACTAATCTAAACGAGCCGTCTTCCTGTGCGTACGACGTATTACGGATGGTTTTGGGGGGTGGGGTGGGAACAGACCAGGACACACACGACAATGCGATTCTCCCCTTCAAACTCACTGCCT
The DNA here is from genome assembly GCF_000325575.1 of Pteropus alecto. Classification (NCBI taxonomy): domain Eukaryota; kingdom Metazoa; phylum Chordata; class Mammalia; order Chiroptera; family Pteropodidae; genus Pteropus; species Pteropus alecto. The sequence goes on along the minus strand of NW_006442110.1, from coordinate 161,975 downwards.
CCGGGGTTGTCCTGGGGGGTTTCCCTAACAAGCCTTCCGAATGACTTTTGGGTTTTCTACCAATTTTTACCAATGGGTGATTTTCACAAACAATCTGCAAACAGCGAAAAGCGATTCGATGCCAAGAATGACGAATGAAACACCTTCGGAACGCGCGAGCTGACGACAGTGTGGGGGTGTCGCTTCCAAAACGCCGTCACCCTAAACACGAGGAAACGGGTCGTGTCTGCGTGAGTCTCAGCGACACAGCGTCCCTTCGGAGCGACCCGCAGAGGGACAGTGCCCTCGACCGCACAGGGTCACCGAAACTCACGGCGAGTTAGCGTTTTGGGAAGGCGGTGTTCTCTCTGAAATAAAGACACACACACACGCGCGTGCGCACACGCACATACATGTGCACACACATGCCTTGCATGACACGGCTCCTGCCCCGGGAGTCACCTGCACTTGGGGACACTTGCGCGTCACCCCTGCCCCCACCAGGCTGCACTTGGGGTCACCGCTCTCTCTAACTCATCCATCGGAGTTAATCGCCCGCCGCAGGCCTGGACCCCACTGGGGGCCCAGTTTCTGTTCCTTTTTAGACGTCCGTTCCCCGTGACCTCTGTTTACCTGGTGACAACCGAACACCTCGTCGTTCGTAAGTCAGTTGCTGTCGACACACCTGACAGAGCAGCCCCTCCGAGCGAGGCGCGCACCTGGGGGCCACTCAGGCTTGTTCCCGGCCCCAGCTTGCTTGCCCGTGATGTAAATGCACAGAGACGCGTGCTCACACACGCGTGCTCACGCACACACGCTCACACACACACACTCACACACACGCTCACAGACACGCTCACACACACATGTGTTCACACACACAAGTGCTTACACACACGCTCACACACGTCCTCACACAGTGCTCACACACGCACTCACACACACTTACACACAAGTTCTCACACATGTGCTCACACACGTGCTCACATACACTCACACACACGCTCACACATGTGTTCACACACAACTGCTTACACACATGCCCACATGTGCTCACACACACATGTGCGCACACACTCACGCACACACACGTGCTTACACACACGTTCACATAGTGGTCACACACACATGCTTACACACAAGTTCTCACACATGTGCTCACACACATGCTCACATACGCTCACACATGCGCACACACACGCTTGCACACATGCTCACACACGCTCACACACAAGTGCTTACACACATGCCCACACACACTTGCACACACTCTCACACATGCTCGCACACATGCTCACATACGTGCTCGCACACATATGCTCACACATGCTCACACACGCTCACACACAGGCATGTTTTATATTCAAACAAGCCGAGCGCGCTCACTCAAGTGCAGTGCTGACCGTCCGGTCGGACAAACGCGCTGATCAGATTTTCGACGACGGTGGCACATCCAGACTCGCGGTGCTGTCTGGGGCTGGGGCGTGCCCCGTGCGACACGGACGACGTCTCGGTGTTCGTGCCACTCATGATCAGATTTTCGACGACGGTGGCACATCCAGACTTGCGGTGCTGTCGGGCTGGGGCGTGCCCCGTGCGACACAGACGACGTCTCGGTGTTCGTGCCACTCGCATTCTGGTGAGAGGAGACACGAAAAGACACGCTCGTCGATGAGTGACACGTGCTAAGGAGAAAATTAGCGGACGGGACCTGGAGCGACGGAGGAAGTTCGTGTCAGAGAGCAGATCGAGGCGGGCCTTTCTGACGAGGGGACGTGCGAGAGCTGGTGAAGACAGGGACGGAGCCAGGGGACGTCTCGGGGGAGCCGGCGGCAGCGTTCTTGGGGACAGCCCAGCTGAGCGCTGCCATGTGCTGGGTCACGGCCAAGCCCCGCCCTGCGTGGGAGCCTTGAGGGACCGTCGGCCTCCTCGGCTCTGGCCTCCTGACTTTCACGGTTTAGGAAAGCGAGACGGGGAACAAGGCACAAGACCAAGTTCGGCTTCGCAAAGACGCACCTCTAGTGACAAGGGGAAGGAAGAGAGAACGTCAAACCTTGACTCTGCAGAGGGCCTGCCAAAACCGGTGACAGGGGATGTGATAAACTGGCCGAAAGATAACTTCCCGAATATTTTCTATTTGATGTCACGCTATTAGAATGCAGTTGATATAATGTTTTCTCTGAGTTCTCAGCAACCGCAGACGTTATTTTATAAAGTTGGGTAACGTATTGATCCACATCGTATCCTTAGGTTATTAAAAAAAGCTACGTCAGGGAACTGTCATCCCAAACCCTTAAATGCAGTTGGCGTCTTGGTAATGAGACTCAGAACGCTTTTGGACGTCTGCTTCTGTCACCTTCTTCTGGACCTTGGTGTCCAGGGAGAATGACAGAAAAACTGTAGTCACAGCTCTAAGAGACGGGTCGCAGAAAACTGAGGAACACGCTCACTTGCAATTAGGTAGGAAGTGGTCACGTTCCCCTGCTTAGTAGAATTTATGGCTTTAAAGACCCTCTCCGGCCCATTCCCTCCTAAGTTCCGTCCCCACCGACTGACGTTTCCCTAGTAAACCTTTCAGAACGGCTGGTGTTTGCAGAATTGTCTGTCCTTCCTCTTAGACCAAGAGCTTCATTATACCCTGGCTTTTATCAAGTGCTCGGTACATTTATTTTTTTGACAAATAGAATCCATCCACAGAGAGTCAGTTACGCCTCTGCATTGACGAAAGTCCTCTCTGGCCTGTGAGCTTCGAAACTGTCGAGAGCAGGTGGAGTGGGGGCCTGGGGTTACCCCTGGGCTACGTAACAGGGGTGACGACCACAAGGCGCTGAGTCGGGTGTGCCCACGTCCAGCGGGGGTGGCAGTCCATGAGGCTTTCCGGCCTCAGCGTGAGAGGCTCCACTGTCCCCCGGCAAGGCGAGCCGGGCACGGGAAGCCCACTTTCCCAGGGCCCGCGCTGCATCCTTGGCACTGCTGCCGTCACCCCCTCAAACAGCGTCGGTGCCTCGAGAAGTGTGAGGGACCCCCCTGGGGCGGTGGCTCCCCCAGCACGTGCCACGGGCTCACAGGGAGTGCGTGTGGCCGCCTGTCATGATGGCCTCCGCAAGGCCACCTGCCCCGTGTGCAAGCACCGTGAGTCCTGCACGCGGCACCGGAACCCCGTCCAGAACCGGGGGCGTCTCAGCGAAGCTCGTATGTCGTCCGTTCGCTCCGCCCGTCCCCGCCAGACCACCAAGGCCCCACGCCTCCACGTCCACGCAGCAGTCGCCGTGGAAACCGGCGACTCTCTCGGCAAATACTCTGTTCCCCGCATCGCGGGAGCGAGGGGACCTTCTCTGTGGCGGAATTCCACCCTCAACGGCCCCCTTTAATTTCAGTCAGTCTGGGACGACATCTCTCGAGACCCCGTGCTGCTTGCTCTGTGCTCGGCTTCTCTGTGCTGTGTGCCGTGTCCTGCGTGTACGCTTCCCAAGCTGCTGCTGTGCCAACTTTTTAATGTACTTCTAAGTTTGCAACGCTTTGAGTAAAAAAAAGGAATGCAGTTCAGGTCTCAAGTTCAGCCGTTCTGCGAAGCAGAGGAGGCGAGTGGTGCCCGCGGGGTTTGTGCGCAGAGCCGTGCTCTGCACCGTGCCGTCGGGGGCGTCTGCGTGTTCCGGGAGGAATCAGCCTGGACCGCGTTTTCACGCCTCTGGCCAGCTGACGCCTGAGTGTAGTCAGTAGCTGCCCAGGCGATCGAATCTGTGGCTCACGCGAAGCAAGACTCGCCCCTACACGTCTCTTCTGCAGACAGGCAGCGGCGCCAGGGAGTTGCACATTGCTCGGCCCTGTGTCCCAAGGCCAGGCGCTTTCTAAAGCACGAGGCTTCTTGGAGGGTTTGGCTGCGTCTCACTCGTTGTTGTCTGTCCGGCCCCAGGCACAATACCTAGGACATATGAGGTAGCCCCAAACTGCGGGATAATCTCTACGGGTCGGCGCAGTATTTGGCGGTGAGGTGGGGCGTGGATGGAGTTAGATGATGGATAGTGAAAATTAGGAGCAGCGATGAGGGTTCCGAGGGTTTCTCCCAGGGTGCTGGCTCAGCCACCAATGCCTGTCGTCAGGACCTGATGGAGGTGGGGCGGCATGTGCATCCTGAACGGCCACCTCCGCTTTGGGGTTTGAGGGCTCCGGCGGGCAGGAGGCAGACCGAAGCCTCGGACAGAGATGAGGAGCGGGCGGGCGGTTCGTGACACGCTTTCGGAGGGAGAAGTCAACGTGACTCGAAAATGCCACGCCCGCCCGTGGCCCAGTCCTGCCGAGGCTGTCACTGTGCCTTTCTGTTCCGCAAATGTCAGGATCGCGTCCCTCGCGGCATTTCGGAGCCCGGAGTTAAGATGCAAACAGGACATTTAGAGGGGAGGGAAAAAAACGGGGGAAAAGGGGGCTGAACAAGACGAAGTGGGATTTTTCAGACGCGTCTGCAGGAAAGGGCAGCAGCGCCCTCGTTATCGTCCAGACCTCGGAAAGGTTGGCTCGTCGCGGAGGGAAAGCGGAGGGCGGCGCGGATGTCGCGTGAACTGCTTTGCTCGGTTCAGCGCAGAGCGAACGTCTCCTCGCCGTGCGGGTGACCCCCGAACCCCTTCCTGCGCGGGACAGCCTCCGAAATGCGCCACCTGGGTCTCGCGCATCCTTCCTAGCGTGCACGTCCCGGATCACACGATTGAAAGAGAAAAAAATCGAACGCGGGGCCTTCGGGGAGGCCCGTTTGGAGCCGTGGGGGACGCGTTCAGACGGCGGCCAGCAATCCGCCCGTTAAGCCACGCCCAAAGCCAATCGTCATGTGACAAACGCTGAGCTTGGCTGACGCTCTCCAGGCACAGAGTCCCCAGGGTGTTTGGGGGATGCTTTTGCTGGGTGTATCAGTGAGGTACACTCCAAAACTCTGTGGGCTTCGCTGCCCAGCCACAGCTGTGCTAAAATTTTGCATCTGGGCTTGGCCGATCTTGGCCGTTTCGTTGTCTGCCAGCTACTTGGCTGGCTTGGGGCTGCACGCGCCGTGTCCTGTCCTGTGGACCGAGCTTGCTGGAGGTGTCTTAGCGGAGGCCGCTGTGCTGCGGTGACTGTCCTGCCTCCCTCCACCCCAGGGAGGCCTGGGCCATGCAAGGAGGCAACGGGATGCAGGCGAGGTCTCTGGAGCCGTGGTCTCAGGACAGGTGTTCTGTCACGTCCCCATCGTTCTGCTGCCCCAAACGCGTCACGTGGCCCTCGGCCGGGGACCTTCGTTCCATCCCTCTAGCAGAAGGAGCTGCAGCGTCACGTGGGCTGTGGATGAAGCCAGGCCTCGAGGGTCGAGACCGCTGGTGTGACTTACCACACTCAGATCGGACCTGGGATCTCAGCGGTGCCACTAAGGACCGGCCCAGACCCTGAGTCTGCCCCGCCGGCCACACGATGGTGGCTGCAGTGCCATGACCGACTGTGACCCTCACTTTCAGGTATTTTTTGTTTTTTTGTTTTTTTGTTTTTTGCAGACTTGTGTTTTGCAAACATGTCGAGGTTTAGATTCCTGAGTTGGGATAGCAGTGCCGTGCTTGAGAGTTTTCCTGTCAGCAGTTAATAGACCCACCAGCGTGGCTGCCAAATGAGAAGTGTGCGCTACATTCCGGGTCACGGGGACAAGGCGTGAGGAGGACTGACATTTTGCAGTGACCGCCTCGTGCCAGGAACTGTGGTACGGACTCTGCCACCTGCCGGTGAGGAGCGGGAGGCCCGCCAGCAGAGAGATGCTCGTGCCTTTTTTGGTTGTTCCTTCGGGCGTATTTCCGAAAGGTAAAGCTTTCTCAAAGTCATCCAGGGTGAAGAAAGTGGGCTGAGTTTCCAGGGTCTGAGCTCAAACGCAGAAAATAATCGCACGCAAGAGTTTCCTGTGGCTCTGGCGATGGTCATATTTTCACGATGTAGAAACCAATGACCAATGGCAGTCCCCCTGAATCTGAATTGATTTTTAAAGAATGTCTGTGCGTGGAGTTTGAGGCCACGAAGATCACCTTCAGGAAGCAGGTTATCTTTTCCTTTTTTCTGGAAGATTATCCGAATCGTGCCTGTCTGCTTTGGAGGGCTTAAGGGATTGTCGTTTACGTGGAGAATTTTGTACAACGTCTCACGTGTTCGAGGTGTTGTAGTTTTGCTTCTTATTGGGTGTACGCGTAGAGCTAATGCACCAGCGAGGGGCGTCTCTCTTCCGTACGCGCTCTGCATATTCGTCTCCAGTGACGGTGGCTGGTGGTTTTGAAGAGGGTCCTTGCCATCTGTTGCGTCGAAAGAGATCATTTCCTTCTGCCTTTTATGTGTGTGTGTGTGCGTGTGTGTGTGTGTGTGTGTGTGTGTGTGTTCATGGTTTCCAAAATGAGGGTACAATCAGACCTGAAAAAAATATAATTTCATTTCCTGACCTACGAAAAGCAGTGAGAGGCGTGATACAGATTCTTATTCTCCCAGAGTGCGTGTCGGCAAACACAGGAAAGAAGTCGCGATGAGATGAAAAGGCCTGTTTTTGGAGGTCTTTAGTTTCACTTCTTCACCCAAGAAAGTAATTGGACGAGACGTTGGCATGGCGATGCTCTGCCCTGCGGAACGGCCCCAGAGGGCGGGCCAGGCCGTCTGAGGAGGAGGCCGGCTCTGTCCGGGGCCGCAGCACTGGGCCTGGGTCTGCGCCCAGGGGCCTCACTCTGCGGGCTTTGCTTGCTCTAAGTGAGCACGCAGGGGACAGGCAAAATGTTTGGTGGTCAGTGCATGTGGCCAGACCTAGCATCCGGCCTTGGGTCCTCTGTAAATGAAAATGGATTGTCCTGGAAGGACGCAAATCGATCATTAATGAATGGCTCATCGAGAGTTCGGTTAGGGGCTGGGAGACAGGTAGAGGCTCGAGGAAGAGGCTTGAGGTTGAACTCAGGAGAGCAAGCTGGAGGGGCCCGGCAGGGGGACCCCAGAAGGAGCAGCTGTGGCCTGGGGGGCGGGACTTGGTGGGTGGGTGTCCTGCCGGCAAAGGGCGGTTTTGGGGTGCGAGGTGTGCCTGCCACTTGCCTGCGGGGAGGTCTGGACGGAGCCGACGTCCACGTCACCTCCACGTCACCTTCCAGCTGGACAGGCAGCATGTGTGTGTTTTTCGGGGGTGACTAACTTCCCTCCTTGTGTTCCAGGGCACCGGCAGCTGGGGACATCAGGCAGACACCTGTCCAGACACCTGTCCTTTACCATGTACGTTCACTGTGCTCATGGGGTGGGCAGGCCTGGGGGTTCGCTGCGGGTCTCAGACGGGGCGCCCTGGGCAGGAAGCGAGCAGCTGCAGGGCTGGGGGAAGCCAGACCCCATGGAGAGCCTGGCAGGTGAAGTCTGTCTGGGGGTTACTGCCGAGGGGTCCCCACCGGGGACAGGGAATGCAGCTCACAGGCGGTAGGAGCGTCTGTGCCTCCTCAGTCCTGTGATGGCACCTTGTTCAAGACAAAAACATAAAACAGTAATGAACGTGGGCTGACACCTGAGCTGTTCTCCCCGATGCTGGGTGGCCCCCGAGATGCTGGGGTGCAGAGCTTGTCAGAGGCAGAACCCGTTCTCTCCGCAGACCTTGGGGTGACCTCGGGGTTGCCGCAGCTGTCGCAGGAGATGAGCTTAAGCGGCAGGAGGCGGAAACAGGCTTCGTTCCGGGTCTGTCATCGTGCGGCTTCCCAGGCTCCGGGCGTCCGCGGGCGTGCTCCAGTGCTAAATCCAGCTGCCTTTGAAATCCCAAAAAGGGGTCAGCCGGCGACGGTCCCTTCCCAAGCAGGGAGGCCGAGGCTTACATAATTCGGCAGCCGGGGCAGGCTCCAGGCCCGGCCTCACCGCCGACGGCGGGTGGGACCTCCCCGCTCGCTAACCTCCCCGTGTTCCCATTTTGCACCAGAAAACGGAGACCACTGTTGACCCTCGTGTGCTGCACACCCGACGGCCGCTGTGACATTGAATGTGCTTGTCCGTGAGGAGGGCTCAGGGGTTCTGGCTCTTGTGGGGCCTTCAGTACCCATGGTCACCTCACGCATAGCCAGGGGGACCATCCCTCACCCCAGATGGCTTCACTGGGTCTTTGATGCAAGGGATGGACGTGCATAGCGGCTTCGTTAGATGGGTGACCACTTGTAGCTGCCGCCTAGGACAGTGATCAGTGCCCGGCTCTGCCTAAGTGACTGGAGGGTTAGAAGGTGACTCTGTGCAGGTCCCTATTCCCGTGGGTCACGGAGGCACACGGCCACTGCTCTGCACCTGCTGGGTGGCGCCCCCCAGCATGCATCCCAGCGGGAATGCGAGTGGCGCCCCCCGGAGGTGTAAGATGTGAGCTGTGCTAGGATGGCTGGGGACAGAGGCCGCCACAGGCCCCTTGCCGCCCCCCGGGGCCTCGCGCGTGTGAGCGTCTCTCGTAGCAAACCCTGGGGCGAGGCTCTGCCACGTGCGCTCCGGCTCTGGGACTGATTTCGTGGTGACGGCGGTGGTTTTCAATGCCTGCTGTGCTGCCACGTCACCGACGGAGCCTTTTAACCATCCCGCCCGAGGGACGCCTGAGGGCCAGCCGTGAGAAGTGCTCCTGGTGGGTCTCCCGGGAAAACTCGGGGTCCGTGTTTTACAAACTCCCTCGGGGGCAGCCAGGGGTGGTGACCTCTAACGGGGCCTCTCGTTGGGCAGCCCTGCGAGAGAGACTTGGGCAGGTGTCGCTGTCTCCGTTTTCCGGGCGAGGGCACCCGTGCCGGAGGTGGGGATTCGGGGGCGGTCACAGTGAGTCGGTGAATTCCTCGGTGTCGGGACAGTTCTGCTCTGTGGCCGGCACCCCCTCCGTCCCAGAGGCTTATCCAGGAACGCATGTTTCTGACGTCACGTAGACGCCAGTGGGGGGCCGTCCTGGATACCGCCCAAGGAGGGTCTCGGGGTCCTCGCGTGCCCGGTCCACGTGCCCTTCCTGTGCTCTGTGGTCACGTGTCCCAGGTGTCCCCCGTCCACGTGCATGAGCAGAGGCGTCGGCATGGCCGCACTCCGGCCAGCCTGGCCGTCACGGCTGTCCCTTCCGTCCCCTTCCATGGGCGTGACTCCGGCTCGAGCCCATCCAGACACAAGGGGGTCTGGGCGCTGCCGTCGTCCTGTGCGGTCTGAAGGACCAAGCCCGTCCGTCGAGCATGAGGGAGGGAGGTCTCCGCCACCGCTGACGACCGTCAGGCGATGGAATCTAAGTCCTGAGGCTCTTCTGACGCGAAACCATTGCCACCAACGTTCTGATTTATGATTGCGGGGGGCCAGGGACGCAGTGACCCCTGTGTTTTAAGGATGAACGAGCAGATTCAGAAACCTTAACTGACCTGCTACAGGCCGCACCCCCGAGGAAGGAGGGGGACGAGCGACTCACATTCGTCTCCAGTGCCAAGTCCGAGGCCGCTCAGCCGACGACACCTGCTGGCCGTAGCTCGCGGGGCTGGGGGAAGCCTGGGTCTTCGCTCAGGTGTCTGTCCTGCCACGGCACCGGGTTCTGAGCCTGCTGGACTACCGTGTGGACGGCGGATTAGGTCCGGAAGCTGCTGGAAGCTTTTCCTGTTACCCCGCGGAAGTACAGACTTCTTCTTCCTTAAATCTCCCGAGGGCCTTCTCCGTGACGGCCTCTCAGAAGGGTCTGTCTTTCCCAGACTGGCAGCTGCGGGACTTAGGGATGTTATTTGCAGGACACGGGGGGACCTCGGCGTGTCTCCCTCCTGAGAAAGTGTCCCCCACTGTCGCGTGTGCGACATATACACCGGGCACATGTCCAAGCATTTTCACGTCTGCTGGAAGTTGACAGACGAGCCCATTTTGGAAGCCAACGGTCGGGGGCGAGTTCGCCTTCCCACGGTGCCTTTCTCCTCTCTTTGGCTGCCTGTCCCTGGTGGTGGCGTTTGTTCAGGTCGAGCCCAGCAGGGACCGGTTGCTCTGGGAGCCCGGTGCCCCGGCCCTGGCAGGGAGCCACCGCCTGTCACTAGCGCATGCGTGAGGGCTCTGCCTCATCGCCAGCCGGGCAGCCATCCGAGGCTTTGGCCCGCGGGCACGCGCTCCTTGGAAGACAAACGGGGTCGAGCCGGCGCTCACCTTGGCCTGGTGACCTTCGAGCAGTGAGGCTCCGGGAGAGCTGCACGGGGTCCCGGCCCGCACGAGTCGTCCTGTCCCTTATCCCCGGCTCCCTGCGTGGCTGGCCCCCCACTGCTGAGACGGAAGCCTCGTGAGAATCAGGGTGCTCCCTGTTACCCCGGCCGCCGGCCGCTGGCGAGACTAATGCCCGCTCGTTGATTCCTTCTGTCCTTTCAGAGACGAGAGGTCACTGCGTGTCTGTCCTGCTCCGCCGCCTCCCCCCAGAGGTGGCCGCCACTTCGTCACCCCAGCATTGGTCTCTCAGCCATGAAAGGAGTGAAGAATCGATGAGCTACCTGCCCGCATCTCAATATCTCGTTTTGTTCTAAACCCGGAAATAAAATGCGGGATCAGGTTTTGCTCTCGATGCCCAGTTCTTTTTTTCTATTTTATCGATCCAGGTAGCAACTCAAGATCGAACCTCAGAGTGGCTTCTTCCTTTAATTCATTTTTTTTTTTAATGGGCTTTCTCCGTGATGAATGGAGGGTGCTTGGCTTGAGGAGATTCAGACGGATGTCATTAAAGTTGCCCAGAGTTTGGAAATTTTTATGGAACCCGACCGTGCAGTTGGATCCAAGTTGCACTCAACCGGCTTCTGTGCCAGACCCGAGCCCAGGCCCGTTTGGTTTCTGGCACCAGACCCGTGAAGAATGGCGTTTGCCTTTGTCCATCTGACATTTAAAATGCTGGCCCGTCTGGCTCCCGTCCCGGCCAGGAGCAGTCAGGACTGGAAGTGGGCGCTTCGGGGGCGGCACAGCGCTTGAGCGTGACAGCGCCCAGGTCCCCGAGGTGCCATCGGGAAGGCCGGCGAGTGCAGGGTCACCATCCATGCCGCACCTCTGTGTCCCCGCCGGTCATCTTCCAGGCGATGTCCCCTCACCATTCAGAGGAGAAAAGTCTGACGGAGAACCCCCGGGTCCGACTCAGGTCCTCGGGGCTTAGGCTCTCATCGGGGAGTCAAAAAAAAAAAAAGCCATTTTTAAGTGGGTTATGAGACCCGAAAAATTAACCTGAGTCCGTGAACTTTAAAAACTCAGAAATGCTAAAAACAAAAAACGTATTTGTCTTTTCACAAAGAAAACACTATCCATGCCACCCAAATTACCCTCTCTCACTTGAGGCAAATATTTTTTTGGAAGCCGCAGTTGGTGCGGATAAGCCAAGCCCATCATACAAAAGAGCGGGATTTTAAGACACAGTGTTACTGCTAAGGGTGAATCGCAACGATCTGCTGAATGCATTCCTGAGAGCCGACGAAGTTTATCACCGGTAAGGGGCTGGGCGGTGATCTAACTCACCCTTCACTACACAGATGAGGAAGCTGAGGGTTAGAGACGCAAACACATGTCGTGGCACAGAACTAGTAAGTTGGAGAGCTGGGCTTAATACCCATGAATGTTCTTGGGATGAAACGGTGCGAAATGATGCGAAAAAAATATACAAAAATGGCAAAAACAGCTTTTGGCAAGGTAGATGTTATCACTCCCATTTTACGGGCTCAGGAACATTAAGTAGCCTGGGCTGGGTTTAGTACCTGAGCTGGTCTTATAAGAAATCTAGTTTCTTGGCTTATTTTCCTCTCATTACTTGAGACCGCCTTTTCGTTGTCCTTTTTAATTTTTATTATTATTATTATTTTTATTAAGCAGAGATCTTTCTTCCAAAGAAACCAGTAAGAAAAACCTACATGTAAGAGCTAAAACTATCGAACTCTTAGAAGAAAAGTTAGGCCTATGCCTCCTGCAAAAGATTCTAGAACCGAGAAACACAGTGTCTGCAGAGAAAACAAATCCTTAATGATGACCTCGGATGAAGCAATGATTTCTTAGTTGTGGCACCAAAAGCGCAAACGGCAGAGGGAAACAATAGATAAATTGGAGTTTCCCGAAATTAAAAACTTTCGGGCGCCGAAGAGCCCTGACGAAGAAGCGAGAAGGTGACACGCAGAGTCGAAGGTGTTTGTGCCTCCGACCTCTGGCAGGAGCCTTGCCTCCGGAGCACACAAGGAAGCCTGCAATTCAGTAACAAAAAGGCAAGTAAGCCGGTTAAAAGCGGGCACATATCACGTGCACCTCTCTGTTTAAATCGTGGCGGCGTTGGCAGTAGCTGCTGTCCAGTCTCTGCCCGATTAGATTATGCACCTGTCTGCGCTCCGTCTACTGCACGGAAAGGGTTTCTCCTGGCCCCAGCTCTGCTTCTCCACCCTCTGCGAATCTAACCGCTTTTCATCGAGTGCAGCACATTGCGGGTTCTATGCTGTTGAGAATTCGGATTTTTCACCTTCCCTTAGAGTCTGCGTCTTGCTCTGGAAGCAGGTCGCTAGCTCACTGACTGGCCAGCTCTGTCCGGTTTTCTGGTGTCGTCAGAGGAGCTCTGGGGCCTGGGGTCTGGTCGCCACCCCCGCACCTTCCTGCCGCTCCTGCTGGCTCACGCTCTGATCCCCGATTCTCCCCCGAGCCAGGCTGCTGCTCCCCCGATGGCCTCCCCTCTCCGAGCCGCAGGCTTGACAGGGGCCCTCTGTGGACAGCTACGGGGACGCCAGCTTCCCCCTCTCTCAAGGGCCACCACCCGGCACTGTCTAAAAACTTTCGTTTTGTGTATTTCGTCCGGTTTTGTAGTGTCTTGTACTGAGAAGGTGTGTCCGATTACTCATCACTCTGCCCTGACCAGAAGCCACAGGTCTCTCCTACCTTATTTTTAATCATTCTGTTTTCGATATAGTTAAGTGCTTTGCATTCTTTAAATTTTCTAAGGAGAGAATTTTAAAATACGTAATGAAATTGACAAGGCTCTCGGTGTAGTGTGTATTCCTTAGAGAAACCTCAGATTTCTTTTAAAAAAAAAATGTAGGTGTTCATATTATTTTAGAAGTTAAAAAATTAGGTAAAACCAAATACGGTTACGACGAGAGATATCTATTTGAGTTAACCTCACACCGTTCTCCTACGGCAGATGGTACCGTTGAGAAAAATGTTGTAAAATTGGTATTTCATAGCCGTAAAAATTCCGCGGTCCGCTTCTACGTGTAATGAGACCACACCGGGAAATAATTTAGAGCGCATCTGACCCTCGATCTCCTCGTCCGCTGTATCCATCCGGTTTTCCATCTCGACCGGCGTGTAATTTGCCCTGCTTCCTCTTCCATTCTTTTAGACGCTTCACGAGGACTCTGGAAAGGACAGAGTATAAGCTCTTTTGCAAGTGTGCGTGTCGTGGTCTGGCGAGGGAAACCGGGGGCAGAGGCTCGCGATCCTTCGCTACGCCTGGGGAAATGCAAACGGGCCGGGTTGGGCCGGGTCGGGTCGGGTCGCTGCCCGCTTTACTCGGCTTCCGTCCGCACACGCACAGCGATGCTCACGCCCCGCTGCCCTGGCCGCACGTGGCCTCTCTGCCCTGCACCCCCGGGTCGGGCCGCTTCCCGTTCCTCGGCCCTGCCCGGTTCATCTCGGCGTCACGGCCTCGTCTGTCTCTGCTGTGCCCTCGGCCTCGGGTGCCCCGCCGCAGATGTCCACGGGTGACCTTCCTCCTCGTCACCGACCAGGGGGCACCTCCGGAATCCCTCCCCTCGCCACCTCCTCAGGCTGTTTTGTTTCCGCCTAAGCTCATATGGCCATTAAGTCGTTAGACATAGAAACCCCTGCAAATAACCATTTCAGTTTCCTGGTTGGCGCAGGGAAGGACCCGCCTATTGTTTTTTTTGCTTTATCTCCAATGCGCTCGGTGAATAGTATAAAGTCAGCGTCAATTTTGAAAACGGAAGCATTCATGTTTTCAAAGTGGGTTCATCTGTCTCGGGGTTGCCAAGCCGCTGGCGTGCATGGTAATGAAACATCTGAACTAAGAATCGAAAGGCTTGAAACCCAGCTGGAAGTTTGGCGTTACGCAGGGCGACCCTGAGCTTCCAGAGACTCGGTTTCTTCCTGGTCTCCGTCGTGGGGTTAGCGAGATGCCTGGACGGGATCAGGCGTGGTCAGACACGAAGGAGGTCATGAAGCGCCACAGAAACGTTAGGTTTCCGTTTATTCTACGCTGAAGTAGCCCCCCGAAAATGTTTCTTTGTGGGGTGCAGACCGAGGTGAAAGTCACATGGACGAGACAGTGGCCGGGACACGCCCGCGCTTTATGGCCCTGGCATTGCCGCGTGTACCCACAGGTCCTGCTGGGCACCGGTGTTGCAGGCGGTGGCCAGGGCGGGGTCATTTGCAGCCACCACGCTCATGCCCATCAAAGTGCCACCACTGGGGTGCTCCCTATCCAGCTGCCCCTGTTCCGTGAGAGATCCCTTCCTTTCGGCATCGATTGTGACCACACGTGCCGCCCACTGCAGTGCCACGGAGCCCGACACCGCGCCTGGTGCGCGCTGGATGCTCAGTGACTCTAAGTTCCACCAGGGAGAGGGGAGTGGCTGCCGGCGCGTGGATGGGAGGAGGGCTCTGCCAGGCACGAAGGTGCAGGTCCGAGGCCGCTGCTGGCCCATCGGAGGCGTTCCGCCTCCTCTGCAGCCAACCCCAAGGCCTTGGCTTTATTTCTGTTCATGGAGTCCAGAGCAGGCCGCTGCCCCTGACCCCCGAGCTCGGAGGAGAAGGAGCAGTTCCCAGGCTTTGCAGACTCCCGGCCCCGTTTCCGGCTCTCCCGTGGGGCGGTTACGTAACTCGCGCTGGAAGAGACGCTTCCTCAGTAACCTGCTCAGGGCGCGGGGCGGCTGTGAAAATAAAAGAAGCATTTGTTGCTCCTTCGACTCGGAGGAAGCCGAGGTGAACACACTCGCCAGCAGCAGGGCCGCGCACGTTTGCAGGAGCAGAACGCGGCTTCTTGCCCATGGCGTCTGTCTGTCCTGCGGGGGAGGCAGACGGCCGTCCTGCGCCCGTTCGCTCTTCACCGAGAGGGGTCCTTCGAGGATAAGTTCACAGACATGGCATTTCCTGCGCATCGCAGCTCTCAGCAGCTCCCCCTCCTCTTCAGAGCTTCGCCTCCAGCCCCAAAGCGAGTTGCATAGAGAAAAGAGGCAAAATGCAAAACCGAACCCAGCTGGAGAGAAAGATTTCCGGAGCCCCTGACGCCGATGGGGAGCGCGAGCTCCCCCTAGTGGTGGTTATGGAAGAGGCAGCCGTGTGCGGTTGACGGGCAGAGAACAGTGGCTTTCGCCAGGTTTGAACAGCAGTCGTGGATTCTGGCCACAAAGCTCCGGTGAGCCGCCTTTCCCAACGTGGCCCACCTTGTTAAGAGTTGAGCTTTTGTAAGTTTAAGTCTGTGAATGATGCCGTGTTTAGAAGAGAGAGAAAAATATCCTCTCTAAAGCCAGACGTTTCTCATTCCCTCCCACCTCCATCAAACATTTATCTGCCTGGGCCATGTTCTTTTCTCTCGGGTTTTTGTTTTTGTAACTAATTTCCAACACCAGCCTTCGTATTTAATACACACGGTGTAACTGGCCGCGGCAGCCAATCATTTTTTTTCCTTCGGTGATGTTTTCTTACAAGGCAGGGAACACAAAGAAGTCGTGTCGTTTTTCAAATTCTTCTTCTGTGAACGTAGCCATTAAAGAATCGTATCGAGAAGAAACACGTTTACGATCTGACCGTCTCCAGATTCTGGGCATGGCGTTCTTATTGTAACAGCTTATAAATAATAACCCAAAACTAGTTCTTCTGAGCTTACGGCTTTTCTCTCTTCATAAAAGATTTACTGAGCAACTGTGGCCAGTAATGATAGATGAGACGCTATTAAATTGAGTCTTCTTAGAGGTCACAGAAAGCTCCTTCAGGGGCCTTAGTGAGAGCCCAGGTGGCCTTCGTCTGCTCTGTTTTCTGGAGGAGGCTTCTGTGTGCAGTCTGTTCGTGGAATGCATGAATGGCCCGTCTCGGCCCACGCAGCTGACCTGACACCCCCAGGCTTTAAATGACACCTCATGACATTTTACACACACACACACACACACCCCTACCTTACTCTCTCACACGTGGCCCTGTGGTCTAAGATGTCACAGGGTTTGTTTCGTTTACATCCTGAATTCTGTGCTCGTGGGTTTTTCATTTTCTTCTTCAGATAAAATGACGGTAGAACATCTCCACGGAGAGTGAATGTGAGAACGGCCACTGCTGAATGTGGCACAGGGCGAAGGGACAGGTGAGCACAGGGACGGGCGAGGACGGGGCAGGGGAGCATCGGGGGGCGGGTAGAGGAGGTAGAAAGAAGAGGGAGCAGAGATGAGGCTGGGCGCTGGCTTGAGCCCTTGCGGATCCCGACGGCTAAGCCTCCCACCCTGCAGGCGGCTCTCGGGAGCATCGCCACCTGAGCCTGGACTCTCGGGTGGTCGGAGAGGCAGGCGGAGGACCAGGCCTCCTCCCTTCTGACCCAGACGCGTCCCTTCCCCTTGGCTGCTGCGTCCGTGCCAGTCGGTTTACGTTTTGGGTGTTTGGGCAGGTCCCCGTGGGGTGCTGACGTTTCTCCAGCATGCTGGTCAGGCCCCTGGAAACTGTCAGGGAGTTTAAACCGCCTCCAGCTGCAGCGAGCTCGGGTTCTCACTGTGGCAATAGCTCCCAAGCCACGAAGGGACCAGAGAAGCGCCCCCACCCCCACCCCAGCACGTGGGGCAGGTGCACAGGTCCCCAGAGGCGCACGTGAGTTCTGGGAAGGTCTGGGGAAGGCAGCAGGAGCTGGGAGATGAGGCGTGCAGAGTGCAAAGAGCTGTGGCCCACTCACCAAGGCACCGTGGTCCACGCAGACGGCGGCTGGGGCGTGTAGGAAGGCGCCAGGCCGAGGGGGGAGAGACGGCCGCGGGGGCATGGCGTCATTGGTGTGAGAGCCGCACGCAGCCCGGTGTTACCACCTGCGGGGGTGACGCCCGACGTCACGGCGCGGGCTCAGCATCCCGTGCCCATCGCTGCGGGTCCTGTTCATCCATCAGCCGCGAGCCTCCCAACAGCCCCGCGAGGAAGATCCGGCTGCCACCACCGCCTCCATGTAACGGATGAGGGCGGAGAGTCCCAAAGACAGCCGAAGACCTACAGGGCCAGGCGTCCTTTGGCACCAATGCGTTCCCCGTCATTTCCCACGGCCGGGTCACCGTGAGTCCTCACAGGGTGCTGCATGCCAACACCGAGGCCTGCGTCCATGCAGCCACGCGACTCAGAGCCCAGCCCCCGCCCCGGGACCCCCAAGGACAAGCCTTAGCGCCACACTGTCTTACAGCGGTGCCTCCGGTTCCTCCCGCCCTCCCCTCCCTGCCCCCCTGCCGAGTCAGATGCTATCGAGAGGGCCCGAGAGGACTCTGGGGCGGAGAGCAGGTGCTCCCAGGCCGCCCTCCACCCTCTGTCCATCGTCGGCTGTGTCCTGTCGGTCCAGTGACTCGTTACGGCCACCTCAGACTTCAGGGGCAAGGACTGGGATTCTGCCTCTCGGTTGGGGGTGGTGGTCTCGGAGCCAAGTGAGTGAGATGCACGTGCCCTCGAAGCGCGGTCGTCCGAGATGATGGAAGGTGTAGAGCAGGGGACTCCATGGTGGTGACAACGCTACTTCTGCGCGTTTTAGGTTTAGAAACAGAAATAATAAATTATCGTAACCTTCGCCTCCAGACCTCTCCTTGCTGAGAGCACGTTCTCTCTTTAGAAAAATAATTTGAAAAGTAGCTCGGAAATGGGGAGAAACACACCGAGGACCCAACGACACAGAGGTGGTTGAGCCGCGCTGCGTGACAAGTGGGGACATTTGCACCTGCCCTCGAGAGAGAAGGGGAGAGGAGGGAGCAGAGGGAAAAGCAGAGACGGTGAGCGAAGGTCTAGAAAGACAGTGGGCGTGAGGTTTGGGAAGTAGAGGCTGGGAAAAAGCCCAGCGAGGGGGTGAGAGGTAGGACTTAGCGCAGGTGGTAGAAACAGGTGCGTCTCGCTCTCTGCCTTGAGCCCTCTCTCCTCAGA
>NW_006442110.1:128050-142950 GCF_000325575.1 Pteropus alecto | reverse complement strand
ATGAAGTACCAAATGACAAGCTGGGAAGCAACCTCGCCTCACCTGGCCTCCGACCCATGAACTGCAACAGCAGCTGACGCACGCACGCACGCACGCGCACACACACACACGTGCATGCACACACACCCACACACATGCACACGCACATGCACATGCGCACACATACGTGCACACACCCACACACACCCACACCCACACATGCACACACACCCACACACATGCACAGATGCACACACACACACATTTCTAGGTCTGCCTCCCTCGGGTCATAGTAAGGGGCGCCGTTGTCACAGACTCACGTTGCTAAGCTTGCGGGGCTTTGCCATGTGGTTTAATGGGTCGGTCTCCCGGAAGCAGCGTCTTTGCCTTTTTAAAATAACAGATTCTGGTATTACAAAGACCTACACTGCTCCACCAATATGTTAGATTATTTTTAATTACTCAAAAATGGAGAAAACGATGATAAAACATTTTATCTGTCTCCGTTAAAAATCCATCCTAACAGTTACGAGAAGCGAGGGCCGTGCAGAGCATCTTCCCTGTTTGTGGCTCTAAGCTGGGTTCTCCTACCTTCGACTGCTTCCCCGTGACTTTCGATGTTCTCGTTATTCTGGAAGCTTCTTGTGCTTGCAGTCACTCCATCCGCCAAGGCTGCCTAATTTCCTTGTCAAGTGTAAAATACTTTTTTAAAAAAGAGTTTGTGGAAGGAGAAATTATGGGAGCAAATATGGCATTTATCACTTGAATGAAAAGACTAACCTTGACAGATAGTCCAGCTCTCAATCCATGAGTAGCGTCTGCTTAATTCAGAGAATTTGGCGAGTTGATATATTTATATGTGAGCACCATAAGCATCAAAACCACTTTCACGTGTATTAATTTTCTCGTCACCTACAAATCATGTTGCAGAAAGATTGATGGTAATTGAGTAGATTGTTGCCTGTACTTAAGGACCGGCTGTTGGAGACAGCAGATTTATTAGATGATCGGTTCCGTTTTCCCCTCTATGCCCATCCGTGCTCATCAGCACGCAGCCCCCCAAACGCAGGGAATCAGGGAGCCCCGGCGAGGCTCTAACGGGTGGCCTTGGACGTGATGGATGGAGCCTCAGACTGAGACTCAGACATCCGGGGACGGGTCCCTTTGGCGCCACCCTCTGGCGAACGGGTGGCCTTGGACGTGATGGATGGAGCCTCAGGGCGAATGCCAGACGGAGACTCAGACATGTGGGGACGGGTCCCTTTGGCGCCACCCTCTGGCTTAGGTGATTTCTAGCATCCCCTCTGGCTCGTGCACTGTCAGATTTCGCCGTGCGGCTCCTGTGTGGAGGCTGCTTGGCTGACTCGCACCTAACAGCTCGTCGCGCTGCCTTGTAGATGGAGTTCCACGGTTGGCTTCCGTCCCTCAGAGCTGACATCAGGGTGCCGCTGTCTCTCCCCTTGCCGGGCGCCAAAGCCTGTACAAGATGCCGCCGGCCGACCTTTCGTAATGTCGGGGTTCCAGACCTTCAGCTCTCTGCACGTGGACCGGAGTCCTCCAGGCTCAAATCCTCACGCGCGAGCCTGGTATCGTTACGGGCAGGATGGGAGGCTTCTCGCCTCGCCGTGGCGTCGAAAACTCCCACCCAGGGCTTGCCAGATGCCGGAAGTCATGGTTTTATTTTTTTTTGGCGGAGGGAGGCATTAAGGCAGTGTTACTTCTGGGACAGCTCCGTTCAAAGGCTGACACCCGTGAGCGGCAACTGTCAGCTGACCAGCATTTGACGCTTTGTGCCGATCGGGTCCTCCGAATATCTTCCTCCTCGGCGATTTCTGTCTGAGGAGGATCGTGAGCAAGCGAAAGTCTTCAGGGGAAGAGTAAATTTCTCTCCGAGGACAAGAAAAGGCCGTGATGAGTGTGTTTGCTGGACTGGGGAGAGGAGGGTGGAGAAGAGAAAAAACAGTCAGGGGCTGGGGCACTGCGGGGGAGAGTTCGGGGGGCCCCGGGGAAAACGTGACCAACATGGACCACGTTTACATTTTGTACATATCGGTTGTGACGCATTAGGAGGTCATGAAATTGATTGCGTGGGTCACGATCGGCTTAAAGACTTCAACGCAGCAGAAAGCAATGCCGAGCCGATCGCAGCTAGTGGGATGGACGATCGCATTGCGGAATTTCGTCCCTCGTTATATTATCTTGTACGTGGAGTTGCTATACAAATCGTATGCCTCGTAATAGGTTGCAGGCATGCCTTTCGTGCGCTAAGATTTCCGCCCTTCGGGGGCTCCCGAGGCCTCCTTTTGGGGGGTTTAGTCTTCACTTCTCTGGGGTGGAGAATTTGCTCACCGCCTCAGCGCTCGGCTCCATGGCGCAGGCCTTCTTCTGCGGCATCCCCGAACGGAGCGAAAGGCTCCATTAGTGAAGGATTACGGTGTGGTCAAGTAACGGATGTCTCTGCAGGCTGGAAAATAGAACATTGAAGTGAACGAGTCACACTCTAGAATCACCTTTCATATATAACGAGGATACAACAATCACTTTGGCTTCCGATGTTAAATTGTGTGAATCATTTCATTCATTACAGATAATGAGCCGGGAACACGAGGCTGAAGCGGTGTCTCCCTCACGCTGCTAATTCACTTTGCTTCCTCTCTGCCCGCATCAGAGCACAAAGATCCTTCTCTTCTTCCTCGTAGGAACTTCTTGTGATGGTGGCGGCAAATCTAGGGGCTGAGGCAGCCAGCTGCCGATGTCCGATTCCATCCGTGCGTCCGGCTGACCCTTGAACTGTGTACGTCCACATATATGTGGATTTCTCTTCCATAAATACCCGAAATGTGCTTTCTCTTCCTTATGATTTTCTGAATCACATGATCTTTTTTTCCATCTTACTTTACTGTAAGACTATAGCATATAATACAAATGACAAACAAAATGCGTGCAGATTGACCGTTTATATTATCGGTAAGGCTTCCTTCCGGTCAACAGTAGGCTATCAGCAGTTAAGTTTAGGGGGAGTCAAGAGTTGTATGTGGATTTTTGACTTTTGCACGGGGTGGGGGCGGTCAGTGCCCCAAAGCCCTGTGCTTGTTTGTGGGTCAGCTGTACTGATAATCCAGCATTATGCTGTTATCCAGAGAGGCATTTATCAGTGTAAACACAACTAGAAAGACTATGTGGAAGATATACAAACATCAAGAAGCTCAAAATTAGAGCAGAGGTGAGAACTAATGTTTTTCAACCTTGTCTCATCCAGAGATATTCATAAGCTTGTTTCCCTAGATTGTTATGCGACCATTTGGCATTTTAACATCTCCAGTGCTATATGTTTATTAGCTACATTGATGGACGTAGGACAGCAACTCTTCTTAGTGTTAGAGACCTCGGTGCAAACATAAGGCATTTAAATAATGAATAGACTGGCTTATAAATGTGAACTCAGTGGCTGAACCACTCAGTGAAGAGACAGTTATGACGGATGAAAAGCCAGCAGATACTGGAGGTGGTGGTGGTGTGTGTTAAAATAAACATCATATCCTAAGCGAATTTAATCCTTTACACGATTCTCTGAAATAGGGGTTGTCTCCTTTCTCCAACGAGAAACCTAAAGGAACTGAGTTTAAAATGTCTCGCCCGAGAGGAGTCCGAGGCCTCGAGTTGGGTTTTCATTCTGCCATCTGTGTGGTCATCCAGTTGCGGGATCCTACGGTCCGTGGGCGGGGAGGGTACAGGAAGGGCCCAGCTCCGATGGTGCACGTGCAGAGTGTACCCCAGCATCATGTTTTCCCCTCTTTGAGAAGTCGAGGTGGAATGCAACGGCAGATGGCTTACCTGTGTCCCTGATCTTCAGCAAACTCAGTGGCAGCTATATCCCAAGGTAAAAGGTGGTCCAGAAGCGACGCAGTTTAGAATAATATTCGAAACGATGTCGTTGTTCTGTCGTGTCCTTCCGTGAGTCTCGAAGCAGACGTTTGGGAATCCCTGGGCTCGCTGAAAACTCAGGGGGATTGCAAAATCAGTGAGCAAGCGGCACATGAGCCGCGCTGAGCCTGGTAGGGAGACGCACTTGCCGGAGACCGGGCAGGAGGGAGGTAACCGACTGTGGCCAGCTTTGACCTTGGCAGGTGCCTCGGAAGAACTTGCCCCCACTAGTATTCTCAGGGATTCGCTGGGATTGAACCCGTGTTTGAAACCGATAGTCAGACTCTCCCAGGACCACGAGACAGGCTTAGTCAAAGGCTCTGTCAGGAGCTTTAAGTATTTTTCTGAAGCTCACAGCTCCCCAGCCCTTCCAACAAGTTTTTCTAGAGTCGTTTTTAAAGAATCACCGATGCCATAATGAAGAACAACACTTAGTCTTTAAAAATGACTTACTAGATGGAAAAAGGATGCGAATGACCAACGTAAGCCTCCGACGCCACTGCCGTCACGTCTCAGCTCCAGGACCGTGACGGAGCCTGGTTATGGACAGCGAAGGAGGCAGGAGCGGTCCCGAGGGACCGTCCAACAGGACAGCCTGTCTGAGCGGAGTCCAAGGTGTCTGTGGGAGAAAACCACGCCCAGGCTGGCAGATTTCTCACATTTTCTTTAAAATCATATCCTAATTTCATAACTCACGTGCCCGACCAATGGATCGTGGTCTGTAGTTTCTGAAACGCAGCTTGTGGGCGACACGGTGTCTTCATATCACTAGTGACTCGATAGTGCCCAGCCCCTGCCGGGCTGTCGCACGGTGGGTCCCGAGGGAACCCCCTCTGTGAAGACCGCCTGGTTGTAGGTAAGCGTGTCTGAAGCGAACCGCCTTCCAGTTTGAACACCTGCTCCGTATACCGGAGAGTTCCTTGGATGAGCTTGAATCGGACACATCGTTTTTTTATGAAGGAACTTAGAATGGGGAGATAGGACGTGGCCGGCCATCGCGACGGCTCAGTAATGCGTGTCGCCTCCATCGGAGAATGAGGAGCACGAGGTCGAGACGCGTGTGCGTCTTGTAAAGCACGTACTGACAGGACTTAAGAGGGTTCGACAAGACTAGCAGTGGCTTAAACAATCATGGAAGGCCTCTCGGAGGTAGCGGCGTTTGAGCTGAGCTTCGAAGCAGGGCTGCAATTGTGCCACCAGGAAACTCCGTCTCACCGCTTCCGGGGATGTGCTTTAAGCTCATGACTCATCAAAATGACAGCTGTAAGTGTACAGAGCGGGGATGGCCCCTTATCACGTAGTACGGGGACAGCCCCGGGCTCTGCACCGTTACCACGGGACTTGCACGATTAGTAAATGAGGTGATGTATGGAAAACATACGATTGTAAACATTTCCTGGTTTTTTTTGTTTTTTTTTTTTTTTAAATCAACAGCAAAACCCTTCACGGATCAAAAGCGAACCAATAGATTTAGAGTTCGTTTGGAAGTGTCCAGTGGATCACTCAGTGTCCTGACTTCCCAGATCCTGTTATAGAAACTCGTGTGTGTTTCAAAATGGGACTGAAAATAAGTCGCAAAGCTGATTTTTCCCAGTGAATGAATAGCTTCCCGAAGGGCATCAAATTCCTATTCTCCAGAATGACTGGCGCAGACACAGGACGTCATCAGGCTGCTGTCCAAGGTCCTTAGATTTTCCCCTAGTTCCTCAGCAAGGGGGGCGTCAGCTATCAGCGTAAGCTCTTCTCTCTGGACGCCCTTTTATCGTGGAAGAAGGAGGAGGAGGAGGAACATTCTCAGCACAAACCCTTCTGCGTGATGTGTCCATCCTCCGCGAGGCATGGGAATTTAGCTGGCCCCTGCCCCCCTCCCCCGCCAGGGAATAGCCGGTCTCCTATAAATGAGACACCGCGCTGTGGTTCGCTCCCTGACCGACTCCAACGTCTCCGAGGCCGTCTAGAACGTTCACGGAGCAGCCGTCTTGCTCTTCATAGGGAACAAACGTCTTCCGAAAGCCTGACTCCCTCGCTGCGCTGCTTGCATGCAGAAGCGGTTTCATCAGAGCCAGGGGCCGCTTGGTCAGCCGGCCGAGCGGGCCTGTTTGCAAATGCCCACAGCACCCCCAAGCGGCAGCGCCAAGCTCCCGGCTGCTGTCCCTCCCCGGGCTCCGAACCAGCCCCTTGACAAAGGGCCCTTTGTTTTGCTTTGTCTTCTCTGTTGTGTGTTTGTTGCTTTCGTGTTTGCAGTTGATTGAGTCCATCAAAGCAGTGTCAACACAAAAAGCTGTCGGGAACGGGATCCACCAGGTTGTTTGAAATGGTCGGGATGCTGTCGCGA
Source organism: Pteropus alecto (assembly GCF_000325575.1). Taxonomy (NCBI): domain Eukaryota; kingdom Metazoa; phylum Chordata; class Mammalia; order Chiroptera; family Pteropodidae; genus Pteropus; species Pteropus alecto. The sequence goes on along the minus strand of NW_006442110.1, from coordinate 136,712 downwards.
GGGCGGTTGGTGTGGACGGGGAGGAGAGGCACTGAGAACGGAACGATCAGTGGGGCCGTGAGGCGTGGATTTATCCATTTTCTTCCTGTTGTTTTCTTCTCCCGGATCAAGGCAAAGAACAAACAACGCCCAGGCTCCGAACAATCAAAACAGACTGACTGCCAGATGAAGGGAACGCACTGTGTGAGCCTCTTTTTCTTGCTTTTCGCCAAGTTCTGGTTAAATCGTCAGAAGCATCGCCGGCCCTTGCCTTTGATACACAGGGGCCGATAAACATGGGGTGAAACCCACATTCGACCGACTTCTAGGGAGCGCCACCTCTGCGGGCTGGATTAAGACTCGAGGGCCTCACCCCTCCCACGGGCAAGTCCAAAATGACGTTTTCTTCTGTGACATAATAAAAACACAGGCGAGTGCTGAAAACCGGCTGCTTCTGATGAGCGCAAAGCTCTGGGCGCTCGTGGGGGCTGGACCGCGTGGACGTGGGGCTTCAATCCTTGCTCTCGCCGCCGGTGCCCTGGACGGTGCCAGCCCACCTGGTGCACCGCCCCGCGCTGCTCCCCCTGGCGGCTCCAAGCTTCGGGCCTGCCGTCCCCTGGCCCGCAGCGGCAGGGGTGCAATGGACCGAGTCGAGTCGGGGTGTGCCTCTTAGAGGCCTGTTTAGAGCGATGAAGTCGCATCCTGGAAAAGCGCTTCGAGCGTAAAATGCCGATGAACCTAAGAATTTCGTTTTAGTGGCTTTTTAATTTGGTGAAGCGGCGGCTCTCTCCTCCCTTCGGTCTCGGACCCGCGCCCCTTCTCTGCGGCTTGGGAGTCCCCAGATGGAGGCTGCCTCACAGCGTGCACTTCTCACTTGGCGTATGCGGGAGGCCCCTGGGGATTGAGACGCACCTCCAAATACTGTAGTTGGAGGGATGTGTACGAGTCAACACGGACTCCAAAGACAGGCGTTTTCCCCTCAGAATCATAGACAGTAGTCGGAAAGCGGCAGGTGGCAAAGCTTGAGATGCGTTTCGTGGGTCACTGAGCAGAGGCAGCCACAGTTTCCTGGAGGGCGGGCAGCTGTCGGAAGCTCGGTGGCCGTGATGGCAGATCCTTGGACCCTCTGAAGAGCCCTGTGCGGTGAGCGGGGCCCATGGGCTCAGTCCCCTGGGACGTCCTCAGGTTGTAGATGCGAAAACAGATGCTTAGCGCCTTCTCCTCGCACCCAGAGCCCGTCAGCGGAGGAGCGGGGGGCTGAGTGTGTCTGTTAGGGACACTTCTGGGTACCTACCAATCCCCGACGGAAAGGGACTGAGATGAGGGGTTCTGTCTCGGGGAGGGGGTGCTCCTGGTTTCGGTCCAGCAGCTCCACGCCGTTGGGGCACTGGCTGCATCGCTGACCCCATCTTTCTTCCCGTGGCTGCAGAGAGGCTGCCACAGCTCCGAGCCTTCAAATCCTCATGCAGCTGTGTTCAGAGACAGGAGACCGGAGGGCACAGTGCTGGGGGGGGGGACAGCGGGGGGTCCTCTTACCGCTTTCTGTTATCAGGGAGGAAAAAACCCTTTCCGCCCACGCCTCAGCCTTCTCCAAGGTGCCAACTCAGTGAACGATGCTCAGCCCTTCCCCAGCATGCAGCGCGGTACACGTCCAGGGTTATTGTTTAAGTCGGTGAACGGGAAGGAGAGATCTTTGTCGAACTCTTCCCCGATGGCTTGAGCAGTTAGATCTGATCAATACCGTAGAGGCAAACGGCAGGAAGATAAAGGTCACAGAATCTGGGGAGGGGGTGGGCTCGGCAACGACCGGGTGAGTCGCCCTCCAAACGCCTCCCCTCACGAGGCTTCGGAGAAAACCAGAACCCCGATGATCGCAGTGGCGACGATTTTTTTTCCCCTCAGAGATGGGTGGCATCGATGGGACATGGACGAGCCTGTGGGCCGCTCGCTCTGGTTCTCTTCCTGTAGCTGTGCCGGTTGGTTCAGGAGGTTATCATCGTGTCACTTTAACCAGAAACGGAAACCAAGGGCCGAGCCCGGCTCAACCATCGAGGTGCTCCGTGCTGGAGAGGTGCCATCATTTCAGGTGGCCGCTTGCCATCTCGCGGACAAACCCGGCAGGCTGCCTTCCCAAGGAATCAGTTGCTGTCTGTGAAGTTCAAGGCCTGACGTTCGCCGTTTTTGAGGGGAAGGCTTAACAAGATGTAGATGCAATCAGTGGAAAACAACGTTCACGTATTCTCGGTTTTCCCTTAAAGTGCCCGTCCTGGGACAAGTCGACGCCCTGAGGGTCTGCGGCACAAATGGAGTCTTATGTTTGACCTTGGCATAAGCCTGAATTCTGTATTCTCTCTCCCGGTATATTTGGATTTAATCATTTTCTATTATTTTTCTCTGCGCCAATTAAGTACTCGAGAAAGGCATTTATCTTATGGATTTGAATATCTCAACTTGGAAGCTCAGAATCTATTTAGATTACAATCAGCCATTTGCATCTCATTTGGAGTTGAACTTGAGGTTGTGCATGATGTTGACGCTCTGAGAGAGAGAAATAAAGGCACCATAAGGTTGTGTCCCAAAGAGCAGGTGTAGACACAGCCTTATGGTGCCTCTTCTACCACAAGACGGCTGAGGAACCCTTCGAAGACCTTTGAACGCATTAATCCATCCATTCTTCTTCATGAAGATTGAAAAAGTTCCACATAAATGAAATAATCTGGGTGACGATGGGTGCGATGCAGAGGTCGGGGGTAATGGGAACCCATCGGGGACTAAAACGCAATCTAAGTGACAGATGGGACCCGCCTCTGTATTGTAGCAGAGAATCAGTTGTGTTTTTGCTGTGCGTGAGGGAAACACACTGTTCGAATCGCAGGCTCGTATGACTAATGGCTTTATTTAGCCGGCGGGCAATTTCTGTTTACCTGTCAAGCAAAACAGAAGTATAAGTTGTTAGGGGAGTTACTTTCTTGAGTTCTAAATTGCAGCGATTTGAAATGCAATTAGTAGTAAGGACAGCCCTGTTTTTCCCTGGTAGGAGAAGGAAATGGTTCAGAAGCGGGTAGCGTGGAGTTGACATAGGGGCTGGGCTTGGTGACCGGAATCGCCTGCGGGAAGCAGATGAGTGCCTCGGTCCAGCTTTATTGCCTCTAGTGCACCATTTTCATTAATGAGAACCCGCTGCTTCTCACGCCTGACGTGTCTGCAGAAGCACGAATCAGGGGCTTTGCTTCGCTGTCTCTTGTCCTTGCTCACGGCAAGGTCAAGTTCCCGAGCGGCAGGCTTGAGGTCTACTTTCCTCTCCAGGGTTAGGTCTCACGCTTCATATTTAGGATCCGTTGTGTGTGTATTAACCATTACCTGGAAATAGTAGGCCCGTGCGTGTGGTCCAGAGAATGTGTTAAAACTCAGGAAAACTGGTGAGCCACCGAAAGTAACGTTGGCCCATTTTTAAATTGGGAGGCGTGTCCTGTGGAGATTTAGAAGAGATTTTAAGTGACGGCGAAAAAAATAATAATAATAAAATGGACTTTATAACGAACATTTTAATGTGCCTTTAAAGTCAGTCCGTAAAAGTCAGTTTTCAACTTAAACATGTTTATTAACTTTATTGATTTTTGATTCATGACAAAGATTTTTTTTTACCGCATTCAAAAAACAGTGAGTCTAAACCAGAGGCAGAGAGGATTTTTTTAATAAAATCAATTTTTGAAAGTAAGGCTTTTTCTTTGCAATTCTGCAGAACCGGTCTGCCAAATTATGTATATTCCGGCAAGATGGGAGAAGCTCTCTGCTAACATGCAAAATCAAAGTACCTCTGAGATCAGCCTGGACAGGCTTAGTGTCTCAGCCTCGATCCAGTCTTCGGCGTCTGCTTTGTTATTCCCTGCCTTCTTCCTGAGACGAGCCTTAAACCGCTCAATTCCAGGGTGAAACAGCATTCTGAAGACATCCTGCCAAGGCCAACTGTGCTCCCTTCTATTTTGGCTTTGAGGGAATTACGAAGAAAACCTCTTTTTAAATGAGGAAGACGAGCCATTCATTGTACATTCTCCAAAAATCCCTACCCCCGGGGGAATCCTCGCTAAGTACTTAAGTTGGTCAGCCATTTCCCGAAAATAGGCGACCGGTTTCAGAAGCTTCCAGGTCACCTGCGTGCCGTTTGGAGACGTGTCTTGTGCTGCTTGATGCTAGTGTGGCGTTTCTCGAACTTGAGTGCGCCTCAGACTCAGCTGGGGGGCTTATTGAAACCCAGATCGCTAGCCCCTAGCCCCGAGTTTGGGTTCAGTGGGTTTGGGGTGGGGCCCCGCATTTTCGTTTCTCACGGGGTCTAGAGGACCCTCGCACGGCTGGTCCAGGGGCAGCTCTTGGGGGCCGCTGCATCACTGGGTTGAAAACGCAGCTTGGCGCGCCTGCAGCCAGCAAGCGGGGCGTTATCAGGAGCGCGTTTGTGATCAGACGTTTCTAACGGTCTCTGCTAAACCTGGCAGTGCCGCGTACAGGCATCTAAATGAACGAGAAGTTGAGAAAACTCTATCAGTTTACAAAAAGAAAGGCATCGCCCATCTGGCCCTGTCGTGGGCAACGTCTGCCCTAACTCACGCGGGGGGGAGTGTTGACTGATCTGTTTGAAAACAAGGACCGTCTTCATTTTCACTGATCGGTCCCTCCCTCGAACATAGCACGGCGACCGGCACACAGTCGGCCTTCAGATATTCCCTGCATAAGTGAGTGGAGTGCTTCCCGTTGGCCCTGACCTTAGCTGGGCCACCGCTCCCTATGGGCGTGCTGTCTGTCTTACTGAACTAACGGTGCAAGCAGACCCTGGCACCGAGCATCCCAAACTCGATGGCTCACCCGGCAGATACGTATTCCGAGATCCACATTTCTGCCCCAGAGTTGGCTTCTGGCCCTGGCTCTCTAAGGCGTCTCGTTGTCACCCTGACACGTAGAGGAAGCCTCTTTCCTCCTCTGCATCTCGCGGCCCCACGTGAGACTGCACGGGGCTTATGTCACTTTCTTCTGCCGTTTCTGGTGACCAGCCCTGCCAGCCTGCCCGCATTTAAGTCCCGCTGTGCGCTCTAGGACTGCACCGTAGCCCGCCCCCTCTTTACGACTGGCGTCACATTTTAAATTTTCTGTAACTATTTCTCCAGACGTGCGGGTGCGGAGAGTCGCATGGCGGGATGGCCCGTGTCGACGTGTTCTCTTTTCTGCTATTTAAGGACCCTGCATTTGGATGACCTTGTTTCTGTCCTTCCTCTCCTGTTCCATTGCTGTTTCCAAGAAAGACCGTAAGAATCACTTTAGGTGACATGATGCAAACAATGAAAACCCCAGTGAGTGTCTGAGCCCCGCGTGCTACCAGCCTGCGCCACGTTTAGTTCTGTGGCAGACCCAGCCGTGAATGCTTGCCATCGGTCGCAGGATCGAAGCTCTCTCTTCCTCCAGAACGCCACCGTCACCGCTGCCGGTTAAAAATCAGAAACGGCGAATCGCAGAGGCTCATAAATGCCATCTTAAAAGGGATGCAGATTTAGCTTAATGCATTGGACTCGCATGGCTTGCAAAGGGCCAGGAGCTCTGGGGACGCTTTGGAGCAGAGTCCCTTCTTCCGAGATCCACATTTCTGCCCCAGAGTTGGCTTCCGGCCCCGGCTCTCTAAGCCGCCTCGTTGTCACCCTGACACATAGAGGAAGTCTCTTTCCTCCTCTGCATCTCGCAGCCCGACGTGAGCTCTGGGGACGCTTTGGAGCAGAGTCCCTTCCTCTTCAGCGAACTTGCCCGATGTAGGAATTGAGACATTTCGGATAACGACTCGGTCACATTCAAGCGGTCGCCGGGGACAAACCCCAACAGCGGACTCTCTTCTACATCTCACACCCCCAAAATGTGAAAAGCCCCTGGAAGACATTGAGGAATCTATCACCGCGCCCTCAGAAAATGTAGTGACGATCTGGATAATTTCTGAGCCCACGCGGGTGATAAAAAGTAAGGTTTTATAAGTATTCAGAGAACGGCGAGAAATTTTTAGAGAAAAAAGGGTTATATAGGTGACTGATCTTGGTCCGCAGCAAGGACGGGAATGAAAGGCAAGAAAGAGAAAGGGAAGAAAGGAAGAGAAAAGTCGGAGGGAAGAGGAAGTGGGTTATGGACCAGGGTCCAAGGGGTCATTGGCGAGGTGACCAATGAGAGGGAGAATCCCTAAGAATCCGCTGGGCCAAGGACGACATGCTTGCCGTAGGTGTGCACTAGCGTTCCGTTGAGTGGACGGTGTTTAACTTACGTGGCAGCCGGCTTTACTGCTTGCGTTGGCCGAGCGCATGCACCTGTGTCCAGCATGCACCTGTGTCTGGCACGCACCTGTGTCCGGCATGCACCTGTGTCCGGCATGCACCTGTGTCCATGCCACCGGGGTGGTTAGCAGTACATGTGGCATCTGGCATTATGGAAATGCAGGGGAAAGTGGTGTTGGCAGATTAAAATTGAACTTTATTAATTTTACTGTAAGCCTTTTTGTTGGGTCGAAATAAATGTTTTCCTTTAAAACACATTAATCTTTCAGTACTAATTTGAACTCCATTCATACTATACTGCCGTAGTTTTTAAAAGCCAAAGCCAGCAATCATTTTTTTCTTGTGGTTGACAGTTCCCGTTTGTAAAGTACCCAGACCCTGATTGGTAGTCATCTTGCAAGAACAACACTAACAACAGCAAAATCCACATTTTTTTTTAAAAGAGAGAGAGGTGGAGAGAGAGTTGAGTGGAAAATGTCCTTTGCATTTATATATTTAATACTGTATTTCCTCGAGCTACCCAATTGTTTTATTTCTCCCCATTTATATGAGTTCGAAGTGACAGTATCTAAAAGATGCTGATGACCAGTCTTTTAGGAAGCCCTCCTTCAGAGCATGCTAAGTTGGCCATTTCATTTCTCCAGATATCAGTGTTTGGAAAATAAGTAAAAACCTTAAATTGGGCTTCGCCCTCCTCCTTCTCCTTGCAGAGAAAGGGGAAGAGGCTCTAATTCTCGTCTAGAAAAAAGAAAACCTCTTGGCTAATCAAAATCATGCTCAGGCTGCTGAACTCAGTATGCTCTGGGTGTTTTACAGCACTTAGCTTGCACGGAGACCCAAAAGTTGCCTTTTTACTGTCGCTGAAAAAAATGACTATGTGCCATATTTTGCAGCATCTGCCTAATTCCAATGACTTATCATATTTGTTTTGCAACTGGGTTCCAGGGGAAATAAACACGCACGCGCGCGCGCGCATGCACACACACACACACACACATACACACAAATACATTCACGCTTTTAACAACAGGGAAGAAATAAGCCTATGAAAGTAGGTAGGGAAAAGGGTCATTGGACATGGTTTTTGGTATTGAAGAATTAAAATCTCGATGTGAAATAATCCATAAAATATTTTTAGAACTGCTTTTCCAAGCTTTTCCCGATATGCAAGGATGGACGCCTCCCTCAAGAGAGCGTGTCAGAAACATTCAGTGACAGGCTGGGTGGAGACAGTTGAGTGACGTGTTCCCTTCTGAAATGCTACAGCTATGTGTTTTTGTTTTTAGTTTTTTGTTTTTGTTTTTAAATGTCCATTGCAAAGTTTTGCTAGTCTTTCAAATATCTTTTTCTTTATTTGGAGGACGGATTCTGAAAAGTCACGGAAGGCGATAAGTGAATTAATTATGTACCATGAACATTAAAGGCCGTAGCTTGCAAGTCTCTGTCATTCTGTCATTTCTCTTATCCTAAAATATTACTCGATTTCTTTTCTGCATTTGGGACCTCAGAGTCCTGACGGCATATCTAAAGATCTAGTTTGCAATTCGCGTATCAGTGTTTAGGGTAAGTTCGGACCTGTGTGTGCACGCACACTTGCAAACACGCGTGCACAGACTTGCACGCCAACTCCAAAACGTCCTTTACAAGGCGTTGCGTTCATTATGCAAGGCGGAAGGAAGTGGCCAAATTCTTCTTAAGTCACTCGATGGACCCTCAACCTGGACAGCACCCTAGACGCCCTCCCAGTGGGACGTCTTGTTAATTCGCGAGTGTCCTGTCTCCCTTCACACTGGCCTCTGGGGGCCTCTTGCTTGTCCTGACCACCCTCCCCCTCCGTTTCTCCTGTTTAATTTTCAGATTTGATTCTCTCAGTACAGATTTGTCCCTCAGCTCTCTCCCCAGCTGTTTACGAGTTTTATAGCTTTTTCATATTATAGATAATTTAAAATAGAAATTGCTTAATTAAGGTTTCTAACTTTGACCAAATGGTAATTTGAAAACACCAAGCTCACCTGAAAATAGAGTTTTTAGAAGCGAGGGACATGTGCGCCTCCCTTATCATGTTTAGTCTGTTGTCATTGATATTCATAGATCTACAAAGGGTTGTGTATGATACATATGTATAAACTGTTCCCATAGAAATCCTACATTTCGTATATAATATATTAGAACAAGAGGTATATATAATGCTTCCTCTTAGTTCGTGTAATACATACATGCGTATTTCATGTAGAGGTCTGTATACGTATATCTCGTAAGTGAGACACTAATGGTGTCTATATTTAGTGAAATGTCAGGATCCAGGCTCCACAGCAGCAGCTGGGTGTTCCTTTCAAGTCCCCTCTGGGAGAGGCGGCCTCCTGGGATCAAAAGCACAGCTGGGCGGG
>NW_006442110.1:126330-127987 GCF_000325575.1 Pteropus alecto | reverse complement strand
GGGGAATGACAGCTGGGCTTTCTATTCATCTAAATGAGATGACTTTTAAAGTTTAGTTTTATGGCTCCTATAATCCTTGCCTCCTTCTTCAAAGTGAAGCGGGACAGTAGGCTCCTTCGCTCCCCCCTGCCTGCCCCCCAGATCTGTGGGGGACAACGAACTGCCTGTGCAGGAGGCCTTTGCCAGGCAGGGAGCCTCTTAGCCTCGAGGATACTGGTTTTCTTTGTTTTTCTAGTTGCTGTGAAGGACGTGTGTTTTCTAAGCCACCTTAATGATTGCACTGGCTACACAGCGAAGGGGAAGCACGCAGGCTTCAACAGAGGACGGGTGTGGCATCGACTTTGATTAAAACCGAATACTGCCCGCTGGGCTCAGAGCTCTTGGGGAGTGTGGGAGCGACTGTCCTTTCCCAAAAGATAGCATGTGCCAGCATGCGGGTTCTCCCCCCGGGGCCAGGGGATGGAGGGAGGAGGCGATTCAGAACGGGCAGGGTCTCCCTGGGATGTCCGGGCTTGGCTGGTGGTGCCAGGAGATGGCCTTGGACTCAGACACAACAAAGGCGGGTGAGCCCCTGGTATGGCCTCAGGGAGCGGGGCGGGGTGGGGGGTGGGACGCCCCAGTTTTCTGAAACCCTAAGTAGAAGTAGTCCCAGCACCGAGGCGGAGCAGGGAGCGCTCCTGAGCCCCTGAAGGGGAGTGAGGTGGGGAGGCCCACCTTGACCTGGTGCGGACCCAGCAGCGAAGGGCCCGGGCAGGCGCGGCAGCCCGCTGGGGTCCTAGCCCAGTCCCGGCTGGCGACAGGGATGCGTAAGATCGTCCCAGCTGGAAGGCTGCAAACAAAGTGAAGGGGGATGGTGGGGGGCGAGGGGTGGGGGACGGGAAGCAAGAGCGCCCAGAGCCTCTAGAGAGCAGACGGGGCAGGTCCGAGAAGGCCGGGGAGGACCCGGGCGGCGGGAGGGAGAACCCCACGCCGCTGGGGAGGGCGGGGAGACCCCCGGCTTGCGGGCCGGGCGGAGCCAGCGCCGAGGCGCCGCGCTGGGCTCTCCACACAGCGGCGCTGCAGCACCTGTAACGCAGCAGGAGAGCTCTGCGCCCCGACCCAGCACCCTCCGCGCCCTTGTCCCGCTGTCGCTGCCCCGGGAGGGGTGGCCCGGGCAGGCGGGAAGTGCCGGGGCGGGGCGAGCCGTGGGAAAGTTGCCCGCATCCCGGATGCTTCGGCCTCTGCCTGAATCCGTTAGAAACGAAAATGGAGTTGGCGCGGTGCAGGCATCGGGGTGCGGGGTGGGGAGCGGCCTCGGACTGAGCTGCCCTGAAGGCTCCAGCAGGCCTCCCGCCCGCCTTCCCGACCTTTCCGGGAGAAGCGGAAACTTGGCTGGGGAGGGAAGGAAGCGGGGCGCCCCCAGCCCCAGCCCCTCCCCGCGCCCCGCCGTTCGCTCTCCCTGTCGCCCGCACCCCGAGCACCCAGGGGCTCGGCTGTTGTGGATTCAAGTTAGGAAAGCGGGAGGCAAACGGGAGCGCGCAGGGATCGGGCTGCAGCTCTGAGGCTGCGGGCGCGCGGACGCGGAGCTCCGCGCCGCGCTGAGGACGGGCGCCCTGGGGTGCTACCCCCGTGGGTCCCCCCACAGCCCTCCTCACAGTCCTTGCACTGTGGGGTGCGG
>NW_006442110.1:103788-125473 GCF_000325575.1 Pteropus alecto | reverse complement strand
GTAAGAGCATCTTGGTGGGTGGGGGGCGGCGCGGGCTTGGGGCCGAGCGCACGGGGGACGCGCCCGCCCGCATCTCCCGTGGTCGTTGGCTGCCCTCCTCCCCTCCCTTCCCCCACCGCTGCCGGGAGCGTCCCCAGATACACCCCTCAGCTGCGATCTCGGTCACCGCTGTCCTGCAGCGCGTCTGCCAGCAGCGGCGGCCAGGAGTTGGTGGCTTGAGAGCGCAGCAGCCGATTGAGGCGCCGCGCCGCCGGAATGTGGGCGTAGCTGGGGGTCCACTGTCAACCGCGGGGGGCCGTGGACCCCAAGCCGAGAATTCGGCCTGGCCCTGCTTACCGGCCGGCTTTTCTTTCTTTTCCTGCTTTACCACTCGGGGGAGATAATGTCCCGGGCCCTTTTTCGCCCCCTCCCTCCTGCCACGGGATTCTATCCACTGCGCCCCCTCCCTTCCGCCACGCTGCCCTCCGATTCTCACTTCTCCCGGGGAGCCCCCCGCCCCCCCAAACACGCACACACTGGTGGTGGTGGTGATTTTCCTTAATGAAAACAACAACAACAACAACAACAAAGAAAGAAAGAAACACCAGCATTCGAGGCCCGACCACCTGTCCCAGCGCCGGGCCCCGCCTTTCTCCGCACCTAGCTGTGTGTTGGCAACTCTGCGTCCCACCGCGTTAGCAGAAAACTTCCCCGCGAGCTCCTTTCCTACTTTCCGCAGGGCTGGGAGCCTGGGCTTCAGACGTTGGATTTGCATGTCGCCTTAGTAACCCCGATAACTCAGGCAGGACGGCAGGGGGCTTCGCTAATGGATGTGTTCCACCCCTTCTGCTGACCCGGTCCCTTCAGCTATTCCCACGGTCTGGGAGGACCGCCAAGGGAGGAAACAGCCTGTTTTTGAGAACTCTTCCCAAGGAGACGAGAAAAAATCCCAGACAAGCTCTCAGACAGGCAGGCGAGCTGGCTTGGCTGGTGCCACCCCTAGAGATGTGCAGCGTGTGCTGGTTTATAGAACCAACTCGTGTGGCTTGGAGGAGTCCCCACCTGGGTATGGTCCTCCCACGGGCTGCGCAGCCTCCCCAACACACCCAGGCCATGCAGGTCCCTGCACTGAGCAGGACGGTGTGGCCAACGCGCCCTGCCTTGGGTCACACTGCTTCGCCACTTGGTGTGTCTTTCGGGGTGTGTGTGTGTTGAGGGCGGGTGCTTTCATTGGGACCATTCTGAAAAAGTCACCAAGGTTTGGTGGTTGTTACTGGTTGTCTTTAGTTTGTTTTATGAATGGAGGACGTGGAGACTGATGGAGATGACCTAAGTTTGTGGGAGACGTGGTTTGCGTGTGTACGCGCACACGCACATGCACGCACACACGCATACATACCGCTCCTGTATCACCCTGCGTGGGAGTCTCCTGTTTTCCCTTGGGTCCCTTGGGGACGCCCTGGTTACATGAAGAGCACCGGAGAGCTGTCCCTCACCTCAGTGGGTCAGGTCCTAGGGGAGAGCCTGGTCTGAAAGTCTCAGAGGAGGGGTTTCGTTGGGGTCGTGAGAAATTCCGAAGCGTGGAGCTACTGAGAATCTTCGGAAAGACAATTGAGCTGCAATGCAGGCGGAAGCGATGTGCTTTTCGCCTTAAACCTGATTTCGAACTGCCGGACCGCGTCGGCCTTGGAGAGGCCTGTGCCGTTTCTTCCGACGGGCTCTAGGTGTCGCTAGCAGAAAGGAGAGGCTGTGGGTCTGCGTCTTGCTTTGGGCGATCTCCCCCCATATCTCTCTCTCTCTCTCTCTCTCTCTCTCTCTCTCTCTCTCTCGTTTCTTTTCTTTTTCATCTCTGCCTGGAGCATACATTTCCTTTTCCCAGTTTGTCTAGAACTGTTTCTCAGACGAGCAAAAGAGTTGAACAGAGGAGTGAACAGGAATTCAACATTTGCAGATGGTTTTTCCGCTGTTACGGCTCTGAACAGCGTATCTAAACTAACGAAAATTCATTAAGTCCTGACATTGGTGTTTTTTCTTGGAAAATATAGAAGTGTGTGTGCATTGTGCGTCACTATACATATAGCATATGTGCATGTCGTGTCCTTAGGAAATATATAAACATCTTTAACATGTATGATTAAGCCGATGGCACAGGCTAAAAGGTAGCATCAGTGTCGCAAAGCCTTTCTGTGCGTTTCTTAGAAGAGGTATTCAGAACTGGAAAATGTACTGCAAGGGTAGATGTGTATGGTAAACAAACCACACTTCATCTGGGAACTGCAGCAGCAATGACCTTAAGACAGGGGTGCCACTTACAGACAGCAGCTGTAAAAACAGCTTTTCTGAACCAGCCCTTGTCAGCCTTCAAGCATCTCGAGTAATCATTCTGCTGCCCAAACCTGAACCTGAAGCTGGAAGCCTGACCAGGAACAGGTTGCCTGTTGTTCCACATATATGGGCGCGCGATCATTTGAAACTTTGACAAGCAGTTCCGGGGCGGGGTCGCCCCTTGCTTAGCCGGGAGCTGTCCGAGGTGCTGAAGTGGTCTCTGCGAGGACGCACGGGAAATCGCTGGTGGTCCTATCCGCCCAGCCCCAGTACTGAGGCTGGTGGCTTCACTGCTGTTCTGTGGCTTGTCATTCAGTGACAGCTATACCACGGTACAGAAACAGCTTTCCTGCCCTCATCACTGAGATGATTATAAGCAGCGCACCTTTAAAATGCAGCAGGCTCTGTGCTTCTCGTCCTTCTGTCCAGAAAGGGGAAATTAAAATGGAGTTCTCGGCCTCTGTATGTGTGTACACATACATGCCTGCATGTGATTGAGAATGGGTAATTCCTCCCAAAATTTAAATGTAAGGGCGTCACAAGGTCAAGCAGAGGTGAATCAAACGCTGAGGTTTGCACGGCAGGTAATTAACTAGCAATGCATTGCATACCTGCTCAAACTACACGTGTATGGGGACCCCCCTCCCCACGTGCACCACAGAAAGGCACAGGCCTTTGAGGGCACAGGCCTTGGAGGGCACAGGCTGGTAGGGTCAGTTCCAAGATATGAGGTTTAATTGTGACATAGAAATAAAGTCTTTTCTTGTAAGCGTTTCCTCATCAATCTTAGATTTATTTAAATATGAAGTCAATTTCTTGGGCAGCCCCTCTGAGGAATCAATAGCTATTTTGATTTAAAATTCATTTCATGTTTTAAAAATAAGTTGACTCTTAAAGGAAAAGTTGCTGGGAATGACTTTTAATAGAATCGAGTCGCTTCCAATAGGGATTAACTGTGAACAGTTTTCAAATACTGAACTTTACCACACCCCTGCTTGAGTGTTTCTTTTCGATTTACTAAAAAAAAAAAAATTTATTAAGATAAAGTTGGCCTACAATATTATATTAGTGTATAATATTCAGGTGTATCTTTCCAATTTCTTAAAGGACTTCGAAGGCCTCAGTTACTGTCACGGCAGTAATCTGGTTGAGGTCACATCTGCAAGTTCCTGTATTCTTCATTTCTGGTGACACGTGATTTTCTAATAATACAAATGCAATGACAACAAGCTTTCACAACAGCAAATTAGCCAGAACAGGCCTTGAGCAGCGAGTCTCTGCTCGCGAGGTCCTATCAGCAGCCAGCCAATCTCCCCTTGAATTTTCACTGGTAAGATGTCAGCATCCTATGCATTTCTCCTTAGTTTTTTTTTTAATTTATTTAAATTAGTTTCAAGTACACAGTGCATTGGTTAGACATCTATATAGTTCATAAAACGATGCCCCCAGTTGCTCCCTCCCTTCCCTGATCCTCCACCTAGCCAACATATTAATGCTAACTGCATTCCCTATGCTGTGCTCCTCACAGGAATAAAGAATGGTAACAACTACATTCCTATTAATAAGTATCTCAAATGGAAAAGAATTAAGTGCCTATCATGTTTTTTAGATTGTACTCTTAAAGTCTCCAAGTAGAGCGTAAAAGGACAAAACTAAAGCATAGCTATTAATAAAGAGGTCCATATAACTTATCATTCAAAGACAACACTTTTGAAGGAGAAAGGGATTTACTAGGCCAGACAGGACACCAGGACAACTCATATGACATGGTCGTGCTAGCTATTGAGCCCTTGGATTTGTGATTCTTTCTGGCTTGCTTTTACATAGTTGCACTACTGTAAGGATAAGGAATAGCAGGTATGTCTTGGTCTCCAGAAGCAGGCAGGCTGTGCAAGTGTTTATGGCTGGGGGAAGGGATGACAGAAGTGCAATTCCTGGGTCAAAGGTATATCTATTTTTAATTTTTTGAGGAAATTCCATACTATTTTCCATAGCAGTTGTACCAATTTGCAATCCCACCAACAATATATGATGGTTCCCATTTCTCTGCATCCTCAGCATCACTTGCTGTTTTTTGATTTATTGATGATAGCCATGCTGACAGGTGTGAGGTGATATCTCACTGTGGTTTTAATTTGCGTTTTTCTGATGATTACTGACCTTGAGCATCTTTTCATATGTCTGTTAGCCATCTGCATTTCCTCTTTGGAGAAGTGTCTGTTCAGATCTTCTGCCCATTTTTGAATTGGATTGTTTGTTTTCTTGTTGTTGAGTTGTATAAGTTCTTTATAAATTTTGGATATTAACCCCTTAGCAGATGTATGATTAGCAAATATCTTCTCCCAAACAGTCAGTTGTCTTTTTGTTTTGTTGATGTTTTCCTTTGCTGTACAAAACCTTTTTAGTTTAATGTAGCCTCATTTGTTTATTTTTTGTTTCCCTTGCCCGAGGAGATATATCTGAAAAGAAATTCCTGTAATATGAGAGAGTTTACTGCCTATGTTTTCTTCTAGAAGTTTTATGGTTTCAGGTTTTACACTTAAGTCTTTAATCCGTTTTGAGTCTATTCTTGTATACGGTTTAAGCGAGTGGTCCAGTTTCTCCTTAGGTTTTATCAATTTTACGTTTTGAGTAGCAGCTTCGCATTCAACGGTCTGCTTGATCCCATTCCTCTCATGACTAATTTGGGGACAGACAGGGGCGTTCGGCGCTTTAACCGAGGAGGCGTGCAGGGGTGCAACCTCAGCTCGTAATGTTCGTACCTACAAAGCAGATGCCACTGGGCGCTGGGAAGCGCTCGATGCATACGTGTTGCTGCTGTTACTAACAATAGCGCCCCTTCATCCTTCCTTCTCAGCCAGGTCTTTCTTCTTTTCCTGCAAAGAGAAAGAGAGATCGTCTCCATCGGCCCCTACCGCCAGCCCTGGCGACTGTCCTGTTTTCTGTTCTTTTAGGGCCCAGCGTCGTAATCAAGTCCTCTACAACCGATTCCACGTACTTGTCGTCAGCGGCCCTGGTTCCCTCATTTAGCTCGGCGGCAGACTCACGTTCTTGCCGCCTTCCTTACAGAAGCTGCGCACGAAACGCCACGAACATTCCCTTCACCGCCTGATGCGACGGCCTGTCAGATTTCTCTTTCGATTTTTGTCATCACGCTCTTCGCTCTCGATGAACACCCCCCGCTGCACCGCGGACTTTGGCATCTCGTGCCTTTCGTGATGCTGCGTGAATTCACGCCCAGTCTCTCTTCCTCTACCCTTGGCCTCTGGGTTCTTCGGCAGGTCGGTTGCTTCTCCACTGTTCTCTTCGTCCCTTTCCTGCTTTCTCTTTAAGAGCGATTAGATATCAGATAAATTAGGATGAAAGTAAAGGGAACCGAGTGTATTCCGCAGCTTCGGTATTAGAAGGCAGAAGCAGCTTCCTTAGGCGGATATATATATACGTAACTCCTAGCACTTCTTTTAAAGATAACTTGCCAAGCTTTTGTCCACGTGTCTAGCAGCTGGACACGAGATCATTTTTGTGGTGGTGACAAAATATCCACCTGGAATAGGTCCCTAACTTTGTCATTCCTCTCTCTTTTCACCTGCTTTCTCTAAATAACTTCCTGCCTCATCTCCTTATTTCTACTACGAGTATGTCCATTCCTTCGACTTCCTAGCGTGGCTTACATCACGTGTAAGCACGTACAAATTGCAGTCCCTCGATATCTTGATTTCTTTCTTGTAACGTGAGGTATTTCACTAGATAAGCCGTGAGGTCCCCTTATGGGCTTAAAACGCTCTGTCACTCTAAATCATAGCAGCCTGCCGGATACAACGATCATCCTCCTAAAAGGTTTAGTTTTTGTACTTCAGAACGGATTCGAAACACATGGGAGGTGTTTACCGCGGAAAACAGTCTCTCTGCGAATATTTTCAGAAAGCGAATCATCACCTGACTTTTACAAGTATAATTCTGTATCTTTAGAGACTTTTCTGAAATCGTAACAGAATTACGTAAAATCTTGCTTCCTGTCTCAGCGCAGAGAAGGTAGTGACCGTTCCAAAGCTGTCCGTGTCACAAGGAAATGAGGTTAGCGACAGAAACCGCGCTAACCGAAGGATGGTGAGGCCGAATGTGGCATCACAAGTGCCCTCACCTCTGCGTTGCTCCTGATAGTCTTTTAAAGCGAGGCTACGTATAATCTCACTGCTCCTTCAGAATTAGCCTGGCTGGGAGAAAGCCGTGACGAAGAGCTAATCTGCTGGCTTGAAAATTAATAAGAGTAGGCCTAATTTCTTTTTCATTTGGGTGAGTCAATTGTCAACTGTGAATTACAGCGAACCCATTTCAATGTGTCAACAAGCCTTTGCTCTCGAGAGCCAGCCCAAAAAAGGTTTGTGTTTGCTTAAAGCTAAATTTGTTTGTAGAAAATGAAAATTATGCCTTCTCAGTGGATTCGAGCCCTGTAGGGCAATAAGGCGTCTGCATGGCAGGTGGGCACAGAAGGCTGCTTTACGTGGCACACCTTCTTACTGCTGCCAGAGCATACTCTTAGATCATTTGCGTGTGTACATTATCTGTAGCTGGAAGGAGGTCTGGCGCCTTCGAATAACACGACTTTAATTTACGTTTTTGACAATGGAATCGACTCATTTTCCCGCGTGAGATTAGCATGCTCTCCTGGCCCCGCAGAGAGGACTTTCTCTAGATGCTGGCTTTGGACATTTTTCTTTCTTCATAAACTGGAGTGTTTTTTTTTTTAATTTTGTACCCGAAGCTTTTTCTCTTTTTGAGTCAGAATGATTAATGAGTTTAATTTTTGCAGGCAACTGGCAGGAGTTGCTGAGTAAGATGTACACGCCGATTGCATAGAGCCTTGCTTGTTTTAATCACGCCAGCGATAACGACGCGTTTATCTTGCAGAGTGCTTCTCCGCAGTGCACAGCGTCGATCCCTTGCTCAGAGCATTGCCTTTAAAGATAATCTTTTATTTCGGTAAAATGAAATCCTGCCTAATTTCGTGGTAAGGGCCCCGAGAGCCCACGCGCCATTTTATGATTTGCTTCCATTTTAAGCCACGTTGGTTTGATTTTATGTACATGCAAAGCAACAAGCAAACGACGACGACAAGCAAAAAACAAAACAAAACAAAGTGGGGAAAAAAAAAAACCCCATCAGCTTTTCTCGTTCCTGACTTTCGGAGCACTTATCGTTAGAATAATGGAGCATTGTGAAATGATCTGAAAGAGGAACATTTCAAAATTTGATACCATCTAATTTTGCAAGCGAGCAGGCAGTAAGCAATCACGTGACGAGCATTTGGCGAATCGCTCACGTTTTGGGGGCCTCAGGGGAACTCAGCCTGCCTTCGTCTCCTGTGATCTTCTCTGCGTGCCCTGTGGGACCGTGATCGAGTGGAAGGATTAACTTCATTAGGTGACCGAGTCTGAAAGCGATGAACGTTGTGGAATCCAGCAGCCTAAACTGTTTTGGTCCTAAGTGGACATGCTAATTGCCAAAGAGAAAAATCAAACTGTTTACCCGCAGTAGTGTAAGATTTTGACTGACTTGATTTCCCCAACAGTTTGGCTTTATTCCTCCATCTGTGTCTTTCCATAGTTCCAGCAGCGTCCAGATCCATTGGAAGTAGGGGACATGTTCAGTTTTTCCCCATGATTGAGGAATAGATATGTAAATAATCTTATAGGCGAGTAGAAGCCAATCAGACCTGTGGGGTCCAGAAGCAGGCGGTGGGCGCTCTGCTTCTCAGAGTCGGGTGTCTTCGCTGGCGGTGGGGCGTGCAGAGGCTTCGGGGGCTGGATGCGGGGACGATCCAGGCAGGGGTAGGAACCGTGTAGGGGATGCAGGTAAGAGGCAGCCTCCTTTAGCTGTGGATGGAAAGGTTCTCGGGTCCTCGAACAGCCTGCACCTTTCATAAAAGACGAACCTACTTTCGGCCACCCCTGCATATGTAGGTAAACAGCTCGAGTGCGTAAACGTCATCCTAGCAATGTACCCAGTGGAAACGAAACACACACACACACACACACACACACACACACACACACACTTATTTTTAACCCAAAAGGAACTTAAGAATTTTTCAGGGTATCACAGTCATTGTAAAAATCCATTTTTAACTTCTATAGTGTTCAGATTTCATTGATATCGTTTTTACCTTAGATAGGATTGAGTCAATTATAAGATGTTTATGCTTAACAAAAAAAAAGTGGATTAGGGCATGTAGGCATCTTCTGACATCTGGAATGGAGAAGAATAATTAATCCTTTTTTTCCTCCTATTGCTTACTATCTGAGAAGATTTATTTCAAAGACAGAACTGCTGGAATTAATATGGCAGCTCTCGCGTAGCGATGGGCTCTTTGTTTTACTACCCATAATATATTTATATGGTTGTACATATCCGTCATATTTTATATTTATAAACTTTTCAGACCCTCATGCAAAATCTCGTCCAACCACTTTTTAATGAAATTAAAAACAAATGAAACTGAGAAGCCTTTGTAAAAGCCTTGAGAGGCGACGTCATCTCATCTCTGAAAACTTTTGGAGTCGCGGGGTATTTATGACCTCACGAGGTGGCCGTCACCGTGTGGACAGCTCTGGTCCCCTGGGAGGCATTTCCTATTCTCTGCTTCTGAGCAAAGGCAGAGCGGCCCACACCTATTCCAAGTGGACGACGTCATGTGGTCCCAAGTCCTCCCTTCTCTTCGTGCCCCTCAAGGATGGGTTTCCCCACCACCCTCCTTCCCACGCCTTCTCACGAATACTCGAATATTCCCAGAGGGGCCGATGCAGCTCTCTCGCAGTCCCTGACAGGCTACCTAGCTCTTTTCCCAGGTGAGCATTCAGGTCTTCCTCACGCTCATTCCATCTTATCCAATTCGCGAATGTAATTCTCCACGGCCAAGTCTGAGAGAGCCGAGTTGCAGGGGGTCAGCGGAACCCCGAGTGAACCATCCGTCAGCGGCTGCATCGCGTCTGCTCCCGCTTCACCGGGGGCTCCGACGGCCCTCGGAAGGAAGACGGGCTCAGCTGGCCCTCGCCAGCGGCGAGCAGGGAGACCACGCAGGTGCCAGCAGAGAGAGGAGAGGTCAAGGTGGGTTCTGAGTTTTCAAACCGGACTCCAGCTAGGTGTTTGGAGAGGCTTCTCGGGCTGCTTGGCGTGGGGTCGCTGGTGTGGGGTCGTTGGTGCGGCCCTGCCATCTTCCCAGCCTCTTGGGCACCCGGTGGGACTGTGCTGCTCTGCCCAGTGGTCAGTGTGGTCTTGTGGGGGCCCCGGCCGGCAGAGCGGGGTGTCCGTGCGCGCACAGCGTCACTGGTGGAGCGTGAAGGCCCAGCGCATGCCTGGCTGTCTCTGTCTTCCCTTCTGCCACGGAAATCACCAGCATCTGGAGCCCGTCCGTTCCGTGAGCGAGATGGAAACTTTGGCTCGCAAACCCCCGAGACGATGTCGCTGTGGCGTCATCGGCCCCCGGCTGACAGGCGCCGCGGGGCAGGCGCGAAGGTGGGCAGGTCGCCCATCCGGTTTCTGGGCCTCAGTGGCGTGATTATCCGTGGACACTTTCTAAATTTCTACTCTGCCTTCCTGTATCTCCCATAAAACCTCTCGTTCTCAAGGAGACCCTAAGGATTCTGGGGGTTCGGGGTGCTGGGACAGGGCAGGAGGTGGAGGGCCGGACAGGCGGGATGGCAGAAGCCGGCAGGGCGGCCTGCAGAGCAGCGCTGGGGTCGGCCACGGGGACGAGGCTCCGGGGCGGCACACAGAGTCCCCTCAAACTGGCAGAGCGCAGGATCGCACACGGAGGCTTTGAGGGTTCCTGGTCCCTGAGTCCGCGTCCTTGGCGCGTGCTGTGCCCGCCCATTTTACGTGGGTTCAGGGCACGGTTGTTGCCAGGGAGGGTACGCGTCTTCACCTGAACCGGGGGAAATGTCAGCAGAAGCGTCTGGCTTGGGCACAGCGCCCTTTCCCTCTCGGTCAGCGTCCCTCCCGCCTGTGACCATTCCGTCTCTGGCTCACGTGCGGGAAAGCCTCAGGGACGTCTCTTCCTTCTTCCCAGATTTTTCCTTCCACGAACGGACGGGAGAGTCAGCCCTTGGATGACAGGCTATCTATTAGAGGGAGCAGGGAAGGCCAGGGAAGACAGGGGCCTTGTTGCTATAGCAACGGAGCTGGCTGAGGAGCAGGGCGGCTGGCTTCCTCGCCAGGCACCGGCCTTACTGAACGCGGTCATCGATGTGCTTCCTCCCGCTGTCCTGTGGCTCCGGTGCCCTCCTACCGGTCAGCAAGGCTTTCGTTTCCAGCCGTGCAAGGAGAAGCCCTGAGCAGAATCCTAATGTCCTCACGCTTCTCCGCCATCTCTCTGTCCCTGCCTCTGCTCCAGCTGGTCTCTAACCCCCACCACGGCCGTGGGGACATCACGGCTCGCCCTTCAGCCTCGCATCGCTCCTGGGGTTAGTCGCGGTGTCTCTGAGGCAGGGGAGGGCCTGGAGGGGTCACTGTCAGCCCCCACCATCTACCCAGCCCTCCTCCAGGTGCCCGAGAGGCAGTCTCTACTCAAACAGATGCCCGAACAGAAGTTTCTCCACCGTCGTCCACGATGCGTGAGCTCTGGCCCCAGCCCTGCCCATCGCGCTGCTGATCAAACCCGGTTCTGTGTTCCGACCTCGTTTCTTTGTGTTCCGACATCGCTGCCGATGGTTGTTCTTCAGGGTCTCAGAGATGACAGGGAGGGTTCGTGTCTTCACCTGAACTGGGGGAAATGGGAAGCCCCGCCCCCTCTCACCACGCAGCCTTCCCATTGGCTGTTGTGTCTGCCCTGCGGTCTTCCCTGGACGTCCCCTTGGCTGGCTCTGATGGCTCTGGGTCTCTGGTCCAGTGACCTTTCTCAGTCAAGTCTCCACCCTGCTCCATCACCCTGGTACACATCACCTCCCAGCGTATAATCTTCTTACTGTGCCTGTTTTGTTTCTGTCTCCCCATCGGAATACCAGCCGAGCTAGAAGAAGGGTCTTTGGTTGATTTCCCTGTGACGTATCCGGGCTGGCCCGGGACAGTGGCACCCGACACGCCCAAGGTGCTCCGTGAATATTCGTTGAGGGAACGAACGCTCCCCTTTCTGAAAAAGCTCTGTTTGCTTCTGTCCGAATAATCGCAGTTCCTTTAACTCTGTTCTCCAGACTTTTTTGATGTCGCAACTCCGAGCCGCCTCTGCGGCTGCTTACACACGTCTGCAAGTTTATGCCGTTCTTTTTAGGATTTCCCGTACTGTATGGTGGTGGTGAGCAGGCTTCCGCTGACGACCCAAGCGAGACAATGGCGAGAAGACAGGTGGCAAAGTTTGCTCTTGTCGGACTTTCTCCGAATGGGTACTGCTTCGTCTGAATTTAAAATAAGTGTGAGTTATAGATACGTGTTTTTATGTGTGACTCTTTTTGCTGACTTTTTTTTTTTTGGTAGTTATCAAAGAAAGTCATAGAAATGCAAGTCCCATTCGGGCAAATGCAAATCTTTGAGAAGAAGAGAGTCTTGTAAATGCAGCGAGATGATCAGTTGCTTTTGATGAGAAATTTGTATCACCCAACTTCCCATTGAAGGGAGAGGATACGGTTATAGCTTCTTGTTCCGAGATGCTGTGATTATCTCTTTATCTGGCAGATGGAAAGTCAAATCAGAGTATTTTTGAACTGTCTATCACTAGAGGAAAACTAAAAATCTCAGACCAAAATGCATAGTTCCTGCCAGAAAAAAATGTCCCTGGATTCTGTAATCTCTCCGCAACTGCCCGAGGCTCTTCAGCGACACGCAGCCTATGTCGCTGTGATAATAGCATCAGAACTCCCTGCACTTAGGATGGAGCTAGGACCCGGGACTGAAATCTCTAGGTTTGATCCTGACCTACCCTCGCTCAGCCAATCCACACCGTGACCTGGGGTGTGACAGTCCCCTCCCGGGGTGTCTGCAGACTTCAGTGAGACTTTGATTTGAGCCACTTGAAATAAATTGTGCAACAGAGAGATCTGCAATGTTCATTTTCCGTCGCCAGACAGGGTTGCGCGTGCTCTCGGGCTTGTGGTGAGCGCTGTGCTGTTTAACAAGGCTGGAGGGGTCCCCCTCACCCCTCCCTGCATCCTGTCCTGTGTCACTGCCAACGGGGGCTCAGGAATCCGCGGGCAGCCTCCGTCCTTCCCCTAAAGACATGCTAATAAGCACATAGTTTCGAGTGTAGTTTCAGCTTTGCCGAACGGTGCCAAAGTGCACGCAATTAGATAAAGATAAGCCATGGATAATAAGGAGGTGGGTAGCTGTGGGTGGTCCGGTCTCTGACCACCGGGTTGGAGTAGCCGAGCGCCCCAGATCGCGTGGGGCCAAACGGCTCACGGAAGCGCGGTTCCTGCTGGCATTACACGCAGAAGAGAATGCGAGTTCACGTGCCACAGTTCCTGAGCTCAGCTCCGGTCAAGTTCAGGGGGAGAGGGGTATGGCTCGCATACCGCCTGCACCCGAGAGGCCCAGCGCGCCCCGGACACCCACAAAGCCGCCCAGGCAGGGCCTACTCAGGGGGCCTCTGCTGCCCCTCCGCTTCCGTCTCTGAGGGGTCCGGGCACATGATTTCGGGGGCCCTGGGAAGATCCCTTTCTCACTGTCACTACAGTTGCATGCTGGTTGTTCGGGTCACGCAGATGGCCCGAGGCAGAGGACCGAGGCCACCGGGCCTTCAGGCAGCATTTTGGATGGGGAAACCTCAGACGACATAGCAGGGCACAGCCCGGCCAGCGGAAGCGGGGTCCGGGTGAGCTTGGAGCAGATGGAATTCGGCCAGGAAGGTCCCCGGTGTCCGTGAGAGAGCGTCCACGCCACGCTGTGTCCACCTGTGACACCCACTCTACCGGGCTCCAGGACACCTCACCCCAGGCTTTGGTTTGGAGTCGTGCTTTGCAAACTCTGCTTCTCAGAGTTGGGGCGTGTCCTATGGCAGCCACCCGGGGGAATGAAGGGGAGATGGAGCCGATAGCCCTTGGCACCTCCCAGAACCACCTGCCCTTTTTAAATATTTCACTTGTAGACACAATCCCACAGGGAACGGGGATTTTGGTGTTAATGAGCTGCTCCTGGGGAGCAGCTCAGTGACCCAGCGAACCCGCAGACGCCCACAGGGGTTCGTAATGGGCCGTTCCCGTTCGAGTTTGTAAAAGCCTCGTGTGTGGGATTTGGCCACACACGCTGCTTGCCGGACACCCCGCCGGTGGGGCCGGGCTGTCGCTGGATGGCAGGCTTCGACCCTTCCACGCGTCCCATGTTGCAGGTGGGGCGCACGACCAGCAGGTGGGCGGCCCTGGACTCGTCTCCTGGGTTTGAGTGCCGTCCACCTGCCATCGTCTCCCCATGTGGCCTTGTGGAGTTTAATTTCCTCATCTACAAAATTAGGGGCGAACAATCCCGGTGTCTTCCTCCTCGGCCTATGGTCGCACAGGTGAAACCCAGAACGGTGCCTGGTGCGTAATCTGTGGATGCAGAGCCGTCCTAAAGCCCTCCCTCCGCGGTCCGGCTGTTCTTGAAAGGAGGAAGGAAAGCCTGACGTGCTCTTAGGGCCGAGCGGCTTGGGGCGGGGAGCGTGGAGAGGAAGGGAGTGTGGCAAACCCTGGGTGATCACCTGCACCCCGACTGTCAGCCGCAGCCCCACGTGCTCCTGACTTCACCACGATCCCGCGCTGGAGGCCGATTCAGAGGTCTGGTTATGAGAGCTGGGCTGCTGGACGCGGTGTCAGGAACCGAAGATGACAGGGTTGACCCAGGCCTCCCACGGCTTATTGGCACCATCACCACCCCTGGGCCGGCCGACGGGAAAGAGCAGCTGCCAGGTCATGGGCAATATGTATGCCCTAGACACTCCTGGGTGCCGACCGGCTGCCTGTGTCAGAGTTACCAAAAGCTCGGTCATTCCAGGAGTTAATATTTGGGGCGAAGGCCCCACCCCCCCTGCACAGAGTCAGGCACTAGGGAACCTGGAGAACAGGGTCGTGCCTGTGTGACCCAGCTCAGCCCGGAGGCAAGGCGTGAATCCCGGAGCCACCGGCCGGAACAAGAAGGGGAATTCTGTGCCCAGTTTTGGGAAGGTCCCCACTAGCTCTGACGGCCCCGCTCCTGAGGACGAGGTCCCCGTCCAGCACGTAGAAGTCGGAGCGTGTCTGACGCTCCTGGCATTTTTCTGAGTCCTTGTGGCTCCAGGACTGGCCTGGCCTAACGCCTGTAGAGTTCAGATAAAGTCTGTTGACTGGTAGAATATAAAATTTCATTTAGAAGATACAATTACGAGGAAGCTAATTTAATCTCGTTCTTTAACCATCGGTCGTGTGTCCGTAGATTTCACTGTCCGCTTTGTGGTTCCTCTGACATCAGATCGGGTCCTCGTGACACGGAGCATGGGGGAAGCTGTGCAGGTCCCTCTCCCAGGCATCCTGCTTAAATCCGGCCCTGTGCAGGGAAGAGTCGTGGCCGAAAGGCCTGTGCCTGTGAAACGCCATAAAGGTCACCTTATTTGCTTACAGGGAGCTTTGCAGGGAGCGTGAGCATATTAAGTAGACGTAATTATGGCAGGACTTCTCACTTGCTTGTGCCGGCCGTGGGCAGTGGCAGTGTTTGGGGACAGAGGGTGTGTCTCTCCCCTTCTCCAGAAGGAAAAGAAGTCCCCCCTTTGGGCTCCTGCTGACTCCTCTGGCGATCTGTCGTCATATCTGGGTGAAGAAGCAGCTTCTCTGTGACTGTATTGGTCCCCAGGGCTGCTGTGACAGTCGGTGGGTTAGACCAACAGAGATGGCTGTCTCCCGGTTCTGGAGGTCACACATCCAAAATCAAGGTGCGGGCGGGGCCGCGCTCCTCTGAAACCTGTAGAGGGGTGTCACCCCCGGCGTCCTTGGCTCGTGGCCGGTCAGTCCTACAATCTCTGTCTCCTTTGTCACCTGGCCGTCTTCTCTCTAAGTGTCTTTTCCTTTCTTCTTCTAAGGACGTCGGTCTATGGAATTAGGGCCCCCCCTCCCCCAGCGCCTGACCTCTCACCTCCATGATTACACCTGTTGCAGCCTGAAATACAGGGGGTTAGGGCCATGTGCTTCTTTGGGGGCGGACCGCGATTCAGCTGATAGCACTGACTTATTGACGTTTTTTCTCAAAGCGTGTAGATTTGGGGCTACCTTGAACTATTTGAAGGGTTTCTGCCTGCCCTGCTGAAATTTTAAAGAATAAATGTTTGTCATTTACACTCATCTGCTGTGCGTAGCAGATCCATCGTCGATCATTATCGGCAGTTTTTTGGTGCTTACTCTCTCTTTGTGGGCAGCAGCGACAGGGTGGGGGGAGGAAGAGAGGCACCTGATTTTGATGTAAATAATCAGGATAGAAAAAAATGAGACGGTGTCATGCCTTGTGCTCTGGGGAGTAGACGGGCAAGCGGGGCCCATCCCCGCGGGGCGCATGGAACAGGAAAGCGATTGTCACAGGGCGGTTAGTGCCCCCGGGCTCCGGAGCATGGCAGCCAGACATTCCAGACCCGGAGCCAGTCTCTCGTCCGCGGACGGCTCCCTGCATTCGGCACAGACTTCGAGTGGTCTTGGTCTGAGCTGCCGCAGCTGTGTCCGTCTGGGAGTGAGGGCGCGCCTCGTTATGCGACAGCCAAAGCCCAGGACTCACACACCTGCTTCCGTCATCCCGTCGTTCCCACAGCCGGCAAGCCAGCCTCTGGCAGGGCCACTGCTGGCCAAGGACGCAAAGCTTTATTCGTATTTCTTCTTTCTTTCTTCTTGACCCAACGAGGTTGCAAACGTGAGCAGTGGGGAAAATAGACAATGACACAAGCGTGGATCGTCCCCAGGCTACTAGCACGAAGCCCAGTGCGTCCCGTGCTGTCACGGCGTGAGGCGTGCAGAGCGTGCTGCTGGGGAGGTGTGCGGACAGCCACACCCTTCGCTGGGTCCTCAGTGGGACGAGCGGCTGCCCAGTGTGGGCCTGGACTCCCGGGAGCCCCGAGGCGGGTAAGGGGTAGGTGTGCACTGAGCGCTCACGAGGGTGGAGGTTCTAGGAAGCCAGTCCCAACCCGCCCGCTCCAAGCCTATGCTCAGAGGCGTGGTGGGGTGACGCTCGCTGCCACCCCCGTCTGGGGCCCCGAGGTGGTGAGGTGTGGAGGCCAGGGTGACTGAGGACCGCGGGGACGGGGAGCTGCAGGGAGACGCTCATCTGCGCCCGCCAGCACCTCCCGTGCCTCTGTCCTTGGTCCTGGCCATGTGGCCCGTCGTCCCTATGCCAGCAACCTCTAATGTCCCTCTCAGAGTGCTTGGTGCTGCAGACAAGTGACAATGGTCGTTTTGGGCGAGGCGCACTCTGCCCTGTCCCTTGGCGTCTCGGGTGACAGTTTTGACTCTGCTGTTCTGGTGGAAGCTTTAAGGGGAGGGAGCCCCGGTATAAGATCACTGTGACGGGCTCCTGGGACACCCCGCTGTGACGGCGCTGGCACACCTCAGAGCACATTGCCTGTTTTTCCTTCTTTCGCACTGGAGTCGGAGCTTCCGGAGGATGGTGGCCGTGCCTTGTCCTCCAGGTGTCCCCTGGATCCGGTCCTTAGTCCACCGACAAACAGCCCGGGGTGGGAAACGAGGCCGTGAATAATACACTCCAGCGCCGAGCGTGAAGAAGCAGCGGGTCCTGCCGCAGCCTCCCCCGGCCCCGCAGCCCCGGCTCCCTCCATTATTCATTCCTTCCTTCCCAGACACTGCATTTCCTGCTGCGTCCGATGGAAAAGAAACGAGGTTATTTTTAAGCTGTGTCCTTTCGAAAAGCAACAGCAGTGTCTCTCTCGGGGTTTCCAGTTCCTTCCCAGGCGGTGGATAAAAGTCTGCGTTTGGGGAGGAACAGTAAAAGGGAGGAGTTTCGCTGGGAGAGGGACAAATGCAAACTGTCGCCAGCCTTAAAGCAGTGTCACCTTCGCTGTCTTCCGGTCCGGTCCATCAGCTGACGGAGCGCCCTCCTCCGGGGGTGTTTCGCCGCCATGAGTTTGCTTTCTGACACGACCTGTTTCTGCCCTCGGTGGGGACTCAGCGTCACCTTCATGGACAGGCCCACCGGTGGCTCCATCCTCTCGGCTCCGGGAGCACCGCGCCTGGTTCGAACCGGCAGAGCCCACCTGCAGACGGCCTCACGCGTCCAGCGCTGCCCCTGGTCAGAGCCCTTTAGGGCAAGGCCGTGTCCCGTTCGCTCGGAGTCCCCAGCGCCGGACGCAGAGCGCGTTTGGAGGTGGGCGGAGCAGTGTGAGCAGGTGACAGGTCAGTGCTTCTCTGCGTCATTTATAAAATGCCGGCCCCTCTGTGCTTTCTGAAATAGGACGTCGTAGCTTAACGCAGTAGCGATGCAGATGGAACCAGCTTCCGGGCCATTGGTCTGGGCCAGGGGCTGACTGGCAAAGTATCCCAGGAAGAGCCAGGTCGTGACAAGTCCCGGCTTCGCGGACCACGGTCTCTGCCGCAGCCACTCAACCCTTCGGAGCAACGAAGCAGCTATGTCGGCGGCCCTCGCGTGAGCGAGCAGAGGTAGGTGCGCTCCGACAAAGCTTTACCGCAGGTAAGTAAAAACGAATCAGTGGCTGGAGGCAGCTCGCGGAGTTAGAGGAACGAGGACTGTGGAAATGGAGCGTCCACGTAAAAGTGGGGTGACAGTCGGCGACAGGCCAGGTGCGTCTCGGAGAGGCCCCTGGTGGCCCGGAAAGTCGAGACTCTGCCAGCGGAGGTGTGACGGCCAGAGGGTCCGCGTGGACGCCGGCTTGCCAGGGCACTCCTGGCTCTTGGGCCATTTGAGGAGCAAGTCATTGTGACAGCGAGAGGGACATGAGGCACAGCCGGCCCCGGGCCGATGGAGCCAAGTGCCCCAGAGGAGCAAGAAGACCCCGGAGGCCAGAATGCCCAGGGCAGCGCCCTGCGTGAGGACACGTCCACGGCGCCGGCGACCCCGCCAGCGGTCACGTCCCGGGCTGGACGGCCGGCGGGGAGCCCTGTCGGGCTCGTTACAAACTGCACACTGCACACTCGAGGTCCGATTTGGGGAAGTCAGATTTCTGTCCTGTTTCTATCACTAATTTAAGAGGCAGGAGAAGATGCGCAATTTGGGGCGTTATTTTTCCAAGGGCATCTTAATACAGCACTAATGAGGCTATTTCGCAGCGTCTGTGAATCATGAGCCCAAAGTGCCCCCACTGGGCGTCATTGAAAAGCACCGTGGAGACGAGACGGGTGATCGGGAGCTTCACGGGTGTCCCCCCGGCTGTCCCCAGGCTGGCAGCCCGATGCACTTCGCCTCACGGACCTTTCGAGGACCGGGGTGGGCTCATCAGCGCCTCCCGAACACGCGCTCTCGCGTCCACGACCATCGCTCCGAGCTGGTCCATGGTGCCGTGGTGGCAGACACGTCCCAAGGCGACTCCGCCGAACGGGGACAAGCTCTGCAACAGGCCACCAGCACCGCTGCAGCGAAGGCCACGTGTTGTTTCTCGGGACTTCAAACCCAGAGAGTCACCGCTTCTGCCACACGTGGAACCGGATGGTCCCCCAACGCTACCTCCCCAAGTCCCCTGTGTGTCCCTGTGGATCTCAGGCACTTGCAGAGGTTGTTGTTGCTGTCTAGGGGTGTGTGGCCGTCACGGTGTATAGTAGGGAGGGACACAGAGGCACACTCGTTCCTAACGCCTACGCGTGAAATCTGACGGACCCGGCATTGGCCACGTGCCCCAGCCATTGGGGACCGGTCACGTGGTCCCAGCCGCATCACGAGCCCATCCCATAGACAGGAGGGGGACTGGCCAGTGCACCTGTCACCTCCTTGAATGCCATTTCCTTACAGTATCTTCCTCGCGAAATCTACTCAGGGCTGAGGTGTGGGATACGGAAGCCTCGAGCATCTCATTCTGATGGGGGAGACACATGCCAATCACTAAGTGGGTCCATGTGACTTAGGAAGCGTCTCGAGCAGAGCCATCCGGTGGAATCTTCTGTGATGGTGGCCCCACTGTCCATTGGTGCTGTGTTGTCCTGTAACCAGCAGCCACCACGGGTCAGAGGGCTCCTTGGTCCAAGGGACACACCGAGACTGGATTCTCAACCGAGGAGGTTTAACGAATTAGGCCACCAGGGGCTTGAGTCACTGTTTGAGTCAAGCGTGAAATTTCAAAATAGTGACAGGTCTACGAGATGATTCCCTGAAATAAAATTCTGGATTATTTCCATATTCCACACACACACACACACAAAAATATATAATCAGTACTTTTAATATATCTTGACTGAAATAAACTATAAAAATAGCAAACTCAGCAAAGAGGACTGGCTGACTTGGGAGACGTTCAGGGGTTATTCGTGACAGTATTTTGGCCCGTTGCTTATTTTTGATACTTTTTTATGCCTTATTCTTTGATACTTATTTGGATCAAGGTTGTCAGACACCTGGGTTACTTTTTTTCTTTTAATAATACTTCGTGCGATTAAACAAGAAATGTGGCCACGTTAGGGTCATAGGAATTAATCGATTCCGTGTTGACTTTCCTTTTTCATAGAAATACAGCTTTGCAAAACGGCCAGTTATGTAGAGGACTTAAAAAAAAATGCGATTTTCTCAAATGCGGGGTAGGTGTCCATAGCACTTTAACTAAGCTGGTGACAGGAATTTAGGGAAAGCAGCAAAAAAGACAGAAATGTCCCCCAGAACCCCACGCCGAGGGAGCAGCTGACCGCTGCCGTGCCGCCCGTCATGTGGGGAAGCGCCTCACTCTGCACGGGGTGCCGGCCGAGGCAGGAAGCCGCCGACGCAGTTAAAACCCCGGGTTCGAATCCTGCCTCGACCGGCCATCGATCACGCGGGGGACGAGAGCGTTCTCCAGCCTCGGCTCCCTTTTCTCCTTTACGAAACGAGGCGCACTAACGCACTGGTCCCTCAGAGGACGGTGGTGACACGTCTCTTAATTTGTGACACTTCTATTAATCTACAGAACGTTTCCAGAGAACTTTCAGGCGTCTTACGGGATCACTTACGGGACGCGCTCAGGAGCGGACGGACGTCTTGGATCTGATACACGTGCATTCACGTTTTCCTTCCAATTCCACGTTTGCTTCTGGAGATCGATTTGCCCCGAGCGCCATATTTAATGATCGAGGTCATGCAAAGCCCTTAAAGGAAACAACCCAGTCGGATTTCGTAATTATAATCCATTTTAAGCAAGAATGGCCCTTCCGTTGAACAGAAAATTAAAAGTAGCGCCTGGAGCATCCTCTAAATATTCTGGCTAAATGACAGTATGGGGACACTGTATTTGTAGCGTCCACTCAAACCACTTCTGACCAAGCGGGTTATCCATGAGTTAGTCTCTGAAAACTGGTGAATAAACTGTAGTATATAAAGATAACATCGTGGAATTAATGGTAATTATTCTTTCATAATGCCTTTCAACTCTCATCTCTGATATAAGGGAGACTTCAGATATATATGTGATATCAAGTAGGGATGCTTTTATATTAAATAAGGATCCCGTGTAGTCTAAGAGAGTAGCCCATTATAAACGTTCATGCGTGGTATTTTTTACTGACATAGCTTCAGTGATCCTGGGACAAATTTCAAGTTGAGAGGGCAAACTGTCTCGATCTGGGCTTACGGGGATGGTCCCTCGCAAGCGAGTTATTGGGGGTGTTTAGTGACCATGGAAATTGATCTGGGGGTTGCTGGAGAACAGAGAAAGGGAAGGTCTGCCGTTTGCCTGCCGCGTGCCAGGAATGCAAAAGCCTTCTCTCGCCTCGTCCCCTGAACAACTCTGTGTGGTAGATGTTATTATTCTCGTTTTGAAAATACGAAAACCGAGTCTAGAGTAAATGACCTGCCCAAAGCGTCCCAGTCAGCCAGAGGCTGAAGCCTGGTGAGAACCTAGAACGTTCTGATGTCAAAACCCAGGTTTCTCCCGCTCACTCGCGGCTGCGTCCGAATGCCCCATCTTCATCCTCTGGATCCAGGTGCTCGGTCTTCGTCACATCAAGAGGAGGGAGGCCACGTTCGTGGAAATCTCCAAACACGTAGACGGGGGCGGGGGATCACACGGTGAGCTCCTGCGCCCGCCCCACCCCCGGCTCTGCGGTTATCCACGCCCGGCCAGCCTCGCCGTCGCTGATCCCAGATGTCACGCAATGTCCACGGAAAACATTTCATCACATTAATGGCCCTGGGTTCCATTTGTGTCCCTATTTTAGGCGAAGCCTTCACAGGAAAGGGTGTTCTCGGGTGTCTTCGAAGGAGGGTGTAAAAGGGTACCTCTTCCTTGTTAATAAAAAAAAAATAGATTATTGGGGGAAGGGGAGGG
>NW_006442110.1:100904-103661 GCF_000325575.1 Pteropus alecto | reverse complement strand
CTACGCTGCACCGAGTCCCCTGGAGGTAAGGTCGCTGTGACCGGTGCTTCACTGCGTGGGGACTAGTCCCAGCACCGCCCCCGTGAGCGTGGGCTGGGCTGTGGGGCGTGAGAAACGCGACTGTCATCAGCACTCCGGGCTGCACTGACTCTGGCTGTGCTGAGTGAGCGCTGTCCTCATGGGGACCCCGGGCTGGGAGGGAGCGGCATGGGACCCTGCCCGTGACAGTGACACCTGATGACCGTGAGGGCGTGGGGAGTGCCCACTGCCCCCCGCTGGTGATCTTCCTGCCTCTGGCTTGTCACACGTCCGGCCCGTCCACAGACGTAGGACCTGGGTGTGGCTGCCCCTCAGCTTCATGCTCCTTCCCTCAGTGGCCTAAAAGGCTCAACTGAATTCTTGCGTTCTTCCCAGCCAGAGCCCGTTTGCTCACAGCGTCACCTGGCTCTTCAGTGTCCCGGGCTCACTCCCGTTCTGGTACCTTCCATGGCCTCCTGCCCCTCTGCCTGGAATGTCCTTTCTTTGTTGAACTCCTCTGGATCCGCCTCCCTCTCCCCTAAATCTGTGCCCCTGGAAAGTATTTTCAGAGCCCCCCGCTTCCTCCCACTGTCCACAGCCTCTGGGGTTTTCTGTGATGGCGCGTAAGGTTTATGTGGTCAATCATTTGCTCAGGTACAGGCCACGCCCACCAGCCCCGGGGAATCGCTGGGATGGGGACCATGTCATGTGTGTCTTTGCAAAGACTCGGTGGCTCCGTATGCAGAGTGATGGA
Organism: Pteropus alecto; assembly: GCF_000325575.1. NCBI lineage: Eukaryota > Metazoa > Chordata > Mammalia > Chiroptera > Pteropodidae > Pteropus > Pteropus alecto. Next base: position 102,889 of record NW_006442110.1, on the reverse strand, counting down.
GGAGTGAGTGGCCTTCAGGGTAAATTCTAGTACGTAAAGGCCAGAATCAGGGCAAGACCTTAATTCCTGGCTGCAAACTTGCCAACAGCCGTCAGATCTAAGCTCCTGGTGTGAGATAGAGACCCCACTGAGGAGAAACCGGTGTTCGTGGGAAGACTTGTTATTATTCATCCTGTTAAAATGTCGTTATTATAATAATATGTCAGTTCTAAACCAATTACTTGGTCAAGGCAAGCTTTCTCAATAGAAATTCCAATAGATCATTTCCCCCACAGAACATAACAAGCTGACCCTACTCGGAGTAGCAAGTTCCAGAAAAATGATTCTATGACTCAATAAAAAGGTGTGCGTGTGCCTCTACTGTGATAAATGCATATAAATGGACCCAACAGCTCTTAATGGTGACCTTTGGGGAAATTGGATCGGAAAAATGAGGATTATGTATTTTTTATCATCTGTACAGTGAGCATTGTGACTTTGTGCATATTTTAATTTTAATGAGTGAAATAAGGCCAGAGCAGACGCCGGGGAGGCACAAGGAACCGAGAGTGGCCAAGAGCTTCATAAGGAACATTCCCCTCTGAGTGAACGCCAGCGCTTACTCCAAGGCCTGCGTGATTGTGACGCCTACACCCCACGGTCCCACACTCAACAGAGCAAAGAACAGAAATGCCAGCAACTCAGGTGCCACCGTTCCTGCTACCTGCCAGGCACTATTTTAAACTACCTTCCAATGTAAATTGATCCTTCCAACCGCCCACAAAGTAGAGTTGATAGTTCCCATTTTATATTTCAGGAAAGCTAGGAAGAGGAAGGTTGAGTTATTGAACAGGCCGACTGACCGGTGAGTACTTGGCGTTAGAGACGGGCGTTATCACAAACTGGTGGGAAAAATTGTTATTTGATAAATAGAAACTGTTTAGCGAGATAGAAAAAATACGAAATTAGTTTCCTTCTTCATCCTATACTAAAAACCAACCCACAGAAGTTAAAGGCTAAAAATTTTAAACTTTAGGAGGAATGTGGAACATTTTTATAGAATCGGAACATGGAACGATTTCTTAAACAACGCGTAAAAAGGACAAGTCGTGAAGAGAAGAAACGAATGTTTTTCTGTGCGACGGAAGCCACAGACCCGACGAGCAGATAGCTGCACATGTGACTAACATAGAATTAGTGTCCAGAACACGCAAAACATCTAGAAATCACGAAATAATAGACGAACAACTTAATAGGAAAAGGGGAAAAATGCTACCAACGGCGCCATCCCGGCCGGGAAAGCAGAATGGCCGGCGAACCTAACGAAGGGTCTCGAATCTCACTGGGGATCAGGAACACGCAGAGGAAACCAGCGAGGCCCAGACGCACCTCACGGACCGAGAGCCTCTGACATTCGCCGACGCGGAGGAGGCGGATGCGCCCAGGTGGGTGGTTGACTCGTCCGGTCCAGCCAACCTTGAAAACGGTCTGGAAGCATCACGGCAGTTCTTGGTCCGGCCATTTTCCGTGGCATGTGCTGGGATGCGCGGCGAGCGTTCACGCACAGAAATGTGTATTCGTCACGACAGAACGAGACAATCGAACGTGCGTAGGTAGGGGGACGACCCCGTTTTGGTCCCCCCACGGGAAGGGCTGGGCGACGCCCCTGTGCATGACGACAATTACTCTGGATGGCACCCTACGCCGCGGTCGCGCTGGAGTCACACGGCGCACGCGCCGCTGACTGACGCCCGCGTCCGAAGGTCACACGCGAAGACGCAGAGTGACAAGACGCACGCCCGCGCCAGGCTGCAGCTTTATGGGGACTCGGAGAGGGGGTGGGCACGGGGCTTCGGCCGCTTCCCCAAGTTCTATTGACAGTCGTAGTTTTAGACATGCATCCGGGTGTCAGCGCGCTAAACCATGAGCGCGTGTTGCGTTGGTCTGTGCAGGAAAAATAATCTTCTGTTTCATAATTTGAAAAGAGCGAAGGCGAGTGTTAGAAA
>NW_006442110.1:100106-100852 GCF_000325575.1 Pteropus alecto | reverse complement strand
CGGGGCGGCGTGTACGTGCAGGGGACCGGGGTGACGATAGGAGCGTGTGCCCCTGACCGTCCAGGGGCCATCCCGAAGCAGCCTGGGGACCGGAGACACCGACCCGTGCCTCTCAGCCCCCATCGGCCTCCCAGTGCTCCATCTCCCTTCTGCAGGTCCCTGGGGACAGGTCGCGTGTGGCGCAGGACCCCAGACGGCGGGCTCCGTGGACCTAAAGCGGAAGACTGGTCAAGGCAGGGAGAGAAGGGTCTAGAACCAGGCACCAGGGGCCTGCTGTGAGTTTCCGCTTGCCGTATACAGGGTGGCCTCGAGCAAGTCCCTCTCTTTTTTGGAAAGAAGCAGAAACCACGAGAGGCACGTGTCGGAATGCGCAGCCCTACCTGAGCCTGCCGTCCGTGGCTGTGTCACATGATCAGGATGCCTCCTTTCCAGCTTCAATTCACTCCACAGGTAACAGAGCTTATGTGCGTATCCCGTTTCTAAAAAAATAAATATATAGGTGAAATAAAATAAAATTTATAGTAAGGCAATATATACTTCAACACGTCCGCGTCCAGGCCCCAGGCGCCGGTGACATCCTGTAGTCATGCTGGAGGCTGGAGTGTGTCTTCTCACATACAAAGGACAAGGCTGAGCTTGAAAGAGAGAAGATCGGAAACCATTCTGTGTGAGAAATAGGGGAAGAGAGAACAGGTCGCACAGGTGAACCTTAGAGTAAACACGCGCGTCAGGCTCAGTAACGAGGG
>NW_006442110.1:91204-100088 GCF_000325575.1 Pteropus alecto | reverse complement strand
AAAGAGGGACCCGGTCTGTTGAGGCAGAGGCCGGCGACCGGTGGTCAGCGTGCGAATCGCAGGAATTAGGGCTCATTTCCAAGTGCGGCGTCAAAGCGGGGTCCTCTGTTTGGGCGGGGCTGGTTTCGTGGCATCTCGCTGGGGTCCCCCCACCTGCCGAGGCATACGGTCCGCCTCCGATGCTTAATCAGGCCTTGGATCGTGCCTGCTGTGGCCTCTCGGGGAAGAAAATACAGAAGCGTTGGTGACAGGGCCCCAGGAGGCCCTCTCGGAAAAAGGCTGAGAAGCGACGAACATCTCCGCGAAGAGATGATTCAATATGTAATTTTTACCACGTAGACCTATCCGTGTGCTATAATTTTTAAACATATAAGGAAACTCTACGAGACATTTTTTAAACAACTTTTCTTATTTTTCGATTACAGCTGATATGCGATATTATATTAGTTTCAGGCGTACGGCGTAGTGGCGTGACATTTATTTTTTAAGATAATATATTAAGTCCCCTACGTTTATTGCGAAAATGATGTTTGGTTCCGAGGATGTTTGCATGTCACCCAGGTGACTTAAAATCCCTTAGAATGTTCTGCCGTTTGTGTGGTCACTGGGCCTCCACTTGGTGACCGGACCTGCAACCAGACACTAGCTCCACAGGGCGTATAGAACCAGGAAGCCAGCGCCCGTCCCCGTCACTGGCTCATCCAGTTCCTGACCCTTTATTTATCCTCTTGTAAAAGCGTCCAGTTTCCTTATGTACTGAAGCCCCACTGATACGTAATCCTGTGGGTTGACAGGGTGCATAGATGCCAGCATCCCTGACCTCTACCCTAAAGGCCAGTAGAGTCCTGCCCTTGGTGACAACCGACAAATACCCCTCATGTCGAAAATGCCTCTTCGGTTTCCGAGCATTTAATTTTCTCTCCAAGAGTTGCTTTGATAAGAGTCGAGCGGACAGTAACCAGTTGACAGGAAAGGCCATGTGATGAGTCTCCTTTAAATCTCACCGCTGAGCAGGTGACAGGAAAAAGGACCCACCTCGCACCTTAAAAAGACCAAGGACCTCATTCTTCTCCCATTCTTTTACAAAATCCTGACGCTGGCCCTTCCCCCTTCCTCATCTCAACTCTTTCTGTGATCTCCCTACGAACGAGTCCCCGAGATTACTGTACACCTCCTCTCTACAGCGTGACCTTATGTTTGAATTTACCTTTTCCAAAAAGGTATCGAGGGTACCGCAGCTAGAATATGCTGTCACCTGCTTCTCTCAGATCTTTTAGAAATTCTAGCACTGTGCCGAGAACGTCATAAATGCTCTGGGGGATGGGGAGGCGGGGGGAGGTATGTAGATGGAACAAATCAAGTACAATTTTTCTCTTAATTCACACTGCAGCTCTTTCGAAGGTCGGTGAGCTCGAGCCCCGTACCGCTCTCTACCTACATTAAACCTGCATCTTCGAAGCCGAAGACGGAGAACGGTTTTGAAATGTCAGAAAATTTTAAAATTCTCTTAGATTATGAGCAATATGGGGAGGGGGGGGGAAAGTCAGGCTGCCGAATTATTCCCCGAAGCTCATCCAGCGAAAGAGGTGTGGGTTCGTTGGGTTCGTGAAAGCCACAGCAAAATGTTAGGTTAGGGAACTAGAAAAATTAGAAACCGCGTAAGCTATAAATTAGGACTATCTGGAGGCTAGAAGGATTAGGGGATTCTTGTTGTTGTTTTTGTTAAAATATCTAGCCAACTCCTGAGCAATAACGAGTGGTTGCCACAGCAACGGTGCCTTCACAGGACACAGGGGAGAACATGAAAAGGGCCGGAATCAAAGAAAAGCCACTGAGTCTTAGACTTTAATTTTGCGGAAAGACATTCGCCCAAAACGATTTGTAAAACAAACTCTTATTTTCTTTCCGAAACTATTATAGAAAAAGAAAAAAAAAGCAATTTTCTTCTTAAAAATTCGAAGCGCCGCCAGGATCCCCGTGTCTGACGGCGCGCTGCCTGTCCCCACCTCCCCAGGCTCCACGGAGCCGTCTGGGGAGCAGCTGTCCCGAAACGCGAGGCGACCGGTTTTCACTGCGCACCTGTGAGATCCGCTGCCTGGACCCCCGCCCCGTGCTGTCCCCCCGCCCCTCACTGGTCTTTATGCCCCTGCACCGTGGCGTGCGGCCGCGCTCCATGCTCCCCAGTCCCCTCGTGAGAACAACTATGCTGCCGGCATAAGACCTGGAGGAAGCACCACAGTGACATAGTGTCCTGGGAGCACCAACTACAAGGTCTGGGTAGGGACGGGGTGGGACCCTGGGTTTTTTTGCCAGGAGGACGGGACAAGGTGGAGGAGGGAGTAGTCACTTTGGTATGGGATGCGCTGGCCAGCGAGGGAGCTTCCAGAACGGTGAGCCGCGGGTGTGGTCAGTGGCGGGGTGCGGCGAGCTGCAGGCAAAGCCAGGACCTGTCGGGAGCAAAGGCCGACTTCTCGCGGCCTGGAGAGAGGCCCGCGGGCCGGCTGGCCGTGCCCTGCAGTGACGCGCCACACCTTCAGCAAGCGCCTCTCGTGCCAGGGGCGAATCGTAAGAGGGAGGTGTTTGCTCAGTAAGTGACGGCTCTTGGTGTCAGCAGATGAGGCCGCAGGGGGCCCTTTGGTGAGTGTGGTGGAAAATGGGTGTTTGCTGTTGAGACCTGTGAGAACTTTTCGGAGGACAAGGACTTCCCCACCCCGCCCTCTCTCCCCAGCCCTGCGCCTTCGCCTCCGTCACTCCCCGGCCCGCCTCTTCTCACGTTGGTTTCCTGACCCGCTGAGCCACCGCTTAGAAGCCCGAGCACTTCGTGTCAGACGCAGGCACGGATGGGCACAGCGACATCTCAGGGGCTTAGTGTCAGACGTTTTAAATGAAGGAGAAGGGGCGATGTTGACCTTATCCCCCCCAACCAGCCGGGCAAGCCCAGGCATTTCCATTAGACACGGTCCAGCCTCCAGCCCCCTCCCCTGGCACGGGCTGTCATCTCTTGCCCAGGTGGCTTCGTCCATCAGACTGACGGGGACGTTCCTGTGGTGTTCTTTCGAAGGTTTGGGGGCGGCGGCGTGGGGACACGGGAGAAACGCAGCCTCCCACCTGGCCTGGTTCCCCTAGACCGTGAGTTGAGCTGAGCCGTGTCCTGACGTCCTAAGGACGATGTTGTCAGCCACGTGACACCGCGCTTTCTGTCCTCTGTCAGAAGCACGTCACCTGACTCTCTCTTGTCTGAAACGGGGAAGTGGGCTCTTTCCTACTGCTAGAAGACATCCTGGCCTGGAGGTCCCAAGCCCCAGAAGGAAGGACCCCGCCTCCCCGCTCCCCAGAGCACCAGAGGCACCAGTGTGAGTGGGACGAGGGTCCAGGTGCGAGCGTTTTCCATTTTCCGTAAACGTCGGACAGCGAAACACGTGCCACTTGTTTGACTTAAAACAAGGGATTATCGACGAGACTTGTCCGCAGGTGGCGTCTACTAAGGAGACGGTGCCATTGTCCCCAACTCCGCTGTCATCAAGGGCCGTCCCTTCTCAAAGCGATTCCTGCATCCTGCGGTGAAAACGGGGTCCTTGGCCTCGGTCGTCGCCACCGGCCCCAGTGTCCCCCCGACTCTGCCTGCCCAGCCCTCATGGGGAGCCCCGCCCACGCTCGCCACCCCGGCCGCGGGAACCGACCCAACCGGACACCCGTTCCCACACGGGCTACCGGGAAAGAAAAATGCAAACTGTCACCATAATGTCATAAAAAAAGGAGGTTTTAACATTCTAATTAAATACCGGTGTGTTTAATAGTAAAAAAAAAAAAAACCTTATCTTTACAAAACACTCATGATCTCTTTCTACCTTTTAAAAGTCTCACCAGGACTCGAAACAGCATCATTAAGGACCAGCAATTCAAGGGCATGCGTTTGGCTGTCACGGGCTCCGTTCCCCCGGGGCGGGCAGTGTTCCTCCATCCGATGTCTTTCCACGCATCATTTCACCCAAACACCAACACCCCGCCCATCCCGGGAATGGCCACCTCCACTCTGCGGCCTCCCCAGATGCCCTGCAGCAAACGCCGCCTCCCGGGACCCGAAGCTCTCGGCTACTCTTCTCAAGTGGCCTTCGTCACGGGGTCCTGCGACATCTCTTACACGGTGACCGATCTTTAATGTGTCGACTAGACGACAGGCATTCTGTATCTCCTTTTAATTTTCTATTATTTTTGTCGACGTAGTTCTGACTACGTGAGCTTGCAGGGAGTGGAGTAAAATCTGAGTTGTCCTTCCTGGTGCCACTTGCCCAGGTGACGGCCAGGCGGGAGGGAGCGACAGGCTCGTGACGTAGGCCGTGGTCGCAAACCAGAAAGCCACAGAAGCGAAGCCCTGGCTTTCGAGTCTCGCTTTCGTGTTACGCTCAGCTCAGATGCGAAGCAGAATCCAGGTCCTTGATGAGAGCTTTAAGAGAGCTTAGCTTTGTACAGGTCTTTGGAAGTAGATGCACGAATTCCGTGATCTCCTGGGGTCCGGATGACAGGAGACAGACCGAGGGGCAGAGCACGTACATGTGACAGCGTCACGGTGGCTCGGACCTCCGGTGAGGCCGAGAATGGTGGGTTTCGACCACGCGGAGAAACACTCAGGGCGTGAGAGACGCTGAGTTGGACCCGGGAAGGGAGGACACGTGGCCTGGCGGGCGGCGCGTGGGCAGCTTGCGGCTCTGGCCTTATCTGGTGCTGGCCCCACGGGTGGTTCACTGGACACATCGGGGAAGGGACAGCAGGCAGAGCAGGGCGACTCTGGTGAGCTCTGTCCCAGAGGAGCAGGAGCTGCGACTCGTTCTAGCCCCAAAGGCCCGAGGACGAGGGGGGCTGATGGAGTGAGCCCCCACCGAGGGCAGGAGACATGTTCCCTCTCGATCGCCGAGGCGGGAGGCAAGGGGCAAGTGCCTCTTTCCTCCACCTGCTGCTCTAGGCGGACCCTCGACTGATTGGGCGAGGCCCACCGCACCGGGGAGGGCTCGCGATCCGCCCGCGCCCTCTGAGAAACGCTTCTAAAGGACCCGTTTGTCTCCCGCCCCCACAGCGGAGCACGGCGGGCGTAGCAGGCCAGACGGGACCGGACACGGAGGTGTGAGCGGCGGGTAGGTGGCTCGGGACCGCAAGGCGACACAGGCCCCTCGGGTGGCCTTCCTCAGTGCGACAGGCGTTCCCCTCCCATCCCCCCCGGACACCCCGTACTGGCCCGGGCAGGACAGCTCATCGCCCGAAAAGCTTTCTCATCTCCCGCCACCTCGCTGTGCCTCTCTAAGCAGGCCCTGTGCTCTGAACACACGTGGCAGGCGGGCTGGGAGTTGGGAGCTCAGCACTTAAGTGTGAACGGGGTGGCCCCCCAAATTCAGTGGTTCCATGACCCAAACACACCACACCGGGGGATCCTGCACATGCACACACATGCGCACACGGGGTCACTGGGTGGACACTCGTGCCTGGGAGCGGGGACCTTCTTGTGCTGACGCTGCGTCTGCACAGGGCGCTCAGCACAGCTGGACGCGTCAGCAGACGGGCCGCAAGCTCGGTCCTTGTACCCGTGAGTCATCGAGGTGTGCTGGGTGGCGGTCCCACCATCGGCCTCTGCTGGAATCCGCCTGCTCCTCCAGGCTTGTGAGCCCCCTTCGGGCGGGGCGGGCACCTCTCCCAGCACAGGGCTTCACCGGCGCCCCTGGCTGGACCTGGGCCAGCCGCGCCCGGCGTGGGAGCTCGAGTGTCTTCTGCCCGAGCCCCTCGCCTGCCTGAGGCGCCATCACCGCCGATCGGTTGCCCGTGGCCTCGGCCTGCGGCGGCCGCATCCCATTCTCACCTGTCCGGCAGCGACAGACGCTGCCTCTCCTGACGCGTCACATGCCGTCTCTTCTGGGACAGTCCTGAGGGCGGCTGCTTGTCCGTCTCTGTCCTTCAAGGGTCAGTGGCTTGGAGCAGCGTGAGGTGTCAGGATCCCGTTCACGGCTCGCTGAGTCGGTGATGTCGGCGGGTTCTGAGCAAACCTGCCGCTCTGCCAGCCACGCCCTTCGTCCGGGTGCTGTCGGGACCCCGAGGGTGCTGTCTGGGGGAGTCAGGTGTGAGGCGGAGGGACGAGACCGTGCGTGATAGTCCTGCAGGGTTTCACCCATTCTCAGGGGAGGGCGTGTTGTTGGGATGCGTGACCCCTGGGGGCACCAATGTGACAAACGTCTGAGCAGCACCAAGGCGCTGAGTGCAGTTCCAGGAGACACGTGTGCATGACGGGGGCCTGTGGTTTCCGGCACGGTCACCGCCGGCCGGTCCTGGGCATCCACATTTTAAGTCATCAAAGCTAATAAAGTTAAGGGCTCACTCAGGTCCTCCGGCGGCTGTGCCGACCGGCTCGAAAATCAGGCGGCACAGACACCCAGCCTTTCCTTCTGGAAGGATCCGCCGCGCAGTGCTGCTCTCGAGAAGGGCCCACCGGGGTGGTGAGGAGCCTGGAAATGGTGTGGAGTGAGGAGTGGCTGAAAAAACTCAGAGCTGTTTCCCCCGAAACGTCCCCAAACCATCCGGCGTTTGCGTCACGGAATCGGAGACCGGCTCTCTCCAGGACGTGGGGGGCGGCTCGTCCGCTCGCGGTGTAGAGAGACTGGGCGCAGCTATCGGCGTGCTGAGGTGCGGACACAGCCCCGGTTAGAGGTAGCACGGCCAGGCCAGGTCGGCCCACGGCCCGGCTCTGCCGCGTCCCAGCCCCGGGCTCCGCTCGCAAACCCCTCGGGAGTCTTCTCCATACGGAGGAGACAATAGAAACCGTTGTCTCCTGGTGCCACGTGGGGTGTGACGTGGCGTGTGTGCACACCGCCCTCCAGCCGCCTCACTCCGATGGGACAGACGGCTGCCCTGGGCGGACGCCGACCTCAGAGCCCAGGGCGGTTCTCACGGCTCTCGAAAACCACCCCGCTCGAGCATCCGGCCCGACGTGCGAGCAGGTGTCGCGGTGTCGCTGCAGGGGTGACCTTAACCCTCCGTGGTTTGCTCCTCAACGACCTGATCGACGGTGTCCGAACTCAGCCGTCACTTGTGGCCGAGCAGGCTCGGGGTGCTGCACAGCAGTCGAACACTGCGATGGGACAGGGCGGCCACCAGGCCCCGTGGGGCCACCATGCTCTCAGCAAGGTTCCTGTCTGCTCGGTTCCTTGTGTCCATTCCCGGGGGGATTTAACTGAGACCAGGGTGTTTAGTCGCCAATTTCATTGAAAATGCAGCGTCCTTTTCCGGCTCACGAAGATGAGGCAAGAAAGCTTTTGAAGTCTTTCTCCTCAGACTCCCTCAGGTCTGGGCCACGCGCTCGGGTGCTGTACGGTCACAGCCGCAGGAGTGGCGGGTGGCACAGAGCCGCCACCCGCCCCGGCCGCGTGCTACAGAACCTCACTTTTGGTGGCGAGAAGGGTTTTCGCTCCAGGCTGTGCTGACACCGGACCCAGGAGCTGCCGCTTCAAAGAGCGAACTGACTAGTCACTGAGGAGGTCGGAGACACCCCCTGCGTCACTGCTGAACAAAGGACCGAGAGACCAGATGACTTTCGGGATCCAGCGACCAACGGCTCGACGCGTTCGAAGCCTCTCACGTCGACCTGAACGCGAGGCGTGAGGTCTGTGTTCACACCCGCGTTACGCCACATAGGAAGAACCCTCCCAAAGCGCTTCTTTTTCTGTAGAGATCCCGTGAAGGAAGGAATTGACCAGAAGCCACCAGGTATCCGGCAGCCTCTCCCGGAGGCTGGATCTGTTGCTCTTGATTTTGAAGGTGAGATGTGGAGAGGTGAGGCGTGTTTCAAGGGCTTCTGGCCTCGCAGGGAAAGCCAAACGCAGTACGTGGCCTTTACTCATCTCTCCCACATTGCGATGCTCCGTAAGCATCTACCCCAACCATTTGGAGCCCGACTTACTGGAACCATTTGAGGGGCCTCTAACTTCAGCTCTGTGCCATGTGATAGCGTTTGCTGGGCAGCCTTTGAGATCTAGAACCGAGACGGGATGCAGGGGACACGGAGCGGTGACCAGAGGGCCTCATGGCGGGCCCAGCGATGACCGGTTCTCTGGCCCCATGGTATGGAAGCCTCCAGCACATCGTCGAGGCCTCGCAGAGAAAGCGTCAGTCTGGCCGTCAGAGGCCTCCATTCCGATGCAGCCTAAGGCTTGATTGGGGCGTCATTTGCCTAATCAACATAACTCTGGGTTTAGCATAGTTTAGCTTCTGCCAGTGCCCCTGGTCCCCCCTGCAGCAGGCGTCCCCCGTTTGCAGACACTGAAGAGCCGCCACACAGACACTGTCCATCAGAAACGCCTCTGCAGGCCCCTCCCAGCTCTGTGACTGTCGCGTTTGACTTAACAAAGAGCAATTGGTGACCTGTGCCACGGGGAGGAGCGGGGACCCGCAGAGGGCACAGGGTCCCTAAGGGAAAGGCAGAGTGCCACCTACCCACATCCCTCGCCACCTCTTCTCCCTCCTCGGGACACAGGACGGTGTCCCTGCCCTGGTTTGCCTGGGTCGAGCATGGCCATCTCCATTCCGTAGGCGAAGAGACGGCATCAGCGAGGGGAGGTTCAGACACCTACTCACAGCGTTTCCAGGGTCCTGTAGTTTTACGAACGGTCTGACGCAACGTCCAGAAGAGGCAGGATTCTGCAGAAACCTCAGCCTAGGTGCGTCGAGGACATGGCAGCATCTCAGAGCTCGTGGACTCACCCTCGAATCACAGCAGTGGTCAGGGCACTGCATGCATTTGTCACCATCATCATCATCATCACCACCATCACCATCACCATCACCACCATCACCACCACCATCATCATCATCACCATCACCATCACCATCACCATCACCACCATCACCA
>NW_006442110.1:75962-90272 GCF_000325575.1 Pteropus alecto | reverse complement strand
CATCATCATCACCATCACCACCATCACCACCATCACCATCATCACCATCACCACCACCCCCACCTCCCCCACCCCCCTCATCACCATCATCACCATCATCACCACCATCACCACCATCATCATCACCACTATCACCACCATCATCATCATCATCACCATCATCACCATCATCATCACCATCACCATCATCATCATCATCACCATCACCACCATCACCACCATCATCATCATCACCATCATCGTTATGTATCTACAGCTCACTATGTTTCAAAGGTTGTTCTGGGTGCTTCGTGTGGCTTGTTCTCATTAGACTTTCATGACAATTCGATGAGTTAGATACAAGTTTCTCCTTTTACAGATGGAGAAACAGATTAAACAGAGCAGAGTTTGATCTTCTTATTTCAGAGATGAGGGAATTATGCCCCAGGTTGTTCGTGAACTTTGCCAAAGTTGCCACAGCTGGGTGGTGCGAGACCTTTCTGATTCCTAGCTCCGTGTTCCCCCTCACACTGTGTTTCGTCCCAGTCACGTTCTGGTGAAGCTCACTTCCTTTACTCTCACTCGGCATAAAAGAATGAGTTTTCCCTAAGCAACTTCTGATTCTGGAAAGGGAGTTTCTGGAGATGAGAATTTTGACGAAACAGAATGATTAAAAATAATACGTGTTATATATAATGTGTAAACTACATCATATACTAGTGCGTGTGTGTGTATTTAATACGTCCTTTAGCGTCAGGACAGGTGCAAGGTCTTCTTCGGGGCCGTTAGTGTGTGACGTTTCCCGGGGTGCTTGAGGATACAGATCCATGAACATCGATTAAAGGGCGGGGGAGGATTCCCGTCGATAGGCAGCCCAGCGGGCTTGTTGTCACGCCACCAGGTTGCTTGCTGTGGCCCCGGCAGAGGTTTCTGCTCTTAGCTGATTTCTCTTGATTCGGGGTTGTGTTGTTCCGTCAGTGGGGCTCAGTTCAGTTCTTAGAAAACCCGTGTTTCTGCTCAGGATTTGGGCTCTATGTTGTGAGTCATTTCTGCAACAGTCTTGTGGATGTGGAGCGGGGGGTGGCCGAAGGACTCGCCGAGCTAGAGAGGCCACAACCCTGAAGTCTCGCCCTCCCCTGGGAAGCCCTCTGCCTCGGGGCTTATCTCCAGGTCGTCTCCTGGGGTCAGCAGTGTCCCCACGTGGCTGACCTCAGCCGTGCTACCAGGCGGGGGCCTGCCACATGAGCTTCAGTTCAGGCCAGTGAGCCTGTGAGTGCAGCCAGGTGGATTCCCAGGGGGTTAATGAAGGGAACGAGAGCTGATGCGGGATGTTCTAAGTTGTCCCTATCGGTTACCGCTGGGGGTGATGGTTAAACCTCCTAAAAGACCTTTAATGACATGTATCCGTTGGACAGGAAGGACGAGCAGAGGTGGAAAGAACAGGATTTGGGCCAAGTCCTCACTGGGCCGTTTCATGGACACACTGCTTTCTATGCCCCGAGATCAATTCAGTGTATGCATTTTAGTGAAAAGCTGTAAATAACTTTATATCCCCTTTTACAGATAAGAAAGGTTCCTCAGAGACTCAAATGGGTTGATAAAGTCTCCCAAGTATTGACCCAGTAATTTGAGTTTCAGAAAATGGGGAGAATTGAATGCCAATGTGGGTATTTACTTAAGAGTAATTGTGTCTCAATTAAGGAAAAATGACATCATGAACGTGGGTTAGATGCTATCAGGCAATCCTATTGTGCTTTTTGGGTTATCAAGTAAAATACTATGATGCTTGTTATGTGTGCTATGTCTATATAATATTATGTCATTTAAAACCATATTTTAGAAGAATTATTCGTTATATAAGAAAACCTCTATATTATAACATTACGTTAAAATAGTGGGAAATAAAACCTAAAACTAGATCTAGAGTTCGAATATTGTAAGTAACGAATACTAGGAAAAATTAACGTAGCGACTATACTGTATTGGCTGTCCCTGAGGGTGAGATTATGATTACATAATCGTTCATGTTTAGTTTTTCTATATTCTTCCAGATGTTTCACAATTAGCATCAATTATATTTATTACCACTTAAAAAAGCCCAACGTGCTTTAATCAAAAAGCACACAGGCATTAGCCCTCACGGCCCCGAGGTGAGACTGGCTTGGGAAGCAGGTCTGCTGTGAGGGGAGTCGCGCTGTTGGGGTTTCGCGTGAGCCTCCGGGGGTGACGGGCCGGGCAGGGCGCAGAGTTCAGGGTCTGTCGCAGCCATGGGCTCCGTATCGCTTGGCTCATCCCAGGTGACAGCAAGCCCTCCGCTGCTGGCCCCTCGGCCTCATCCGTTGTCCATGCGACGTGACCCCTCACCTCACTTCCCCTGGGAGGCTCCCGGGCTGCTCCCCCACACCCCTCACTGCGCTTTAGAGTGGGCGCGCCGGAACCACCCAGTCGCTCCCCACCACGCGCCAGCCGCCCAGTCCCCTCCCAGTCCTCTGAGGGCCCCCTGCCCTCCAAACAGCCGCAGAAGTGGGCTTATTTTGTCCTGCCTCACGACAGAAGGGGCCGTGTCCAAGGGGCAGTGTCCGGCGACAGCGGCGGGGGCGGGGGCAGACCACAGTGTGCACCCAAGGGCGTTGGGACCACGCTTCCCTCGTCGTGGCTATGACGGGACCCTGGGCGACCACCCCCTCATCTCCCCGCCCTCGCCCCTCCCCGTCCAATGTCTCGCTCTGTCTAACTCCTCTTTCTGTTGTTCGGGGTTATTCGCAGATGCTGAAAGAACGTGGAAGGAAGGAGGGAAGGGAGGGGATAAGGCCGGGGAGAAGGGAGAAGAGAAGAGAAGATGCTCGGCTGGGCAGTAGGGGGGTCCCCTCTCGTCTGGGGGGTCCCTTCTCGTCTGGGTCTTTCTGGCTTAGGCAGGAGACCGCCCGGCAGGTCTGAACGCCGGGTCGTGTTCAAACAGCACCAGATGCTCTTGGAGCAGACAGAACGGACTTGTCATCTGAATGCCAAACGCCAGCCCGAGGGTGCGTCTAGGTGCTGGTGTCTGTACGTGGGGACCGTGGGGACTGAGTGGACCTCAGGGGAGGCCACCCCCACAATACGGGGGGTGCTGATGGTGCATGGTCCCTGCTGGGGTTTGCGGGGGGAGGCGGCGGGCACAACCCAAGCCTCTCCTCTCCGATGCGGGCTTCGTTGCTTGCCCCGTCTGTGAGGCCTTCGTCTGTGGCTTCGTCGGTGCCTCCACATCCTGTGGCTTTGCTGGCGTCACAGTCTCCTTGGGCCGCGTCTGCCCTTTGGGATGGGGACGCGTCCCCCGCAGCTTATGGATGACCGTTCAGGGGTGTGCCTGGATGGGAGGTGGGGGGCTGTGCGTTCCTGATATTTATTTATTTTTTGGCTAGACCTTGTGAAATTTCACTTCCTGGGTGATCTAGTGGTGTTTTATGAAGACCACTGGTCAGTGGCTAGAACCTTGGGCGCACGTGACGTGTGGCCGGGGAGGGTTCAGGACCTGGCTCTTGCTCCACGCTCTGCTGGGTCAAAGCCGGTGCCATGCCCAGATCAGAACTCGCTTTGCAACTGGCCAGCACTTCCCGATGGTTAAGAAGGCACACTGGTCAGCCCCGGCCGCCCCTGCGACTTCTCAAAACGGTCTGCCGCCGTGAATGTACTGGGTGCCACAGGTGCGGGGCATCTTCGGGACGCTCCTCGGGGATCTGCGGGCTCTCAGACACCTTGGGGCCTGTGCTGTTTTTTATCCGCTGCTTCACGGGGCGGCTCCTGCCTGTGAATAATTCACTCAGCACATCACACCGCACAGAGGGACCTGCACTCCGAGGGAGATCGAATTCTTCACGGCCTCACACCTCTCTGATGGGTGCTGGGATATGCCACAGTCACCGCGTGAAGGGGACAGAGGCAGGGCGAGACCCGGGGAGGGAACCACCGCCCCGTCCTCCTGTGAGGGCCCCGGTAACGTGCAGAGTCGGCCGAAACGCGGACCGTGGAAAGCGATCTGATCAAGGAACAAAGACAGGAGCACGTGGGTCTGGGATCCCCGGTCCCTGACCTCTCATTCCGCGTGGCCAGAGGCTTAGCTCCGAGCGGCACTCTGCCCCTCCTAATCAGGACCCCCAGCGATCACCCCACCCCGCCCAGGGCGAGGTCCCCGAGGCGAGGTCCCGGAGCTCACAGTCTGCAGTGAGGAAGCCTCGCGGCTCAGCGAGGTGGCCGCCCACCCACTGCCACCTCCCTCCCTTCCCCCACGCGCCTTGGGACCCGCTGTCACCCGTCGGCTCATGTAACCCCCCCGAGACACAGAGCTCCCACAGATGCCGCGTCTTTGCACATCCCGTCCCCACTGCCCCCCAAAGAAGGGCACAGCCTCCGTCCCCGTCCTTGTCCCTCACTCGGAGCGTGCTCTCGGGATGCACCTCGGTCACCACGCTGTTAGCTACTCTCTGTTCCCAGAGCATCAGCCCTGAAGACGGTTTCTGTTGTAAGAAATCATGTTTTTATGTCTGCGTGAGCCCCTGCCAAGGGCTCGGTCCCTCCCAGAGTGGAGACCGGTCTGTTCTCTCTGTGTCTCCAGCCTCTGTCAGGCCTGAGAGGCGCCGTGTCCTTGGCGTGTAATTAGCGAGCTGAACACGATGGCACCTGCTCACTTTCCAGGGGTGAGCACAACAGATGTGACTTCCGGTCTCATGAAAGGCTCAAACAGACGTAATTAAATGTGATTAAAATGTGATAATAATTGTCACCAAAGGGAAAACCAAACCAAACAAAAAATTGCAGAAGGTTGAATACACGCTTGGGCCGCCTCTTTGCGTTGGTCACAAGGATCAAACTCTTCATGGCGTGAAGGGCCAGTGGCACAGAGCACTTTATAATCCGCGGAGCCCTTTGTTTTGGTAGTTTTTTCGTGACGGAGGCTCACGGGTCGGTTCTGCTGTGGCCGCTTTCCTGGGCCGGATGCCGGCGGTTCTGAGCTGTCCGCTTCGTTTGTATTCCAGGGGAGACGCAAGGCCCTGAGTAAGCGAGAAGCTGGAAACGACCCAATGACCACGACTTTTAGGAGATGCGTGAACAGGGACCATCGGGTGGGGACCTCTGGTCGGGCGGCTTGGGGAGTCCTCTGAGAAGGTGACACCTGAGCCGAGGCCAGAGGGCGAAACGAGCCAGCTGTCGCCCAGGGAGAGGCTGGCGCCCCTGCAGAGACCGTGCCGGGCCAGGGGAAGCGGAAGGCTGGCAGCAAGGACGTGGAGTTGGCCCGTCACACAGCGGACGGTGTGACCGAAGCCAAGTCCGGGGCCTGAGAGTCTGGGACCAGCCCCCACACACTGTGCCCTGGGACGAGATTGGCCTTCAGACGCTGTGGAGGTTGGGGCACTCACCTCGACAGTGCGTGTGAAGACGGCAGAGCACGGTGGCTCCTCCGTGGCCTGCCAGGACCGAGAGGAAAGGCCGACATGGCAGCAGGCACGGCCACACCCCTCTGGCTCTGGGGCTCTGTCATCGCTCTGCGGTAGCGACACTGACTGTGGACCTTCTGTGCTTGGTGACATCCCAGGCTCAGGCCCAGGAAGCCCACCGTAGGGCCCGTCCCAGAAGTGGGCTGAGTAGCCGTGGCCCCCGGGTCATAGCGGTAATGTGGTTTCATGTGAGCTTCAGCAGTTTGCATCGCCTTTGAAATCTCATTCCGTTGAATTGGATGACAAATGAATAATTCATGAGGGCCGGGAATGACAAGGAAAGGAAGTAAAGAACTGTATTTGCCCAAACGTGGAAGGGGGCGCCTTGTCCCTCGGCCTCGCTCCCTCCCTCTGCGATCGGGGGTCGGCTGGCTCCCGGCAGAGTCTTCGGCAGGGGGGCGCCTTCACGGGTAGGACCCCGGGGTTCCCGCACCACGGGACTTCTGTGGGCCGGGACGGGGAAGAGACGGGAGGCAAGCGCCTGCCCACCGCCCGCCTGCTGCCGGCCCCCAGTCCGCTAAGTGGCCCGGCACCCTCTCAGACCCCGCGTCCTTGAGCGTAACCGGCCACAGCCTTTAGAGAAATCATCGAGTTAGGCACGTGTCACGATTGGATGAAAAATGACAAGATACGGCATTTCCGTGGTGCTGAAGTACCGTGTCGTCAGAGATGATTTAGTTGATGAAATTAGACGTCCCTTCTGATCTGTCTTTCTTTGTCCTTAGACTGGACCATACGACCCCATCTACATTTAACTAAAGACAATCTCCATGCAGTGCCTTGACGGGAGCATATGACACACTCCGGGGTGACAAGGTGTTGGTGTGCAGGCAGGTTGTATAATTAACGGTCATTTTCCCACGTCATTAAAATATGTTTAGGTGTAAGGCACAGTCCTTTTCCTTGGCAGAAAGAGGGCGAAGCATACATATTTCTAAGTTTTTAAAAAATTTTTTTTGCATTTCATTTATCCCGGAGTGGGCAGGGACTGGTTCAGAGAACCACGTTTTCCAGTGGACCCTCCTCTTCTCCCCAAAATCCTCCGTGTGTATTGGCTGTCACCCACCACAGAGACGAGGCCGGCCACCCGAAGACGGGGAATTAGGAATATCAGTCGTCGCTGAGGGCGAGTGAGGTCAGATCACACACCGAGGACCAGTAGATACTATGTCGAGTGCGATGACGAAGCCATCGCCACCGCTGGCAGCGTTTCCATCTGACACCGGGCAACTTAACCTCAAAGAGAGGTCCTTCCGTTGGGAAATTGAAGTTGAGCTTTACGTTTTCGACAGAGGAAGAAGAGGAACTCTGTCGAGCTTTTGAGCAAGGAATGCCTCGACAAAGATCAAAGGAATCCTTTGATAGGTATTGGGGGAAAAATGCTGCAAAGCGTTCTTATCTCCACGGCGGACTTTGCAAGAATGTTTTGTATGAGTTGCCCTCCCAGAAGAGGAGGTCGGGTTGTTTTTTCCCTCTGGCCAGTAACGAGGTAGTCCCGCCCCCCAGCACCACCCTGGGCCCACCAGCAGGTCTCAGCAAAGGCCAATCTCTCTCCAGCTCGATGGCAAAGTCGCAGTCCTCCATGGCAGAAGCATCCCTTTTGGATAATCTCGGCCCCGTCACGTGTTAGCCAAGTTACTTTGAGTGAGTTACTTAAACTCAGAAAAGTCTCAGTTTTGTTATCTGCACAGTGGGGAGAACAGTGCTCACGCCACAGGGATATTATAAAGAGTAAATGAGAGCTCAATATTGATGTAATTAGCCTTTTATCTCAGCATAGAGTTCCACTTTCCTAAATGTCTCCACCTGTGCCCAGGATACTTCCACAGAAGAATTTAAGAGAGGATAGTTGAATGGATGGATGGATGCATGGATGGATGCATGGATGGATGGATGGATGGATGGATGAATAAATAAATAATACTGCCATGAACATTCATGTACAAGTTGTTTGTGAACATATGTTTTCGATTTTCTTGGAGGGTGAATGGCTTTGGTGCTGAGATTATGAATGAACTAATCAGACTGAGACTTACTGAGAATCAGAGCCACACTGCAGAGGGGTCTAAGGCAGCACTGATAGCCAAGGTGAGGCCAAGCCACCAATTCCAGGAAAACCAGTTTACAAGATGCAGAACATGGATAGGTAATCTCCACAGAAGCATGGTGGGCCACAGAGGTGTGCTGGGAATGATAAACGGAGACGATCAAGATGTCTGGATGTCTGGATGTTGGATGGATGGATGGATGGATGGATGGGATAGATGGATGGATAGATGATGGATGGATGAATAGATGAATGGATGGTTGAATGGATGGATGGATGGATGGATGGATAGATGATGAGTGGATGGGTGGATGGACGGACACTATCGGGTGCAGGCTTGTCTGATCCAAGGAGGCATCCGTCAAAACACACACACATGGACTCCGCTTCCCTATTACCTTAGATTTTACGTCTCCAAAATAAAAACCAACTGTAAAAACTTGCAGTTTTACATGACCTCATGTGACACCACGACACTAAGAGGTAGGTAGTATCACCCCACCCTGTTACTGGGTGAGGCGGTGGCGACCTGGAAATGTAAGGCATCTATCTGTGATGGATTGTTCTAGCATCAGTCTGTGATGGTAGGGGCTTCCTGGAATCCCCGCCCCGTATCACGGTGCCAGGCTCAGAAGGGACACATTACAGAGCTGGTGTGGCTGAGGCGGAAGATGGGACAGGAGTCCTCGCTGAGAGAGGAAGCCAGCCCAGACCAGGAGAAGGAGCTGGCCTTAACCTGAATGCCGTGGGCGGCCACTGAAGCGTGTAGAGCAGGTGGTAGCAGTGCAGGCAGGAGGGAGGAGATGCTTCCAGAACATATTCAAAATACACAAAACCAAACACGCGATTTGCTGCCGGATTTGATTTGCGGGAGAGGGAGGAGGAGGGGGAAATGATCGACGATGGTGCCTGTGCTTTTGAACAGTCAGTTTAATCCCGGTACCATTTTCCATCGCCGAGAGGACAGAGAGAAGGACAGGTCGTGGGGCGGATGGTGACCGTTCCGTGCCCGTGGATCCCGGGCACCCGCGGGGCGTCTGGGGAGCAATGCCGGCTCTGCGGGCAGGGCACTGAGGTAAGGATGACGTCGGGCACGCGAGTCCTCGGCGCCCGGGGATGCAGGGGGACGAGTGACGAACGGTCCCGCTGGGCGGGGAAGGCGGATAGGACACAGGGCCTGCAGAGTCCCCGCGGAGGAGGCTGAGGGGGTGCGTGTGGCGAGGGCAGAGGACAGACGGACAGAAGACGTTGTTACGGGGCTCGCTGAGGACAGAGTGCGCCCCTCGGTCATGTCGACTGACCCTCATGAGGAGCAGCGAGGTCAGGGCCAGGGTGAAGCCCAGAGGGCGGGCGGGGGAGACGGAGCCGGCCACCTGCGTGGACGTGACTCGGAAACCTCAGCGGACACCTGGAACTGAGCCGCACAAAGGTCCTCCCGTCCCCTGCGTGCTGCTCCTCCCCGCTCGCGTTCCTGAGAATTCCGCCGGGAAGCAAAAACCGACATAACTGAACGATATCTTAGCGTGACTCCTGTTAGTAAAATGTCCTCTTGTTAGAAACGTGGCCACCAGACAGAGTGGAGCGGCGCGCAGGCCTCCGAGGGCGCTTCGTGTGACCGCGTCCGATGCTCACGCGGTCAGCTCTCCGAGGAGAAAGGGACGTTGCGCGGACAGTCAGTCGGTCCAAGCGACACGCCTCTCGCTGTGCAGCCGTGACTCCGACTCGTGGCCAGCGGGGCACGGGCTTCTGTGACTTGCAATGTCACTTTTCCTTGCTGGGACACGGTAGGTGCGGTGACCGCTTGGCTTCAGGAGTGACGTCTGCGGCCAGGGCCAGCGTGGAGGTTAATGGGCTCGCACTACAGAGATTAAAACAGAGCAGGTCTTTGTTCTGTCGGAAAATGCCTGGAATGAACGGGCCACGAAGAGGTCAGCTTCCCGACCCCCGAGCAGAGCCGTCAACAGCCTGCACGTTATGTTGTGCGTCATGGTTCATTCATTTCTATGTGACAGAAGCGTTCACCGTCTTTGTGGGATCGATCGTTAGATGAATTACGTGGCTACCCCAGGAATTGAGGGAGACGAGTTTTATGTGGATGGAACTCAGGCTGTCTAATTCTGCAAGCCGTTCTTTCGGGGTTCACCGCAGGTAGCCGTGGCTCCTTGGCAAACAAAACCATTCGTTTTGCAGATAAGTGCCTGGTGATAAGGGTCTTTGAACTTGAAGGTGAAGCACTGCGTCTATCAGCCAGAAATTTGGAACTGTTTTGAAATTCTTTATGGCTCCAGGAGAGATAGCAGAGCTCTCTAGAAATTGTGAATTTACAAACATATGCGTAAACAGAATTTACATTTTAATTGAATAAATACAAAACAGTGACATAGAGCCAAGGTAAACAGTTAGAAGGGGGAAATTGATCTATACGTAAGGCAACCATGTAACTTAACATCCACATGGGGCACACCAGAGGGGGGAAGGGGAGCCAGCCTTGGGTGCTCACAGGACAACAGGCAAACTGGGTCAGCGCTGGGAGAAGCCAGGGTCTGTTGTCACCTTGCGGACATTTCTCATTTGCTGGGAACATTCGTTCACGGTTTTTTCTAATGCGAGAGAAGAGAGACCAGGAGTCTGCCTTCTAGGTGGGTGACTGCACACGTCTTCGGGGTGTCCTTGCCAAGGTCAGCGGGAGTTCAGCTTTCAGGGGCTTGCCTTGCAATTTTGTGCATGCGTGGTAGAGGCTACACTGTTTTGTTTTTTTTTAAATTATTATTATTTTTTATTCCTCCTGTTGCTACACGCTCCCGTCTCTGCTTGAATTTACACCTGGAAATGTGGTGGAAATGTGTTTAGTGCAGAACTATATTTCAAACCAGGCTAAAAAAAAAAAATCGAAGATATGTAAATAAAAAAGGATTTGTATGCTAAGAGGAAACGACCCACCTAGCTCCAAGTCGGAAGGCTGGGCTCGCAGAGTCGGATTTAAAATAATTATCGTTCGTCGGCTGTATTCTGTCTGCTTATGTTCCTTTGGAAATTCACTACTGTTTCTTAATGCCTTCTGTAACTGTGGGAAATTATGCATAATGCTAATTTTACAGTCACTTCAACTGTAATTGCTATGATTTGGGCATTCGGTAGGTACGGAGCTATGTTGTTTTAAGGCAATTAAATTAATATCTCAAAGCCAAAAGAAAAACAGAAAGAAAAGCTAATTCTCATGATTGCTGTGGACGTTTTGAGAAAACATTTGCCGAGAGAAACGATATAAGACATTTTTGTCCTGTGCCAGGAACACATTACATTTATTTCAGGCACGGAGGAAAAATAGAATTATCGTCTCTGATGAGGAAATTGAATTATAAAAGGGCTTTATGCACGTGGGAGGGAACACCCAGCCTGTCACTCACGTTGCTACTGGTCGTGCACGAGGCGTGGACGCAGGTGACCCCTCTGCCGTCAAGCTCTATTTTCAAGGACCGCTGCCCGCCGTTGCCTGCTGCTCCCCCGATTATTGGTGCGGGGAGAAGGGACAGGGCCAGTGTCACAGGAAACGGCGACTTCCGAGAGTGGAAAGACACCATTCCCTCCGCTGGCATAGTCACCTCACGCGAGCCGGAGCGGGATCTATTTCCGTCCGAGGACGAAGACCGGTGTCCCCTCGCCGAGGCTCTTCTTGGCTGGGCGCTCATTTCACATGATGTCTCCAGCTGGGCTCTGTGCCTCCTGAGCCCAGGGCTGGCCCACCCCGCCCGACGGGAGGGCCGCAGGGCAGTTCCGCTTTGCAGCTTGGGCGGAAGCCGGAGTCCTCGTTCCTGGTCACACAGGTCAGGGGTTCGGAGGTGTGTGGGAGGGACGGGAGAGAGGGGAGTCGAGGTGGCAGCTACAGGAGCCAGACAGCTCCACAGAGGGACACACGGCGGTTCGCGGACGGCCGTTCAGCCCCCTGGCCGGTGTGATTTACCCTCTCTGCCCACTGGTCAGCTGACAGCGATAGATGCCCACGCACGATCCGTTGCATCTCTGAAACTGATGTACGTGCATGAACTTTTCCTCTGGGAAGAGGCGATGGAGCTGTGTCTGGAGCAATCCGTCACCTGTGTGTCCTGTAGACTATGGCCGTTGGACTGTTGGAAGCGAGCTGGCACATCTGACAGCCTCCATGCCTCGGGACATTGAGCCAGAGGCGACCTTGGCAGGGCCCCGGATCAGAATGTTACGCTCAGTCTCCCTGAGCCTGGGAAGTCCCTGCAGAATCGTCTGTGCAGAGATAAGCTATTTGACAGGTGATGACCCGGGGTGCAGCACCCTCCCTGTGGCCCGGGGGGGAGGACTGAGGAGTGGCAGCTGAGTTTTGCTTCTTCTCAACCTGGTCGAGGACATCATATCTTCATCACGAATCTTTAAAAATCCCACTGCCAGACCTGGAAAGTTATTTCTTCCGACGTGCTGTCTTTAGAATTATTCCGACTTGGCAGGTGGTGGCCGACTAAGCCTGGACACGTCCGAGAGAGAACGGAATGATGGAAGCTGGGGGGGTCTTGACGGACAGTCCCCCAACCTGTTCATCGGCGTTAGAGTGACTGAGATGGTCCATAGGAAGGTGACTTTAACCCGTTTCCCGTTTGCCCCGAGAATGCTCACTGCCGGCGCTCGTGGCCACGGCGTTCACCCGAGATAACTCGCGGATCTCAGCCCTACCCTCACCCCAAAGTCTGCCACGGAACACCTCGCTTTTACCATTATTTCGCATCGTATCGATGGTCTTTGGAAACAAACGACGTCATCCTATTTCTCGCATTCTGTTTTTCATTTACAAAATAGAGTAATTCTCGGTCACTGAAAATGTCAAGTCCCAGAAAACGTAGGCTTCCTATGCGCGATGTGAACATCATTCTCGAACAGTCATGACCAAAGAGTCACCTGACGAATCTGGTTTATGTGCACATCTCTGTTCCATCAGGATCAGAGACAAATTCTGTTTAGAAATAACCCCAAGGACGGTTTTTATATTTTATTTTTCACACTGAACACCAGTCAGATTCGCTTCGGCCTCAAAGAGCGTCTTTATGAAAAATCAAATTAATGCTGACAGCGAACAGCACTGTTTTTCCTAAATGGGAACTGGGTTGACAAGGTGACGTCTCCAACTACCCAGAGCCAGGTTCGCGTCTTGGCTTGAGAACGCTTTTTACCCTCCTACTGAGTCGTTCCGGACAGTGGCTCCTAGTCTCCTGGGATGGATAGTGTCAGAATTGTGGACTGGAGCTCTGGGGGTTTATTTATTTGTTCTGATGCCTAAACACCAGATCTGGAGTTTCCTTTTGCCCCGTGGAAGTGACAGATGGCCGATCGCGACCCCGCTGACATCTCTCCCCCTCCCTCCTCGCCAGCCCGAAAACATCGGCGCGTGCCAGGCCTTCACCGTCCGGACCGCCCGTACGAGTGTCAGCGGAACCAGAAACGCAGCGTAAGTGTAAACACACGTATCCACGCGACCTCCCAGCACGAATGGCAGGGCGCAGGGACCTGTCACGTCACCATGGAGACGCTGGCGGCGGGTGTGCCGGGCCTTTCTGAGACGCGTCTCCCGTAGAGGAAGCGCCTGTGTCACGTGTGGCGAGAGCAGGCTGCGGCACGTAAACGAGGGGGCCAGGACCCCGTCGGGGCCGATTCAGAACCGCAGGCCCGAGGCCCGAGGCCCGACCCAGGAAACTCGGACGGACGCCTGACCGTCCGGGGTCTTGTCTCTGAGACGGGCGGGTTAGCCGTCGGCTCTCCGTCAGCTCCACAGGTTGGTCGGCCATGGGAGGCGCGGGAAAGATGATCCGATAGGTTTAGGGAATTCTGGATTCGTGCGATTACATTTGTTGATTTATCCTAAGACGTAGAACCCGTGTCAAGCTGACGTGACGTACAGAGCTCCCAGGGGGGAGTGTGGCGGGCGCATGCGTAGCCCAAGCCGACGTGGCCGTGACTCCATTTTCGAGGAGTGTCTGCTGTGACTGCTGATACAATGCGAACGGTCCCCAACCTTTGTGGCACCGGGGACCGGTGCTCCTGTGAGAATCTAACGCCCGATGATCTGAGGCGGAGCTGAGGCGGTGATGCCGGCGCTGGGAGCGGCTGCAGATGCAGATGCAGCTTCGCTCGCTGGCCCGCCGCTCACCTCCTGCTGTGCGGCCCGGTTCCTAACAAGCCACGGACCGGTACCGGTACCCGGCCCGGGGATTGGGGACCCCTGCTCTAGACCTGTGTTGGGAAAACTGGAGAAATGATTTCAGAGGCCCTTTCCCCTCTCTGTCCTGTGACCGCACGGGGGCGCGGTCCGAGGGTCCGAGGGTCCGAGGGTCTCGGCGCTCCGTCACCGAGAAGCTCAGCGTGATGGGTCAGGCCCCCGGAGCTGGGTCATCCCTTTCATCTGCCTCCCGTGTTCCTTTCCGGAACTATAACGGGCATCAGGAAAGTTCTCAAGCCCTGCTTGGAGGATATCGGATTAGTGGGATGTTTGATTACATCAGTAATTGGAATGGAAAGTGAGTTTCCTCATACTAATTACATCTAGAAGAACTTCACTGTGGGGATCAAACGTGAAGCTTTGTTCATAAGGTAAATGATGATAGCGCAGGGAAAAATATTTTGAAAGGAGCCCCTAGGGCCGTGACGCTCAAGGAGAGAAGGGTAAACAGTCTCCTGAAACTTCACATCCATTCTAACTAGAATAGAAATGAGTTCGATTCATAAACTGCTACTCTGAGAAGTTAAATCTTAGCCCGAGAATATACAAATAAATCGGGTCTTTCATTGTTATGTACA
>NW_006442110.1:64016-75939 GCF_000325575.1 Pteropus alecto | reverse complement strand
TCCGATAAACCAATATCCTCGAAGAAAAAATATGGCACATGGAAGCGTTTTGCAAATCAGGTCACAGGCCTCGTTCACATCTTCCTAAATTTAACCCAGATGGAAGACGTATTCCTGGTTTGTGGGTGTTGATTCTAGGTCTCGACATCCTACCTGGCCAGAAAGCACTAACCGCACCTGTCCATCGACCCTCGTGATCAGAGCAGCTGATCAACCGGCCGGCTTTGCCGCTGGCTTAGCATCGATCGGACTAAGCGTTCCCCTCGGCTCGCCGAATGAAATCGATGTGTCCCAAGCGTTTTTGCTGCCCTAAAAGGAGGCCAGATGGTAGTTCTTGCCTAAGCCCCGTCCTCAGCGTGGCTTAATGCCCCGGGGAGGTCCAGCGGGTCAGTCGATGGCATCGCCGTCTCCTCCACGTCTCGGATGACACACCGCGGCCGCACTTGGCCCTCCGTCTGCCCTCCCCGCAGACCCGCCCTCCGGCCAGCGCCGGCCCACCCCGCGTCTCTCCCGCGTCATGCCCGCACGCCATCTCAGTCTCGGGACCGGCCTCCACCTGTTCCTCCTTCTGCTGCCGCAGCGGTGACGTCCGCCGTCAGCCGTCAGCCGTCACCACGCCGCCCACGCGCCCCGTGACACACGCGCCGCTCCCGGTGCACACAGGCGTTCGTGGGGCTTCACCCTCTGTTCCGCTGTCCGCGCCTTTTCTCAGGACGATGCTCCCGCCGTTCGAGTCCCCGCTCACGTCCGCGTCTCTGTAGTGCTTTCCCGCTCGGTGCAAAATGACCGCCTCCTCCCCCGAGCCCCGTCCCCTGCTGCGTGCAGCGCCGTGCGTCAGTCAGGCTCACGTAGGACCCAGGACAGAGAGAGGGTCAGCCAGAGACAAAATATGATCACAATCGTAGCGAACCTCACGCTCACGGATAGAAGTTTATATATTTTAAAAAGTGACCTCTGGTCTTGATTATCTCGATTCCTTGAAAATGGCATCTTACTTCACCTGGACAACGTGTCATTTTATCATGTCTCCTAGAGAAAGACGCAGGTTCGGGGAGGGGAAGCGCGGTCCCCAGGTTCCCGAGGCCACCTGCCCGCTCAGGTGGACCTCCCAGAGGCGCGTCACAGCTCCCAGCTATGAACGTGTGTTTGAGCAGCACCAACGGTCCCTTCCCAGGAGCAGAGTCCTTCGTTAGGAGATGTGAGGACCATCCAGGAAACCAAGGATGGGACAGGCGTCCTCAGGGAGCTCGCCGGCCGGAGAGGAGGTCGGTGGGAAGGGTTTTCACGTGGGCCGAGGACGACACCAGGGAAGCAGGAAGGGCGGCACAGCGGGAGGGACAGAGATGTCATTGTCCTTTAATGCCCTCACTTTATCGCTGTCACACAATTTGGACTCCCTCACAGAGTAGACGGAGGTGGCAGAAAGGTGGGTCTGTTCTAGTTCTGAGGTGGCAGGTCCCCGCCGTATCTGGGACAGAGCGAGTTATTTTCAGCAGTGGCTTTTGAATCCGCGGGGCGCACTTGATCTTTCGCTTCCGCAAGCTCGGTGACTCATTCCCCTGGCGCGGACTCGGCCTTGTCCCAGGGAGGCAGAGAACCGAGTCGGTGGCCCCCGCAGGACAGGCAGGTCCCCAGAGGCCCCATCGTCCTCCCGCTGCCTCTGCTAATTAGGTCCGGGCTCGGCTCGGCAGCCTGCTGTGCGCCCAGACAGACACTCCGTGCGTGGGAAGCGCTGCCGGCCCAGGGTGCACGGAAACGCACGCCTGGCAGGTCAGACGGCTGACGGTTCACGCCGGGCGGCGTCGCAGCTCAGCGTCATCTCCGAGCTTAGAAACGTGTCCCCCCTCGGTGGCGGTTTGTCTGTCAGTCGGTGCGATGTGTCCTTTCCATGCGTTACCCGGGGAGGCTCCGGGAACGCAGCAGAACAGGGCGATGGCACCGTTCGTGCGTGTCGCTGGGCACCCGTCCCCGTCCCCCGGGGCTGGCGGTCCCCGCCGGAGGGTGATGCGGAACGCGGGCGCCAGACGCTGGCTTCGGCTGAGATCTGGCGTATCTAACGCAGATGTGACACCCGCTTTCAGAAGGCAGAGACGTGACTCGGAACGTGGCGTAAAGGCAGATAGTTAATGAGTGCTGCACCCCCTCCCCTCCTTATCATCTTGGCAATGAAATTACTATCCTAACACAAGGGGACTTGCTCATGTTCTGCTTAGCCCCCCTGGGGGGGGGGCGTTGTGTGTGACAAAAACGCGTAGGTCACCTGACCTCAGGAAGTTCCTGTCCCGAAAGTGATCGTACACAGAGAAGTGGCAGAGTCAAGTCACTCAGTGTGGTCACGCTGATGGGGGCCGGGCCACGGAGAGGCGAAGTCGGGAGGCGCCTGAAAACGCCCCGGCTCGGCGCTGCCCGGGGCTCCCCGCAGACCCACCGTCCCTTCCGACTCTCCACTTTGCCATTTGGAGGTCACGGCCGCCTCGGATGACCCTTAGAGCCCTTTCTGTCTAGGCCTTGGCGTTCTGCGCCCTTTCCTGCATCTGTGGCCTTGGTTTTTCTAGGAAGTGCCTTTGCTGGTGCCCTAGCCTCTGGACCCCCAAGCAGGCCACTCTGCCCTCCCCACCGGTCCTGGGTACACTGTCATCTGTACAGATGTCCTGGAGGAGGGACCGAGTGAGACCGTGCTGCATCTCTGCCCCCGCCTTTCCCCCAGTTCCTCTGGTTAGGATCTGGGGCTAAATCACAGAGGATGAGTTCTCGGGAGAAGGAACTGAGGTGCTCGTGTCCCCAGCTCCGAGGGAGTTCCATCTCCGGGGTGCTTATCAGCAGGGCTTCCGCGGGCGGGGCGGGGCAGCCTCCCCTCCGACGTTGGTGCCCCATCAGAGCCAGGAAGCCCGGGATCGGCCGGCAGGGCACCCTAACCTCGTCTCCTTACCTCTCCTTTTAAAAACAGACGAGATAAAGTAACTGCCCACAGGCGCATCTTCTATAAATACCGAAGGGTGCGTTTTTATTAGCAAAAAGAAACAGGGCACGTTTGATCGTTCCCCTGGATAAAAACACTGTGCCGCATACGCAGACCCGTCCTCTCTGACCGAGAATCCGATGTGCCATTTGGAACATGTCCGCGGGACGGCGGCTGGGGGGACGTGTGTGATTGTGACCCCTAGGTGACGCAGATGACACCCAGCCCGCCTGCTAACTGAAATTCCCACGTTCGTTATTTTAACTCTGAAAGAAATGTCTTTAATTATAATAGACGCGTCCTAAACATTTCGAAGAGATAAACGAAACCGGCAAATAAAGCCGCGTCCCTGTGGGTTTTGCTCCTCTGTTTGGCACCGATTGTCGATGTCTAGGAGGATATTATGGCTGCTGTGACTGCGAGGCGCGTGCAGGACAAGCCCGAAGCCCAGCCCTGTGGGTTCGGAAGGAGAATGTCCCTCCTCCCGCATGTGACATCTGAGCAGACAAAGGCTCAGAAGTTCCACGTCACACACATTGCTACTGGGAGAGGGAGAAATAGATACCAAATGTTTAGGCTTCAGACTCCGTTGTTGTTTTTTTCTAAGAGAGGGGCATTTGACCTACTTGACGCCCCTAAGGGCCAAAGGCAAGAGCCCGGTAGATATGACCCTCCCCAGAGAAGTCATGTGACGGAGATTTTATTCAGTTGGTCACCTCTGGAAAGCCAAAGAGAGTATTAGAGAGTATTGACTGGTCCATGAGAAGAAAGAGAGAACTTAACAGATCCGTTTAAATCTGTCGAGTTAATCTGCTCAATTGACAAAATAATCTGAAAATTAGGAGGTTATTTTATCTCCAAACATTTATCCTGGGTATTAGGAACCATACTCAGGTTAAAAATATATTCCAAAGAAGGTTTCATTTAATTATAAACGTGTATTTTGTTTTTTCTACCTCTTCCAAAAACACGCTGAGCTTAATCTCAGAGCTCAGAGGCAGCCTGGGAGGGAGGTGGCGTGGGTGAGGGCTAGCGTCTCACCAGTGTCCAGCGAGGCTTTGATTTAGATCTGAGATTCACGGTATGGCCCTCAGTCCACTGAGGACTGTGAGTGTCCTGTAGACGGACAAAAACCAGCCGAAGATGAAGTTCGGCTCCCTGTGCTCATAGGGCGAATGGCCTACGACCCCGCAGGCATGTACTGTGCTGAACGCTTCAGGGCTGCTGAGTGACTTAGTCAAGGCTCTTGCATTCTCTCCTCTGCGAATGCGAACCGACCTGCCACTGCAGGTCACGGAGGACCGGTTTCCGCTTTCCTGAGCCCCGGCGTCTGCCCCCCACACCAGCAGGCGGGGGTGAGGTCGATACCTGGGATCCCCGTCCTGGCCGCGTGCTGAGTCGCTCACGCCTTTCCCGGCCGACGTTTTCATTCGTTTCTTTGTTTCTTTCCAACTTGAAACCACCCTCTAATGATCTCTAGCATGTTCGCGTCCCTTCGTTGGCTGAAGCAAATAACCCACCGCGATGTGTTAGAGATCCGTATCTGTTCCAAAAATGCTTCCCCTTCAAATGTCCCCAAACTACTTTGTAAGATTTGCATGCACGGGAGCTCAAACGCGAACGATCGATGGTCTGATCAGTGAGGCGGGCGTGCCGGGGAGCTGTCCCGGAGTGCTAGCGCCCTGATGCTTTCTCGTCTCCACGAATTCTTCGTCCCGTGGCGGTGGTGGGTAGGCGGGTTGGGCGGTGATTTATCCCGGGAGAGCGCTGGTCAGAAAGGCGTGTCAGCCCCCGGGAAGGGTCTGCGCGTTTCCCAGGGCCCCGCGGGGCCGCAGGTGTGCAGGTGGAGGCACCTGGGCCACAGAAGTACAGTGAGAGGCGGGGCTCACCTTCCTGCCAGCCGCCCTCAGGGACAGGCGTGTCCCCTGGGCTCCAGCCTGGGGCCCCGGCTGTCCTCTCTGCCAGGGACGCTTTGTGACCTCGCTGGAATTCTCGGTGGGAATGGCCCCAAGGTGCCTCATCGCTTTCTCGTCCACCTGCCTGGCTCGGCTGCTAACTCTAAGCGTCGTATTCCGACTGGCTGAGCCGAGCCCATCCGTGGCACCCGTGCCCTGGCCTCTGGTCCAGGCTGACCAGCTCACAGGTCCCAGACCATCTTTGGGGTTCCTTGCCCAGTGTGGGTTCCAGGTACCTGGGTGTTTCCAACCATCTCTCTCTCTACCCATCTCGCCCCTCTGTCCCTCCTTCCCTCCTTCCCTCCCCCCAGGGATGAAGACATCGAACATTCCCATCCCACATCCATGCTTTTTCACCAGAAAACCAACAAACGACCGTGTCCACAGCCCCGCCGAAGTCGTCGCATTTGTCTGAGCATTCTGCCTCACGCTGACCATTGCACTGGTTCAAAAGCTTCACTAGGGGTCATTTACGATGCCACAAAGCTCACCCTTCGAAAGGGTGCGCTACAGCGGTTTTCAGTGTATTCACAGAATTACGCAACAATCCCCCGAATCTAATGTCACAGCCTTTCCATCATCCAAGAAAGAAACTCACCATCCATTCGCAGTCACGTGTCATCCGTCCCTTCCCCAGCTCGGCCCCTTCTTCTCTTTGTCTCTATTTGCCTGCGGGGGTCGCATCCTGTAAACGGAACCGTGTAACACGTGGGCTCGTATACACGGCTTCTTTCACTTGGGGTGACGTTCTGAAGAGTCATCGGTGTCGTGGCGGGTGGCAGAACTCCGTGTCCAATGGACGGAACACCGCTTTTGCCCATTCGTCATTTGATGGCTGCTCGGGTGGTCTCCGTGATTTGTCTGTTACGGATGAGGCTGCTGCGAACCGGCCCGGGCGAGTCTTTGCGAGGACGTGACCTTCCGATTCCGCGCCGGGCCGCCCGGGGCCCGCGCTCGAGAAGTCTCGCCGTGGCAGGTGGGCGCTGAGCCTGCGTTTCAGGTGCTTCTCTCTCTCTCTCTCAAGCTTCCTCCTTCTTCTCATCTGTCGTATTTCTCGCTTCACTCATTCATTAACTCACTTCGCTCATTCATTCACTCGCCCCCCGGGTAAACACCGAGTCACCGAGTGCTATTTGTCCGGCCCTTTCCTAGGCTCCAGCGATGCTTTCGATGAGCCGTGTTTCTGCTGTTACGTGGAGCTGAGTATTTCATTCCTCAGAGCGAGAACCCTTTAAATTCCAAACGGAGATTGTGTTTGGGATCGGATGACATCGGCGCCTCCTGCTTCAGGCATCACACACTCGTTAAAGCAGGAGGTGTCCAGGTATTGGCTTTGGCTCCGGCTGACGCGGCTCCCGGAGTTACTCCCGGTCGGTTTATTTTTGCGAGTCTCGAAATCCCTCCGGCCCCTGGCGTCCCCAGAGCAATCATTCCGCCGTGTTCGAAAGAAGCTTTGCCTCCTGCCTGGGACTTGGCCCCTTCTCTCCGCCCTTCATTACGGTCCGCGTCGACAGCCCTGTTAAACAGCCCGGGGCTGAGACGTGCTTCCGTCCTCGGGTTCCGGTTTGTCGGCCACTGACGTTCCACCACGTGGGCACCCTGTGCACAGCCCCTGCCTGGTGCTGAGGCCAGCGTGGATCTGGGTGGCTGCCGAGGGCCCCCTAGTGGTGGCAGCGTGTGAGGTCCCCGGGGCGGGGCTGCCTCCAGGCCTCGTGAGGTTCGGGGACCAGGGGAGCGGCGTGGAAGCGCAGAGGCCGGCAGGGCCTTGTGCCCACGAGCGACGCAGAGTGTCCCCACTCAGCATCGAACGTCCCCTTTCTGCAGTGACTTCAGGGACGGAAGGGCTACCTGGAGGACCAGCATCCGGGAGCCTTGCTGTGAGGGGCAGGCTCTGCGTTTGTGCCTAAGACGGCGATTTCTCCGGTAGGGGCCTGTGGGCCTCCCTGCTTCTCCTCCGGTGTTCCCGCCCTCCGCGTCCCGTTCATTCGCGCCCCCGCTCGGCGAGGAAATGTCCACGAGCGCCGTCCATTTCCCAGGCCTGCGCGAGCCTCAGGCCCTCAGTTCCCCCACGATCCGCTGGAGGCAGGAGCGAGAGCCTCGGATTTTCCTCGTGAGCCTCGCTGCCGTCGACGGCACGACGAGCCGCGTGCGGCGGAGGGAGGGCCGGCTCTGGCTTCCGTGGAGAAGTGTCCCCGCTCCCTCGCCTTTCCGCTTCGTGCCTTCGATGCTCCCTTCCCGGCCCCTCGGTCCCTCTACAGCTTCCTCTGCGTCCCGTCCGCTCTCCTCCGTCCTGTCCGTCTCTCGTTCCTTCGATGTTTCTCCTTAGAATCCTGAGTCGGACTGATAATGGATGACGTCAGTAGGAAAACAAACAAACAAACAAACAAACAAACACGTGCGCATGGAGGAATCCGTGAAAGGAAGCTGGAGGAAATAACACGTTTAGCTCCAGTCACTGCAGAGTGGTTTCCAGTCTCCCGACGAGGGGACATGGCCTGTGTTTGCTCAGCATGGCTTCTCCCCCCGCCAGCGGCCAGGGAGGTCTGAGACGCCAACGCCCCCCACCCCCAGCACCAGGTTATTCCACCGAAGATTCTGCCGCGTTGGCCTGAGGGGAAGGGCGTCCGGCTCCTGGAAGAAGCCGTTCGTTGGAGGGTCTGCGATTTTTCTCAGGATCCACTCCCCCGGGGCCAACCGCACAGAGCGCTCGGTTTGCCTTGCTGTCAATCGGCCTCCATGGCAGGTAATTAACAACCGGAAGCCACGCGGTCGTTGGAAGGCGTCGAGGGCACGGTGGGCAGATAGATAAGAAGTAAAAACCGTAACGGAAATCACGCTGGACTTCAGAGTCAGCCACACAGGGAACCGATTCTTAGCGAGGGCTGAGAGTCAGCGCCGGCCATCTGCCCGCTCACAGGCCCGGAGGAGCTGGTGAGCTCTGAGCGAAGCCGGGCCCAGAACGTCCTGGGTCGACCTTTCCGTCTCTTTCCGCGGCTTGCTTACCTGCTGGGGTCGGATGATCGCTGGGAAATGCTGTCACATTTTAAGCCGGATCTTGAGATTTGAGGTGCCGAACCCACCGCATGAGCATTTCAAGGCTTCTAAAAGGAACGGGCCGCTTTGAGGGGTCTCGCCAACCCCTCCCACCCAGGGCTCCCCAGGACGGCTTTCTGAGTGGAGGTCTGCTACGTGCCAGGAGGCCCAGCCCCATCTGGTAGCCATTTCTGAGGGTGCATCGGCGGTCCCTACTCGGACCCCACAACGCGAGCTGTGTGTTGACTCAATGGGAAGAGTCCAGGGTTCCCAGTTAATTCGGTGCCTCCGTCCGTTTGTTAAACAGCACTTCCTGTTCATAGACTGCTCAGCACAAATGACTTCCTTTAATCTGTAAGATGGTTGTTATCGTCCTTATTTTTCAGAAGAGGAAACTGAGGCTCGCGTGGGACGCACAGTGTGACTCGAGAGCAGGGAGCCTGCACGTGGAAGGTGCAGACTGACGCCCACGCTGATCTGTACTTCCGTGACACCTGTCGGTCCCCCGGGCTGTGGGCAGAGTCCCCCGGGAGCAGAGGCTGCCGCTGTGTGTTACCCAGCACGGACCGGCCCGTGTCACACCAGCCAGGCAATTTTCTCCCGACGGTGGCTTCTGGGCCCCGATCCAGCCTCGTTTGGAGCCCATGTCAGTGAGCAAATCTGTTTCTTTCTATCAGATTCAACAGGGGCAGGCAGACAGAGGAAACTGACAGGTGGCTGCGGATAACGCCAGGAAACCAGCCTCCAAGGACGGGGCAGAGCCACCGCCATTAAAACTGTCACTCTCCCCAGAGGTTGTGGAGTCAACGGAAAAGCAGCCCAGGGTCCCAAGACTCTGAGACAGCGGCAGCCCAAACACAGGGCAGAGAGGAACGGGCAGAGAGGCCTTGTTAGTCCCGCTCCAGAAAGACCCATGGGGCGGGTAGGATAAATGAGCCGCTTCACCCGAGACCGACCGACACACGCACACGTCGTTTTCCCGGCTGGCGCCTGCCGGGCTGCCCGCCAAGGAAGGAAGGTAAACACACTGCGTGGAGCTTGGGCCGCAGGTCCCAGCAGTCACTGGCTCTGCCCTGAGGAGGGACAGCGTACACTGCGGCCTGTCCTTCAAAACACAGGCAGGGCCCGCGATCGTCACCGAGGCTGCTGTGTTACAGGCTGGGGCTGGGGCTGGAGTCACCCAACAGAGGTGCAGGCCGGGGCCTTTAAAGTCGGTGGTCTCTGAATCGTGGACTCTACCTTGACGTGTGTCCCGCTGACTTGGGCCTGGTCAGACGGTGGATTTATGGTGCGTCCATCTCCCTGGTAATAATAACGGCAGCCACAGCAGGCCTGCCTTCCTCGAATGCTCACCACGAACCGGGCACCGCACCAAGAGCTCCTCGGTGTGAGCTACTACGTCACGTCACTACCCCAAGAGATGTTAGTGCCCCGTTTTTAGTGGAGGGGACTGATGTTTAGGTAGAGTACGTTTGGCAGGTCGTTTCTGTAGCAAATGACAAGCCTCAGCCTGAACTATTCCTAGCTGAAAAGAAGGCAAAAATGTGGATCGGGCAAGAGGCAGGCAGGGGGGCTTCGGGTGGCTGGACAGGGGCTCAGGGGCAGGTAACCCCCTCGCCGCCCCTCCCTCCCGCCGAGCCCTCCTCTGGGCTCGTCCTGGAGCCATTTCCCCAGGCCCCAAGGAGAGGAGGGGAAGCTTCTGCAGCTCTGGTTTGTAGGATCTCAGCCGGGAGCCCCGTTGGCCTGCTTAGATGCTAGATGCCCCCGCCCTCGAAACAGCCCTATTGCCGGTCCTATAATCAGATGCTCAGACTGGTCCCGAACATCCAGGCCACCCTACGGCGGGGCTGTGAGGGTGCAGGACCCATCACCGGCAGAGAGGGCGAGGACCCTCGAGCACAGAGGGAGCTGGGTGAACAGACGGTCCTGCCGGCCTCCCCTCCTCCCCTCGCACGTGACAAACTCTGAGATCGAGCCCCAGTGCCGAAGCCTGCTAGCTGGGTGACTGCGGGAAGGTGGCTTTCCTCTCTGGGTGTCTCCATACCGGGTAGACCCCATCCGCGTTAGCTAGAATGATTAAGGTTATCGTTGCCGTTCCTGACAAGTGTCTGGTCCCATGTCCCTCCTGCAGCTCATAAGTTCGAGTCAGATGCAGGGTTTTCATCGAGGTTAAGACGGGGGAGTCCCACCGTCTCCCCCACAGAATGTCCTGGGCCCCTGATTCCCACACCCCCCTCCTTCATTTCGGAGGTTGCACCGACAGGCTCGGTGGAGCCACAGTCGACGGCCATCCGAGTGGCTCTGACCGCAGCCGTCTGTGTCCCAGCTGACCCGGCCCTGTGCCCAGCTCCATCGAGACCAAGGCCACGGCCGTGGGCCCTTCCGGGAAGCGTCCGCCTCTTGCAGGCCATTGTCCCAAGGGCTGTCCAGGTCCCACGTTCTGAGACTCTCTCTGCTTCCTGCCTTTACCCCTCGTCATTATCTCTCGCCTGTGCCTCTGCCCGCACCTCGGACGTGCTGTTGGACACGACCCCGTGGTCCTCGAGCCGGCTCTTCGATGGGTCTGTTTCGTTCTGTGTCCCAAAGGCTGTGTCCTTGACCTTGTCCATTCTCTTCTTTATCCTGGGGGGTCAGCCACGGCCTTGGACCTCAGGACCTGTTCGGATTCCTCATTTGTTTATCCTAGGTCTGCTTAGGTTTTGACAAGACCTGGCTGCCCATGGCTGACCTTTGCCTGCCCCAAACCCTACCATGTCCACCATGAAATGGGGTGCAAAGACTGCGACCATGGCTGGGGGTGGGGGGCGTGGGGGAGGAGCCTAAATATGTAAATGAGCAAGCCACAGGGGTAGGACATTCTAGAATTTGTCCTCCTCGACCGAACTCTGTGCATCAATCAGTTCATCCTCCGTCACGGGGTTAGCAACGTTTTTCCAAAGGCTGACTCGCGTCACCAGAAGTCACTGTCTGGTGTGGAGAATTGGTCGATGGCTATGCCCCGACGACACTATTCCATCGATGGTCCATTTACGCCGAGAACGGCCGGCGACACCTTTGCAATCGCGGTTCCGCTCTCCCGGCGCCCAGGCCACCTGCTTTTCCTGCTGCTGGCAGGTGCGTGCTTAGGAAGCCAGTCAGTTTACTCATCGGCTTTCGGCAGGAGCCACGTCCCCGGGTTCGTGGGCGAGCTTTTAGTTGCGCGTTTGTGCGTGCGACCTGGGTTCTTTGACCTCGGGCTGGTTGCCCGACCACCTCGGGCTGCTGTCTCTCCTCTGCCAAATACAGAGTTAGTCACGTGATAGCTTATGACTCTGAGACGACCCTCCTGGCAAATGGACCCCCTAACAAAGCGGGGGTCTGCACAACTTCCCGCGCTTGGAAGCTCTGGGTCGGGGCCTGCACAGGGACCGGTCTGTCCCCGTGCATTGTCGTGCTGCCGTGGTCCACCCCAACGCCCGGCACGTGGCAGGAATTTAACACGCGCACCGTGGCGGCCACACAGCCGTGGCCTTTCCGTTTGTGAGCTGAGCTAACAGGAGACCGTCTGCCGTCAGCCCAGGAGAAGCCCTGCGGGAATCTGCGTTTGTTCGCACCGCAGCCCAGTGCCGCTTCCAGCTTGATGGGTAGGGGGCTAATTGACGTTTGAGTTCCAAGAGCTCATCTGTGATTCAGCTTCAAGAGCCACATCTAAATCAGGCCTCCGCTCAAAACTCCGCTCATAACCATCTCCCCGCCGTAACCCTGGGCCTACAAGAGACATAACACCGAGCAGAACACAGCCTGGCCGCAGCTGGGAGCCGTGTGACAGCCCAGGTCCAAGTGAGGAGGGCGCTGGAACATTCTCCAGCCTCGCCGTCTACCTTTAAAATCCCCAGAAGGGGTCCAAGGGTCCCCCCGAAACCTGTGATGTCTGAAACAGCCCCCACCGTTTCCTGTTCTCCCCAACCTGCTCCAACGATATATAAAATATAAATAT
>NW_006442110.1:52503-63694 GCF_000325575.1 Pteropus alecto | reverse complement strand
GCCTGGCCTGGCTTCCTGCTGCGTGGACGGAGCCCAGCCTGTGGGGACGCTGTGCCTCCCTCTGCCCCCAGCCCTGCCACCTCGTCCTCCCTGCAGCCCCAGTGACTCTGGGTGCTCCTAAAAGACAAAGCCACAGGAATTATTTACATCTCTCTCCTCCCTCCCTCCCTCCCTCCCTCTCTCCCTCCCTCTCTCCCTCCATGCCTCAGATGTTTAATGAGCACCAACCATGTGCCAGGGGCTGTGCAGTATATTGGAAATAATGCAAGGAAAGACTAAATAAACGAGTATATAAATAAAAAAAGTACCAAGGGCTGATAAGGGCCCCGATGGGGGGAAACATATTTTTTTCACGGTGAGATTGCAGATGACTTTGTGAGGACTGCGTAAGCGAGTGTCATCGGCGCAGGGACCCTGTGACGAAACGGGAAACGGGTATTCCGGGAGGAGAGGGTCGTACTGTTAGGATCTCTGCCCGCTGTTTTCAGCTTCGCGGTTCGCATTTCAGGATACTGAGCTATAACCTTCTCTCTGGACCTCCACGCCTTGGTGGAAGTGTGTCTCTAAGCCTCGGACCCCAGCCCAGGAAGGCGGTTCAGGCGCATGGGTAGTTTAGAGATTGTCGTGGTTAACAGAAGACATCATTTTAGAACTGTGAAGAATCTGTTTTGTTTGTTAAAAATCCAGAGCGTGTGAAAGGAACAGTGTTTGGGGTAGCGGGGTTTCCTGGTGGGTTATGTTAGAACGAGCCTCAGGTCCTAGCTACCTTAATGTCTTGCAGAGGAGTTTGGACAGACAGAGTTTGTTTCTCGGCCTAATTAAAGTCCGGCTTCATTTATCCCCAGGGTGATGATGTTATCCGTATTTGTATAACAAAAACTGTTTCTGCCCTGGCTGGCCCAGGGGAACTGAAAGTCCTCCTAATTTGTTTTAAGGAATGGAGATTTGGATGGTGAGTCCTTACTGGGTGAGACTTCTGTTTTAAGGAATGGAGATTTGGATGGGTGAGTAAGGAGACTCTCAGGGAGCTGTACGGACAGACAGTATGTTCGATCTCAGTGGTTACTTCAAGGTAAATAAAGGAAACAGTTAGGGGCAAGTCCCAGCTCCTCCGCCGGGGGGGTTTTGCTTACGTTGGCTGGACCCAGATACCAGGCTGACAAAGCTCTTAATTTTTCCGAAGTTTTGGTTTCTCCACTGGAAAAAGGGAGTTGTAAGAACCAACCCCACACAGCTGGGGAGCATTAGAAGGGCAGGTCCGTTTATAGTGCCTGGCGCTTTTTCTTCATGGTGGTAAAAAACAAACACAAAAAACGCACGACATAACATCCACCATCTTCACCGTCGTAAGGGCCTGGTCGGCCGTGCTGCGTGTGCTCACGTTGCCGTGGCTCAGATCTCCAGGGCGGGGTCCGTTTTCGTAATGGGAAGGGCCATGTTGGTTCTGATGCACGCTGAGAATCTCTCCTCCCCAGCGATCTGCGGTGGAGACCAAGGCAGGCAGCATCTCGGAGCGGGCCCACCGGGCTCACAGGCCCGCCCGGACTTGCCGCTGGCTCCGTTTAGAATTTCCTGTGACCGTCACGTCTTCCTGTCCGCCCGCCTCTTTGCAGATAAATCAATGTCCCCAAGGTTAACTAACTTATTTTTGGGCGCGCATTTCACTGGAGATTTGGAGGCTCCTGATGGATGGGAGCCGTTACTGTCCTGCGTCTCGAGCTGCCCTCCCCCCCATCCCTTATCCCCCATGTTTATCTTTGTCTCATTGTAGCTTCTGCTCCCCGATTTCTCCTGTGCGTTTTTCTTTTTCTCGGCCCCTCTCGTCCGCCCTCGGGTCCCTTCTTCATTCACTGCTTCACATTTAGTTCGGTGAGGTTGATGTCGATGGTGATTCGGCTCATCGGACATGCTGAGAACGTGATTTTTCAAATGAAAACGGTGTCGGGCCAAAGGGAGCCTACGGCAGAGCCGGCCGAGGAGCGAAGGGAGGTGACATTCGTGGCTAAGGAGTGGTCTCGTCCACGTAACCGCGTCTCTTTTGGCAAAACCGACGACGGAAATCAATTATTCAAGAAATATTCAGAGGATTCTTGCTGGCTCCAGCCTCTGAAATCGTAACCAGACACGGTGTTTGTTTGAGTCATTTGTTTGTCTGTGGACAGATTTGTGGATGGATTGATGTTCAGTAGGGCAAACCTTCATTAATTTAATTTTATTTATTTTTAATATCATATATATGGAGTTATTTCTCTGTCTTATGCTTGGATGATCCTTGATATTTAAAACTGCCTCCCACACAGGGAGGTTACCAGCCCACTGTAGTAGGCAGAATTCAGGTTCCTATGGTCCGCGTCCCCCGGTGTCACACCCAGGGATATTTTAAGGTACGTGGCAGAAGGGACTTTGCAGATGGAATTGGACTGACCAGTGGCCCCTCAGAGCGGGAGGCCATTTGGATTACGCGGTGGGCCCGGTGGAACCGCCACGGCCCTTAGACCCAAAAGAGGGTCCTGGGACGGCAGGAGCCGGGCAGCGTGTCCTTCTGCAGAGCCTCCAGGACGAGACACCGTGGAGCCAGTGTCCTCGGCTCCACCTCGTCAGACCCTGGACAGCGACCAGCCACAAAGCGCTGGCCTTCTGCCCCGGACGGAGACCTCCACGCCGGTGGACGCGGGCGGCTGTAAGCCACCAGTTTGTGGCTGTTTGTCACAGCAGCAATAGAAAACTAAGGCACCAGCCCTCT
The DNA here is from genome assembly GCF_000325575.1 of Pteropus alecto. Lineage (NCBI taxonomy): Eukaryota > Metazoa > Chordata > Mammalia > Chiroptera > Pteropodidae > Pteropus > Pteropus alecto. The sequence continues at coordinate 60,951 of NW_006442110.1, read as the reverse complement.
CCGATGGGTCACCAGCTGGTCACTGCAGACAGATCTACATCGGACTCACCTCAGCTTTCTGCCGCAACCACTTCCGACCTCTGGACAGGCTCCCCGGCCGAGGTCAACATATATCCCATGGCCAGGGACCACGGTGACGTCAACTGGCACTTCAGACATACGGGACATGTACCTGCTTAGAAAGACCAAGCGGTTCCCGGGGGGAGGCCCGCGGCCCTCCCGGTAGACTGCGTCGTCTCCGACGTGGAGAAGTCGGACGATTTTGAAGAGAAGAGTCCTCCCTTGCTCAGGGTCACCAGTCGGTGACGACATAACAGCGGTCCCCGGGCACTAGGCAGAGGTACTCGCTGTAGCACTTACGGCGCTTGGCGTCAGCCATGGGTGACGCAGAAAACGTCGTTGAATTTGCCATGTGGCAGTGGAGACAAATGGGGTGCAGAGAGGTGACACTAACACAGCTAATATGAATGACGGGGGCTGAGGGGGGACGTTGGGGCCCTGAGTCCTGGTCCCAGGTTCTTTCAAGGACACCAAGCTGCCTGTCACCAAGGAGTTGCTCTCCTGTGAGTGGCGACAGCCGTTCGAAGAGCAGCAAGGAGCAAACACGACCTGGGCCTGGAGCCTGGGAGAGAATGGTCACTCGTTATGATCCTCAGTCCCTACAGATGGGAGAATTTGTCTGTTTCTGTTCGGAGAGCTTTGAGGAACAAAAGGTCGTCCCTTGCTGGACGATAAAACCTTTATATAGACAACAGCCAGCGGTTACTGGGGCGGGGCTGGCATCCGCCTCGGGCTCAGGAAGAGAACTCAGAGATGCCCAAGGCCTCGAGGCTCAGCGCGCCCTTCTAAAGTGCTTTCATATTGACCGTCCCTGTGTGGTGTTCTGCCTTAGGCTCGTGGCCTCAGCCTCCGACCACAAGGTCAAAGCCACAGGAAGGCACCAAGGACGATAAGCGGGCTTTCTCTACCCACTCCGAGCAGACCAATCGTAGTTTTAATAAGTCATGAATACTTGTAAAAGAAACACCCCCAAAAGCACTAATTCCAAGCGAAGTCTCTGTTTTAGTGCCCTAAAATAGCTCACCGGTAACAAGGCATTCTGCAGAGTACAGAGCTTCAGGCACAAATGTCTGTGTATCGGAACGATGGCTTTATCCCGAAGCGTCTGGCTGATGCTCCTGTAGTATTTTACACCTTGAAAAGATCCCGTCTCAGAGATTCTCCTGTCTCATTTGGTGACAGCCCTTTCCAGTTTACGTCAGGGTCCCAGACTGGGAGGGGAGGCTGCAGAGCCTTGGGAACACACAAGAGAAGGAACCGCCCCAGCCAGGAAGGGAAGTCGCTATGGCCACCTGGAGCAGGGGTCTGTGTGCTGCTTCACCACGGAACCCAAGGGAGAGGCAGGACCCCGAGGGGAGGGCTGGGTGGCGCCCCTCCAGAGGCTGGGTCCTGGGCTTTTTGGCCGTCAGCCCCTCCAAAGAGTTCTGTGTCCCCAGCAAGCTTCTACAGAACTGGCAGAGCCACCACACCTACCGGAATGATGCAGACTAAAATAACGTCCTATAACCCGTGACGGATGATCAGAAGATCCCTCCCCTGTGCCTTGTCACCACAGATCCCACAGGACCTTGTGGCGGGCCCGGGAGGCTGTCCCCATGGTGACTGAGACCAGGCGGGCTGTCACCTGGCCAGACAGAAGGTCACATTCAAATCCTACGTGCTATCAAGTATGGAAACGTGAGGTCCTTGCACGCTTGAATTTGTAGATTACACACGGAACGAAGAGGCCGGAGCGAGGGTGCGAGCTGGCACTGCCGTGTGTTTGTGAAAATCTGAGAGAGGGTGAAGAGTGGCGAGTGGCCGCTGGGGTCAGACTAGGCAGGGTGAGTTTCGAGGTGGGAATTCGCATAGAAGCCGTTGACCTGGATACCGATCATCTGCAGCTAAATTCTCAACTACCTAAAATTCAGCCCTTGTACGTACAAGTGATTGTTATTTCGTGAATGTTGTCCCTGAAAATCAAATGGCAAATTATCTATAATTATCTACATCACAGGGGAGACGATAGATTTGTTCTTCGTGACCTCCCCGGTCCCCGGCACTGCTAAGCCGGTGACGATAATGGCTGTCACTTTGTTTCCCTGTAAATCAAAACCCTGGTATGCTGCAAGGCATATTGTCAGTCTTATGCGTGCTAGGAATTGCTGACTTGCTCTGGGAAGCTCGCCTGGTTTTATATCTCTTCCATCTTTTTCAAGTATACAAACTATACTCACGGTTGCTAATTTTTCACGCAACCTCCTGTTCCGTGGTATTTTTCACACTGCTTTGCGACCGCTTTGAGTGTGTTCACATTACACTATTTTTAAAAAAGCAAACCTTAAGGGAAGACAGACTGCTTCATTTATTTAAAAATCAATACCTCATCAGCGTTACTTTTGATGCAGTTTACAGCAAAAGGACATTGCAATCCTTGGTTTGCCAACAGTGTCGTAAGGATTTAGACTCTCACGAGTGGATTCTGATTTCAAACATCGAAAAAACCTCCTCAAAGAGAAATAGAAGGAAGTACAAGGTACGTTTAAAAATATGGCTTATTAACGAAATATTTGAGTTAATGTCAATATTTATACAGCTTCGACAGCTCTCCCTTTTAGCCCAAACACTGAGGTCCATGAATCTCATATTTTTTAGAAGTGAGGCGGACGATGAATCTATAGCTGACTGGGGAAAAAATATGATGAGCATTACAGAATCTATTTTTTTAAAAGCTTTGCCTGATGAAGTGTCCGACACCTATATTTTCTTAACCATATTTTTCCGTGATTTAGTTTTTCTGATGCTGAGGTTGTCCGAGGTCTGTATCCAGGGTTACTAATCCATCACGCCTGCCTTTCCAAAATCGTATAAATTCAAGTTCGCGTTACTTTTCATCAGCCATCGATTAAACTTTCTCTAGCTTTTCTTGGTCCTCAGCCTTACAAGGCTCTCTATGGGGGGAGCACTCGGAGCCCTGGCCGTTCCAGGCCCTCGGCTCGGGGTCACTGCCTCAGCCACCCCCATGCCCACAGCTACCTGTGTCGCGTAACTCACGACTCCCCTTAAGTGGAAACGTGCCGAGTCCTCACTCGCTCCCTTTCCATATTGACGGGATCGATAGGCTGCGTACAGATCTGATGCTTTTAGATTCCCAAACACAGGAGCACGCCCCTTGAAAACTGCTTGTGAGAGGTTCTGGGTTCCAGTAAAGCTTTTAAGCTCGGAGGATGATGACTATTTCTTTGTCTCGGTTCTCCATTCAAAGAAAATAATGTGCTGTCTCTCAGATAAGAAGGGAAGGGAGTGTGCAGAGGGTGGGGGCCGTGCCATAATTTGAGGGGCCCTCAATCGTCTCCCTGCCCCACCCCCCAGAGCACCTCTCGGCTCTGGTGCCAGAATCTTCCAGTGTTTGGTTGGTTTCAACTGAGGCATATCACTGTCTTAAATGCCAATGGCTTCAACAGCAATAAGCCGTCACCATCGGTGGCCTTAAGGAAAGTCCCTGAGGTCTCTGTCCTCTCCACTCAGTGGGGACAGGTCAGGAAGCCTTGTCTTCTCCTTTACACCAGTGGCAGAAAACGTGGGTGTTGTTGGTGGACACACTTCGTGCAGAGGCTCCATGACAGCAGTGTGTACAAGCTCTGGACCCCTCGCGTCTCTCCGTGCACTTAAATCGTGCCCTTGGCCATCTTGCACACATCTGAGGTATGGGGCGGGTGTGCACACACCTGTCCGCGATGATGCTCGGGCTCGGAGCCCGCCCGGGTTCGGGGTGACGGACAAGCTGATCGTCTCACTTCCGAGGCCGCATGGTGCCGTCGCCCATCGAAGCCTTTCCAGTTTCTTCCGGGGCTGAGCGTTGTTTGCTGTGGGAGGACGCAAAGCAAGGAGGTAACTTCGTGAGTTGTCACAGCCAGGAGAGGCCAGCTTACGCTCCAAGAGCTCCGGGGCTCGGAGAAGAAACAGTTGTTTGTCACTCAGGCTGCCTGTCCGGTGCTGGTCTACACAGTGGCCCTGCTCTACGCGTCCACACCCCGTCACCACGCCAGAGCAGGACCTTGGAGCGTTCAGGGGACGTTCGAGGTGTCGATGCTGAAGTGGCACCTTGCTTCCTTCCGGAACTCGTCACGTGCTTCCTTCCCACCACGAGGGACCCGAGATGACCATACGACACGGGCCAAAAATATGCGGCCACCAGCGTGGCTTCCACGCAATGGATAATTCGTGATCTCCATTGGGGAGACGAGCCGCAGAAACGGGGCGTCCCTGACGCTCTGCGGCCGCACAGAGGTTGTGTGCCGCGTCTGTCTGTGTCCGGTGCCCGGAGCGTCTCCCCGATAAGCCGCAGAACTCTGCTGCCCCAGCGCGAGACACTGAAGCCAGCTGTGGGGGACGAAGACGGAGCACGTTGCCGCCTGGCGGTGGCCTCGCCGTCCGTGTGCCCCAGAGCCCTGCCCCTGCGCCTCCCTTGGCGTCTGTGCCCTGGGTCACCTCCCCTGACCTCGCGGATGGCTTTCTTCCCGGTGACCGCTCCCTGGAGCCAGAGGCGAGTCTGGCCGAAAGGCTAACACGACCGATTATCACAGCCGCTTCCCGACTCGGACCCGTGACGGCGTCTGCCGTGCGCCCACCTGGGTCCCCAAGCTCCCAGCTGTGTGGCCCTCCGGCCTTTCCACCCCCCTCGCTCCCCTGCCCCTTTGGGTTGAGTGAAGCCGATTTTCTCAAGCTCCTTGGTTCGCTCCTTTTACCCCTGCCTCTACCCCCCACCCCTCGAGGGCATTACTTTTAGGGTGCTAAAATATCCTATAACAAGAAAATCCCCGAAAGACGTCCACGCCCTGCTTCAGCACGACGGCCGGCAGTTGTCCCCAAGCTCACACACTCTTACATACGAGGGAAAGCAGACGGCGTGTCCGGGAACTGGTGTCACGGTTTGGATGAGGCTTCTCTCGTAAAGGCGTCTGAGTGGGAATTCCCTGAACGCGTCCCACCCCCTGCTAAATGTCTGCAAAGGTGCAGTCGCCTTCCAGGTTGGTGACGGGGACACCTGCGTGCCACACACGCAGCCTCGGTTCCGTCAACACGGCCATTGCTATGCTTCTTCCTCCGCTCCGTCACCCCCGAGAGCGTGTGGGGTGTCCCACGCTGTGCCAGGCTCAGGGACGGGCGCTGAGAAGGCGGTGGCCTCGTCCCTCTGTGTGGGAGGAGCTCTGGGCCTCCATGGCGAGTTTCTGGTCTGTTCGTGGGGACAACGGCAGATAAATAAACCACCACAACACTGGACCGTGAACGTCACAGCGCCGAGTTGGTGCGTGTCTGGCTCACGCTTCTGGGCCAGGAGCTGCCGACGTGCCTGGCGCAGGGTCGGACTGCAAGTGTTTGTGGAACCCATCGGTGGACACCAGAAGGGAGTGTGACGAGCCACACATCTGTCCCCCGCACACTGCTTCTCCGGCTTCATGCCACCCAGAAATACCCGTCCATTCTCTTAGCGGAGGGTTCAGTGGATGACGGCCGAATCTCAATTTCTCTGGGTAACCAACATGTCCCCCGTGCCCGGAATCATGGCTAGCAAACCCTGTCCCCCAGTATTCCGGACACGCACCCACCCACGGTTAGGACCCAAAATGAGAAGCCAGGACCCTCCACGTGAAGCGGGCTGATCGCTGTGAGCCGAGACCGACATGCGTGTGTGTCTGTCTCAGGGCAGAGTGAGGTCTTCCACGTAGCCCGTGGGGAGGAGAGTCAGACAGGGCTGTGTAGAAAAGCACCCCGCGTTGTCCCCAGAGGCTGCTGTGGGGGCGTCCGCAGACGCCCGGTCTCCCCGCTGCCTGCGGCAGATTGCAGCGGGGCCCGTCCCTGCCCTCTGATCCCTGGAGGCTCAGAACGTCACGTGCAGCTCCTGGCTGCTCTGTGCCGAGCGGCAGACGCTGTGGTCACTGACGAGCTGCACTCAAAGCCGGGCGCGTCTCTGGCGGTGAGAAGCCGGGCACCGGGCGTCCGCCCCCTCAGATCGGTGTGGGAAGCCACCAGCGCCCCGGCGGCTGCAGCAAAGGGGACACTTCTGCCCTGCAACCGGCGGGGATGAACGCTGCCACACTGCCCGGGGTGAACAGGTTAAAACGATTCTGGAGGGTGAGTAAAAGGAGACAAACCAACTTATTGGGAAAAAAAGGGAAGTTTCATTTGGGGGAGAAAAAACGAAATCTAAGCAGCGGTTGGAGGCGCCTGGGGTCCCGCGCGTCTGACGGAACTCCTGTGGCGACACTCGGCCGTGCGTTTCTGATGTCTTGCCAAAGGTTTAGAATCGAATTTTAACTAATCTTCAGCAGATACAATTGGCAGCCAGTTCAGCTTTAGGTATGTACTCAGAGACAGAGGTTTTTTTTTTTTTTATTTCTAGAAAAGGCAGTTTCGCAGAGGAGCCACAGTTTGATGGCTAACCACACTTTCTGCCGCCCACGCGTCCACCCGCACATTCTGATCTTAGCCTCTGAGAAGTGCGCAACGCGATGGGTAACAGACTCTGGAAAATAAAGCCGGTGTGTGTCTTCTCTCAGGCTAGATAAGCCCTATGTGACTCGAAAGGGAATGGTAAGAAAACCTGAAGCTTTGCATTAGAAATGACGGAGGCAGGCGCCTCCAACCGCTGCTTAGTCAAAGGCATGAGGCGCATGGCAGACCATGACCATGACCATGACCCTCGGTAATTGGAGCCAAGCTAGCCTGATAGCAGATGGCTTCTAGGATTTCAGCTTTTGCCTCTCCTCCCAGAACGATAAATCAGCGGTGGAAATCAGTGCTCGTTTTCAGTTGCCAGAATCTGGGTTCAGAGCAACGAGAATTCTTTCCCGGATAGTTAGTTACCCGGGGGTTCGGGGAGATGGATGTGTGTGCCGTGTGTCAGCATCAGAGTCAGGTCCCTTGAGTGTTTAGGAAGGAATGAATGACCCCAAAGCTGATTTGCAATAACAACCCCCCCCCGCCCCAATATATAATATGGAGCTAAAATAAAATCATGGGTAAATTTCCACCTTGCTTTAACGTTACTTGATTCTATAATTTTTTTTTTTTGTATGCTAGCATTAGCACCCGACTCTTTAGAAATCAGGCCACTAGATGAATAAAGAGCAGGCGGTTAGTGTGTCTAATGCATTTCCGACCCTGGATAAACTGCTTTCCTTTCTGTCTGCTGCTCTAAGTCACTTAAGAGGGGCTGCGGTTACAGATGTGCCGTCAGGTACCGAGTGGGTCCCCATATCTCTCTGTTGGCACTTGCGTCGTGCTCAGTCGATATGAGTTTGCCGGTAATTTCAACATCACTACTCAAGCCAGAATCCACATTCTCCTGGGCGGGACCGAAACCGTGTCTGCCCAGATGGAAGCCTGTGACAGTATATCAGTGCACAGAGAAGGCGGCGTCAGCAGCCTGCCCAGGGCCCGGCCACCGCCGTGTGGTCTCCGGGGTCAGCCTCTCGATTCTAGTCGAATGGCCTAAAGCTCTCCATTTCCCATGCGTGAAGCCAGCGGTTCCTCCCGGCTCTGAGACTTAATCTGGGCACATGGAAAACAGATTACTCTCTGCTCTAAATTCACCAAACATCTGTCTAGGTTGTGCCCGAAAAAGTCTGATTGAATTTGTTGAACGTCATGTTTTGTTTTGTTTTGTTTTGATTTATTGGAGGGCTCTGGGACTGTCTCATTGAAATCACCCAGAGAGCTGGTCTCCGGACTCTGAAAGTCCCTTCTCCGTGACATCAAGCGACTCCGTGACACCGAAGTCACGCGCGGGTAGATTGACGAATGGAGGGAAGGCTGCTGAGTCCTCGTTCACAGACGAGGCGTCATCTCAGCTGCTGGTGTCCCCAGCGATCTGAGAATGTATTGTGTAGGACACCCCCAGAGTTTCGGGTGAACCCCTGTAAGTCGAATGGGTCGCAGAGACCCCAGGGCCCTGTGTCACTGCCCCCTGAGAGGGGTGTTCCTCCCGCTGCCTGATGCCACAGCCTCCCAAAGTCACAGCCCCACGCTGACCGTTTCTGCTGGGCGCTCACGATCCCACGGGCCAACAGCGCGGTCCGGATAGCCAAGCACGGTCTAACGAACGCGGAGGGTTCCTTCGCTGTTTCGGGAGGGGGATGCAAACGGCTGATGTAATTACTCTGTCGTCTCAACGCTGAATTATTCATCCCCCTTTCCAGGGCGGTTTTATGCTAATAACTCCAGAGTGTCGTTAATAAATTTTTTAAAATTCAGAGACAGTTTAGAAGACGATTTCGGAGAAAGGATTTAAAAGCCTCTTAGTGGAATAGTCTCGGCAGCATCCATCCAAGCAGCCCGAGTCAACGCCAAGCCACTTACAGTAGTTGGGCTTCCCGCCCTCATCCGCCTTATTTCCTGAGCCAGAGC
>NW_006442110.1:50021-52075 GCF_000325575.1 Pteropus alecto | reverse complement strand
TCGCCCGCAGATCTGGTTCTCGGGTGCCGCCTGAGCCCGTCTGATTCCACAGGCGTCTGATGACAGAATCCGGGTGCCGGAAGAGGGGTCCACACTCACTGGGGGAGGCGGAAAAGGGTTTATTATTATTATTATTATTATTATTATTAATTACGATAACATGAAACAAGCCATGCTCGACCGTTTAAGAACAGTCACGGTCATGAAAAGCAGTAAATTTCGCAGACCGAGGACCTGGATGGCAGAAATTCCTCTTTGCCCGGAGGGTCCCGGTGCCTCTCCAAGCCTGGTTCTTCTGGCCCGTGACCCGGGGAGGAGGAGGACATAGGTCCATCACTGTGACCGTCTCACAGTGTCCCAGGAAGCTCTTTCTCACCGGCCCCGGCCAGACTCTGCACCATGGATGAGTCACGGTCCTCTGGGTAGGACCCAGGATGCCCGTATGCTTTTGAAGCTCCATGCCCACTCCAACGGGCAGCCCGATTGAGAACGATTATATCGTCCGAAGGTCCCTCCAGCTCCGACGTCCCACAGACTAAGAGCCTAATGGTTACTTCTCAAGGTGAACACACCACACAGTCTATGTTGTGGGTTGCGGTGCTTCTTCCTTCTCTTCTGGTCTCTGCAAGGGATGATGGGTTGAAAGAGGTAGATAGAGCTCAAGGTACAAAGGACTTTGCGCCCCGCCTCCCCCGGAGTGGCTTTTCAGGCTAAAGGCTTTGAGTGCCCTTGGTGTGGACAGAGCATTCAGCAGCCATCTGAATTTTTAATTCCCCGATGGGATGTGTTCCCTCCTAACAGCCATGGCCTCTAGTTTCAAGGAGAGAAAACCAGCGAAAATAAAACTTCCCCTCAAATATAAGCTCGTTTTCGTTGCCACTGGGGTCTCATCGGGAGTTAGAGAAACAGACTTCTAAGACAGCCTCGTTTTAATTGATTTGCGACCTGGTGGAGGCGAGGGATAAACTGGCCGTGGGGCTGGTGCGTCTGGAACAGGTGTGGCCGTGCAGCTTTCCTGGGCATTCTGAACGGGAAGGAAGAGCCCCCCACCCACGCACCCACCGCTGAGCCGGTGGGTGGGTGCCCCAGCGTGGCGGCCACGCTTCTCTGAGATAAGGATGTGTCATGAGCACGCAGACTCCGCGAGCTCTGCCCGGCATCCTGACGGCACGCGTGCGTTTGCACCTGTGCTGGACCGTGAGCGTGCACGTCCTCCGTGTCCGCGTGTGCCCGGGAGGAGGGAACGCAGCACGGGTTTCGTGGGCAACGACACAAGTGGGAACCGACTTAGAAGCCTCGCTCGCTTCGAGTCCGTCCCTGGGCAGCCCCAGCAGCTCCCAGCCGTGACGTGACGGTGGCCATCCCTGGCCCGAATTTGCCTCTGCATCTAACCCGCAGTCGGATTTTTTCGGATCTTGGAGAGAATCGATATTCCAGGCACTGGGGTCCCAGGTCCAGCTTGGCCCCCTGGGCGCTGGGTGAAGCAGGGCGCGTGACGTCACCTTTGCGGGCTTTCGTCCCTCTCTGCGGTGCGATGGCGTCGGGCAGGACTTCGGGGGTCTGCTCTTCACCCCGAGGCTCCGCCCGAACCATTTCAGGTGCCGTTTCGGAGCAGGACTGTCTGCGCCCAACCCGTGTGTCCCCAGAGGGACTCGGACAGGACACTGCTCCCTTCCCCCAGGGCCAGTGTCCCGCATGTGAGCAGGAAAGGCTCCGGCACTGTGGACGCAGCGGACCTGGAATGTGGGTGCACCCCCGGCCGCGTGGGAGTGTGGGTGCACCCCCCCCGGGCTGTGTGAGTGACGTGTGGCAGGTTTCAGCATCTCTGAACCCACATCTCCTGCTGTGTGAGTTGAGGCAGGCCTTGTGGCCATGGAGCATTTGGGGGCGAAGGTCGGGTCTGATGCTACCTGTGCAGCTCCTGTGACGTGTCAGCATGTGGCGGTGGCCGGCGGGTGGCGTGGGTATCGCGCCTGCTGTGGGGGGTTGGGGGGTTTGTTTCTCTGGCTCAGCCTTCGCTCAGCGGCTCTGCCCGTGGCGGGGGCGGGGGAGGG
>NW_006442110.1:48005-50003 GCF_000325575.1 Pteropus alecto | reverse complement strand
CAGGGGGGGCTGGGGGTGCAGTGGTGCATTTTGGGAAAGGAAGACACTGCGTCTTAACCTCCCGAGGGAGTGGATGCTGTCATCGTGGCTTTGTATCGGCCACGCCCCTGTCACCCTCCTCCCTTGAGGCTTTTTGTTGTTGTCGCTGATTTGTATCTTTCTGCAGAAACTGGATCAAAGAGGAAAACAAAGAAACAAAATGAAATGCGTTCAAACAGTTCGATTTCCGCCCCCGTCCGTGAGACCAATATAACCAAGGAGAGTTTGCAGCCAGGCAGACTGGGGGGAGCGGGGCCGCGGCTCCGAGCTTGGCCTTGAATGCTGTCCCTTTGGAGAACGTTCTTAGTGTCTTTTTAACCAACATTCAAAAATTATTAATTTGGCTCTTTATTCGTGAACATTAAAAGCTGGAAGTTAATAAATATTTTATGATTCTCAAGCTCAAATGCGTATCTGATTGATATTGAGGGTTGAAGGCTTGAGGGCAGGGAACAGGCCTCCTGTTTCCAGAACTTGCAAAATCAATGCGAAGCGGGCTCGCACTGACCCAGCCGGCGTGGAACCGACACCAGCCGCGGCAGGAGGTCTCTGCGGACGTGGCGCGGCCGGGGACCCTGGCGATGCCCGGCAGATCTCCGGGCGACAGAGCATCTTACCTCTCCTCTCCCGGGGGAGGAATGTGGAGCGGGTCGCTCCGCCATCGGGCCATCCAGTAATGTCACGGCTTCGAGGAAGTAGGTAGCAGAAGGTGAGGGGTTCTGGGCCGGAAGGGATTTTTGAGAATCTGATACCCATCGTGCAAAGACAGGCCAGTCTGTCTCGCGTCCGCAGCCGGTGTAGAGGGCTCCCGCACGCCCCTGTCGTTCGTACCGTGTGGTTTTTCCTGCACATAGACTTGAGGAGCTCGGCTACAGTGTTGGTTTTCTTTAAAGATCTTTTTCCTACCCCTCGTGGGTCAAAATGCATTCTTCGGGTTTGCTAGCAATTAAACAGATGAGTGGACTTCTCTGATGGTAAAAGAACTAGGAAAAATTGGGCCTGTCTTTTCCAAGGGCCTAAAAAGCTCACGGATTCACCTGTGCTGGCAAAAAAGCTGTTACTTCTTAAAGGAAAAAAAAAAGCGTTGAATGGGTTTTTCATGGGGTCGTTCAAGGAGCCGTTCCTAGCCAATAAAATCCTTAAGAAGGTTGCGTTGACGGGGAGGAACCTGGAAAGTTTTCATCAGCAGGCATTTTAAGAGGAGACACACTGTTTTACAAGGGGAAGCTTTCGCCTACGAGATGTAAGTCCTCAGGTTTATTCGAAGCTGATAACCAGGGCACATCTGGTGCTGCTCGCAGAGGCCGAGTGAGCAGACGTATGGGCCGGGGGTGGGGGGCAGGGCTCTGCTGATGTTTAATTGTCAGGGGAGGAATTTTCTAGATTGAGATGCTATGCTTTGCTCGTTGGTGCTGTCTTCTGCAAATGTTGCCTGGGCCAAGTCACCCATTGGAAAGTCAAACGCGTGAAAAACAAACACACTCGTGAGATATTTTTGTTTTTTTGAACATCGCACCGTTAATGCGTGACCGGCATCCGAATGAGGAGAAGACGGGTAGTTCCCGCTGGCGGCGAACATCCGAGAGCCCCCTTCGCTAGGCAGACGGGCCGGCTCGGGTCCGCTGAGTGGTTCTTCAATCGCCGAGTCACGGTGGACTTCTCTGTAAAACAGTGATGAGATGACGTCTCTTGTAAGATTTGGTGAGAAGTAAATGAGATCCCAAATGCAATGGGCAAGCAGAGGGCCTGTTGGTCCTCAGCAAATATTATTTTCTCCTTCTGTGGGCCCATTGTCTCCAGCTATGGCAAGGCTGTGTGCTGGGTAAACATCCGCTGAGTGGAGGGAGGGAGGGAGGGAGGAAGGAAGGAAGGAAAGAAGGAGGGAAGGAAGGAAGGAAGGAAGGAAGGAAGGAAGGAAGGAAGGAAGGAAAGAAAGAAAGAAAGAAAGAAAGAAAGAAA
>NW_006442110.1:42494-47975 GCF_000325575.1 Pteropus alecto | reverse complement strand
GGAGGGAGGGAAGCCAGCAAGGTAGCTCGAATCTAGTTTATGTCTACATGAATATCTATGATTGCATAGAATCCGCTTAGGTTTCGCCCAGTCTGTTTTTAATTAGTTTGCACATACTTCCGTCTCGTTTCTCGTGTCGACCACGTTACCTGAGAGCACGGAAGAGTCTGCTTCCCTCAGGCATTTTCTTCCTCCCTGGGCCTCTTCACCTGCGTGAACATTGGGTGGCGTGGCCGTCAGCCACCGCGTGTATATAGACCGTATGCGCGCATTGTTGTGACTCACCTTTGAATTCGAGACGGCCTTTTGATTTAGGGAGCAAAATTTCGATGGGAAAAGAAGGTCGGGAAAAAAATGTAACATTGAGCCGAGCCTTTTCGGGGACAGATGGCTTGGGTTTCTTAATGCTTGAGCATCTTCCTCCCGCCTCAGCTGCAGGAATGATGAGAGGTGCGTAAAGATGGGTGTAAAGGAGCCTTTCGGATCGTGAAGCCTTTGTCTTTGCAAAGATTGAAAAGGGCAAATAAAGCCTCCCGCTCAGGCAGCAGTTACCCTTGCATTTCCATTTTTTTCCTCAGTCATAGAACCTGAGAGCATCATCCGTCCCTTCCCCAAACTCCTGTTTCCTATTCGATACGTGCTCGTACAAGCAATAAACGTCCCCCACCTCTAAATCCCCCCAAATCTGACCCGTGCCAAAGTCAACTAGCACCTGGTAGACACTGTGGTTCCCCGGCTGCTCCTGGGTGCCAGGCGTGCTGCGGGCACCCCAGGGCGGCATGGGATGGAGGCACAGCTCAGGCCCTGACTGAGCTCGCTGCCCGGCCAGGGTCTAGTGTGACGAAGCCAGGGACAGTGGGTGAGGGAGCGGCTAACGAGCTCTTGAGAAACCCAGATGGGCCGTGAGTTTCTCCTGGGAGGCGGGGAGCTCGGAGGAAGGACTCAGAGAGGGAATGTTTCAGTCAGACACTTGAAAATAAGTGCGGCTGATCCCCCTGTGGACCGAATGGCTTCCCAGCAGAGAAGACTGTGATTCGAGGCGTCGGTACAGGGAATTTTACAGACTCTGACGCAGACGAGAATATTCCGCTCCGGCTCGCGAGGTGGGTGCCGGAGGCGGGGAGTTGGAGCGAGGGGGTGGCCAAAAAGACTGAACGTGTCGGTAGGTGTCCCTGGGCATGAGGGCCTCAGAGCCACTGAGCCGAGTGGGGCCCAGGAGTCATTTCAAACAGCAGACGTGGACGCGAAGGCATTTTCTCTTCGGAGCGTTCGGTAAATAACACTCAGGGATAATTCTTCCTGTCTATGTGTGTGTGTGTGTGTGTTAAGGTGAGCGCAGCTAGAGGTTCCTAGGCACATCTTAGCTTCCGCTGCCTACCTGCCGGCTATGCGCTCAGGCTGCTGGAGTCCTTCTTCGAGGCGATTTACATGCAAATTTCAATAGCAGGTGGAAAATGTTTGCATGATTCCGCTATAAATAAGAAGCACATTATACTTCCAGATTCTCTTGGGGCCCAGCTCCTGTGCGTTACCTGTGCGTGTGGTTCTGTGCTGGTGATCTCGGCGGTGAAGAGAAGAACGAGGGGAAAACAGCGTTCGGACGCGCGATAAAACGCTTCCTGATTCACCTGCCGTGTTCCGTAATCTTCCGCTTCGCATTCTGCTCCCTCGTCTGTTTCGTGGAGAGGCAGGAGTTGGGTATTTGTCGTGGCCTTACTCGGGTAAAATTTAAATAGAGGGCCGGGGTTTTGAGCGAAGCCTGGAACGGCAGGTAACATGTTAAGAGACAGAGGAATGTGGTGGAGGGGACACAGGGTCGCAGGTCGAATGAGGGGCGCAGACGGCGCTGGTCTCAGGAGGGCATGGCAGACGCGGAGGCTGCGTGACACGTGCTGGACGAGCTCGGTGGACAAGTTTGAAATGCTGGCTTGAGACCCGAGTGTGGGAGATCTTAAAACCCTTTATTCTTCTCGCTGGCCAGCTCCCCTTACCTGGGAGGCAGTTCCCACGAGAGGAACCCCTCACGCCCAGAGGTAACGGGGGGCTGTGAAGGGAGTGGGGAAGAGGTCGTCTAGCGACATTCTCAAGTGACAGCTGCAATATCGTTTATTTATTTCTCCCAGCCAGGCGGGTTAGGAGAATCCCAGCCCCCAGCACTTCGGGGGTACAGACTGGACTCAGAGGCAAAAGACAGACATGAGCCTTCTAGCCTCCGAGGTGCCATCATTGAAATATATGTAAAATAGCGACTTTTCTCCAAAGGAAGTCCGTTTGAGGTAGCTCTGACGAAGTCTGGGAAAGGAGTCCTCATCAGACAAGGGGGCGCAAGGTGATGGAATGTACTGCGTACTTGAGAGCTGCTGAGAGCAAATCCTAAATGCTGTACACGCACGCACGTGCATTTACACGCATCCACATGCACATGCACACACACATGCACACACATGCACACACACGTGCACACACAGACGCACACATGGACACATGCACACACAGATGCACACATACACATGCACACATGCATGCACAGAAGCACACACATGCATGCATGCATGCCTGCGCACAAGGACACACATGCACACACATGCACACATGCACATGCGCATGCAGACACACACACACAAGACACAGAAGCACCCATACACACATGCACACACACACACACACACACCACCTGCTTTTGTCCTGCCGCGGACACGGGGGGTTTTGACTTGAGGGGTGGGTCGCGAAGGCTGGGAACGGGGACAGTAAGCTGAGATTGCCCCAGGTTCGAGCTCTGACATTACCATGGACGAGCTGATGAGCTCTACGAAATTACTTCAATTAAGACTTTCCTTCCTGCCCTTGAGAATGGGAATGATGATGATAATAATACACAAACGGTAAAGATGTCGTGTGTTAAACGTGGGAACGAGATCGACGCTCGCAGGCAGCGCGCAGCGAGTGTGGTTCACGAGCACGGGGCGGAGACGCAAATGGTGATCGGGAGCCTTGTCCCCAGCCCCGTCACCGAGGAAGAGCCACCGCGGCCTACCACGGGCAGGCCACTGGCTTTAGGGTGGCAGGGTGTGGCCTGGTCATCTCAGGTCATTTGGCCGCCTGACCCGTGGTCGGGAGCTCCTCGGGGCAGGTGTCACGTGACTGTCCCTGCCCCTGGGGATTTGCAAAGGCCACGGCGTGGATGAGGGATAACCAGGACAGACAGGCACTAAACGAGCCGCAGATCCAAGGACGTACGGGCGCCATGTGAGTGCCCGAGCGCGGACGAGTCCCCGGGGGAAACGGCTGGGACTGGACACTGACAAATAGCGGGACCCTTGGACTGGACCGCTGCCTTCTGGTCGCTGAGGCCCGGGTCCACGGGGACAGCACCGCTTCACGGACGGCTAGGCCAACCCCTGTTCAAGCGGCCGCCCCACGCCTGTGGCCGCGTGGCCCCGTCCGGCCACCTCGGCCTGCTCCGCGGCGGTTCTCTGCAGTGCGAGGAAGCTGCCCGCGCCGGCTCCTCCTTAACCCTGCAGCGTGGGCCCCTGTGTCCGCTTACCTGTCCGCTCGCCCCGCAGGGTGCTGCCCCGGGTCCTTGTGTGGCATCCAGAAGTACGGTGACACAGTCTGTGGGGAGGCCTGGGCATCAGCGCTGTTCCCGTTCCTGCGTCCACCCCACGGGTGAGGGGCCCCCTGGGGCGTTGAGTGAGGACTCTGAGCGAGGCAGACGCGCGCCAGCCGGGGGGGAGGCTGCTCCAGCAGCGCACAAGGCCCCTGGGCGGCTCACGCATCCCCTGGGCGGCTCACGCATCCCCTCGGTGGCTCACGCGTGCCCTCGGTGGATCACACGTCCCCTGAGTGGCTCACGCGTCCCCTGGGTGGCTCAGGCGGGGAGGGCCCTGGGAGCCCCCACCCTGTACCTCACTCGGGATCCTGCTGGTTTGTCCGGTCGGTCCTCGCCCAGGGTGACCCTGAGGAGGAGCGATTATTCAAGGACCCGCAGGCGCTTTTAATAGGAAGAGTGTTCATCATCGGCCTTAGTCTCCCGTTTCCTGATGCAAACAAGTGACAAACCCGATGAGTCTCACGGGGAGAGGGAGCTGCCGGGAAGGGCAGGCTGGGATGTCCGTGGACGGACGAAGACCACGCGCCGGCCGACGCCCTTGTGGCAGCGTCCGTCATGGAGGTTCCGTGGGGAGAAGTGTGTTCTTCCCTGCGGCGCGGTGTCTTTTGTAGGAGAGCTCAGAATTTGTCCGGAAGCTGGAGAAACGCAGGGTGGCGGTTCTGCTGCTGCCACCAGCCAGCCCAGTGGCCGCGTGCGTGCGTGCGTGCGTGTGTGCGTGGTGCACACGTGTGTGTGCGCGTGTTTAGACCGTATAGCATGTATTTATTCCCTAGCATCCTTCATAGATAGGTGCGGATCTAAGCATGATTTAATCACAAACCGGATACGTCTGAGGAACGGCGTCTCGTGCCGAATCCCATTCCGCGTCTCATCCTAGGCTGCGGCCTGGACCGCGTGCTGTTCTCACATTCACACCTGAGTTCGCACACCTGCCCGGTGCCACCTCGAGGCGGCACGCAGCCCTTCGTCCGTCGTTGCCGGTGGCGTGTCCCCAGGTGTCGGCTCGTCCCCTGTTCGGGACGAGCTCCATGGGGTCGTGTCCTTTCTGCGAGGTGTTTGTTTCAGAGGACCGCGGATCCGCACGCACTCGCGCGGAACACCGCGTGGACGCGCTGGCCAGGTCCCACAGTCCTGCTCAAGTCACACAATGCCACAGGCCGGGCACTGACACTGAGCAGTCCGGGCACAGGACATGGCACCCCACAAGGGTCTCTCAAGTTGCCCTTTAAAGCCACGGCCACACCCTCCTGCCTCTACCCCTCCTTAGCTCTGGCATCCACTGCTCTGTCCTCCATGCCTGCAAGTTTTTAATTTCCAGAATGTTACATCAATCAGGGGGCCCCATCCCCCCGGGCATGGACTGGTACCGGTCTGTAGCCTGTGAGGACCCGGGCCGCACAGCAGGAGGTGAGTGGCCAGCGAGCGAAGCTGCATCTGTATCTGCAGCCGCTCCCAGCGCCAGCAGCACCGCCTCAGCTCCGCCTCAGATCCTCAGATGCTCACAGGAGCCCCGGTCCCTGGTGCCACAAAGGTTGGGGACGCTGCTATAAATGGAATCATGCTGCATGTGACCTTTTGGGGTTGGCACGTCCACTCAGCCTATTTCCCCGGAGATTAGTTATATGCACTCACGTGGTTTTATCCAAAAAGGATCACGGGTCCCAAACTCCAAGAACCAGGATCCGGGGCCCTCAGAGCTGTGGGAGGCCCCAGAGTCAGGTGACAGAGCCTCAGGGAGGTCTTCTCGCGCGGAGAGACTTCTTACAGCCGAGAACGAACCTCTTCCGTTTCGCCGTAACTGGAATGGTGAAAGAGGCCTTAACGCGCCCTATTCCCAGGTCACCAGCAGCAGGTTCTTGACCGTCGCATCC
>NW_006442110.1:38985-42409 GCF_000325575.1 Pteropus alecto | reverse complement strand
CCGGGCACAAGGATGCACGTTCGAATGACGGTCCTTAAAGAAGCAGGGAGAGGGGACACTGCACGACACAGGACATCGTCCTCGCCGCCTTCCCTCTGGCCGAAGGCCCGGCCCCCTGTGGCCGTTCTTCCCTCCTCTGGTCTGGTGATGTCCTCTCCTTCCAGGTGACCTGGGCTCTCACCCCACCCGCCTGCTGTCCCTCAGAGATCGTCTCCCGGGACCTGCATGCCCTTCCTCGTGGAAATCCGGAGCCTCCCTCGGAGCCGGCCCCCCGGCCTGTTGGCCACCCCGTGCCCCGTTGGCCACCCCTGTCCCCTCTCCAGCAGCACAGACACCGGGTCTGCCGGAAGCGAGGTGGAAGCCGGAACCCCAAACCCATATCCCTGAATGTTTCCTTGTCTCAGATACGCTGCTGATTTGGGGTCTCAACGGCTTGCAAAGTGACCTCTGAAAACACCTTAGCGTCGTCCTGAGTGTGTTTAAACAACCACGACCGACCAAGAGGCTAGAGGCCTTTCTCTCACGCACCCCGGAGCCCCGCCGGCCCGTGCGGGCAGCGGTGGGGAGGCCCTGCGGGATTACCCGTGACTCCGGTCCATTCTTTCCTCGTCTATCAGACACGCTTGAAATGCCCCAGAAAAATGTACGCGATTCAGTTTTCCGTTAGAGAGACGTCGGACGCAGACGCGGGCGGTGCGGGCGCCAGACCGTGACTGTGCTAAGTGACACGGAAACGTTCGCTCGAAAATGGTTAATTCTGCATTATGCGGATTTCGCTCGAATGCATCATTCTTTTGATCTATACGACGTCACTTCGAGGTGACGTCCCCAGCGTTCTCTCAGACGTGGGGTGCAGACAGGGCTTTCTTGGGTGTACCCAGGCAAGAGCGGAGAGAGCCGGAGAGTGAGGAAGGCAAAGGGGCCTGGGGGTTCACTCTGCTCACGGTCTGCGCCTCGAAACGGCGTTTCATTAGAACGTCAAACACGGGAGCTCTGCATGTTCACACAGGAAGAATTTTCTAGGGGATCTATCAGGATGAAAATGTGACTTACGCGTCGGCGAAGCAACATTGAGACGCCCGCACAGCACACGTGCAAAGGTCCCCGCTGACTGCACCCTAAAATCCAGGGCTCAATACCAGCTACTCCACTTCATCATTGCAGCGGTGAACAACGCGGCCAGGCGCCCCCCACCCCCACCCCCACCCCGAGGTGCTGGATTCGCTGCTGCTGTGTCATCTCTCTGTGGAGTCGAGGAGCTGTAGTGTGTAGAGGATACACTTTGTGCGTTTAGATCTTATACGGCATGCTGCCAATGTACATGATTTTGAAAAAAATATAACGTTCCCAGCAAATCGATGCGTGGGGTTTGTGACGTTGGCGATGCCAACTAAGGCCTGTCCCCCGCTGGGCTTTCCACAGCCCTTTCACAGTTCAATTGGATACGGGAGGACAAAAAAAGCTTTTATCTACTAAGACCTCGGGGCTGCGTTTATTCTCCAAGGAGCGGAACCCCCCAGCGTCCCACCCCGGTGACTTGGACTTTGCAGGTAAATCAGGTGCGGCTGGAGCCAAAACGCCTCCCTCAGCCCAAGGGTTTGTTTTCAGCAAACCCAGAGCTATGTCCAGAAAAAGGGCCGGAAGAGGCCTCCCCACCTGCTCTCATTTTATAAATGGAGAAACACGGCCTAGGGAATCGTTTTTTCAAGCAGGAATTTTGAAGGAAAATAACGCTTTTTTAAAAATAGCGTCCGTTTTTTAAAAAAGCGTTTCTACTCTGATTTTTACATGTCGCGAATTTACAGACTGTTTTCATTTTTTATCCCAGGGGTATGACATAGGAACCAGGCCTTTGTTAATAGGTCCTCATTACTGAAGAAGGAAAGAAAAATGAATCCTCGACTTCCTTAAGTGGTTACGAGCCTGTCAGAGTGAGCCTCCACCTTCTGGCAGTTACTCAGAGCAGAACAGCAGAAAGCTTCGCGTACTTGAACATCAAAAACTTTTACTGCTCCCGTTTCTGATGATGTTGCTGGGGATCCGGAAATGGAGTCGAAAAACTTCTCAGTCAGTGACAGTTGGCTAGAAGCATTTCCTGGGACAAAATTAGGGCTAAACTCTGCTCATCACCGTAGCCAGTATCACACTGAGCACGGACACCCCCTCCGTGTCCGAGAAGCCCTGAGGGATCACAGGTTCCCAGGGCTCAGCCGCACCCAGAGAGCCCTGGCTGACGCCCCAACGGGAGCTTGTGAAGTGCTACGTATCACCACTGTGCTCGCCGCCCTCCTGCTCTGCCCAGAATAATAAATATTCAGCAAATGCTGTGTGTACTTACATAATGCGCAGGATCGATCAGCTGACTTCAAAGCTCGGTTCTCGACGAGGGAAAGTGGAGTGCAGTGTGCAAAGGTTAAACGGGCTCTTTAATTAGCCACTGTGCATTAGAATCGATCATGAAACCGTCACAGTCGGGAGGGACGCTCCGGACAGCACAGTCGGGAAAATAAGTTTTTCCAAAAATAATTACATTCCAAAAAAAAAATAATAATTACATTCCAAAAAAAAAAAAAAAAAAAATCGGGTCCTGGAATTGAAGGGAGGAAATGGGCCTGCGTCAGTCTGAGTGACGGTCTCTCCGGAATGTAATTTTCTCCCTCCCACACATTACCTCCGAGCTCAGAATTTAGAACATATTAAATATGCAGATGTGAAAGGGTTTTTCCTTGCCTAAATAATTTATCCAAAATCCAGCAAATCGTTAAGTCTCAGAGAAACACAGACACACACACACACACACGCGCGCGCGCGGACGTACGCAGTACTGTGGAGATGGTGGGTATTCGGCATTTCAGTTGAAGGAAATGGAAATGTTAAGATCATGTTTCTCGTTTGAGACAGTCAGATGGCATTAACCTGCAGCCATCGATCGACAGCGTTTTGATAGACGTGCATTTAGACCTGTCCTCCGAACACAGCAGGACCCGGATGAGGCTGCCTGGAAAACGCCTACGCCCAAGTAAACTTTGCTCGCTCTCTCTCTCGGCCGAGAAAACCGTTATTCTCAATTTCGAGAAGAGATCAGCGACCCTCTCCTCCCCGGTCACCTTCGGTCCCCGCGTTGGTGGGACCCGGACCTTGTTTGTGTAGACGGCTCGGTGCTAAGGACGCCCTGCGGCCCAGTCCGGCTGGGGCTTCTCGGAAGCCTGTCCTCCCTCGGCCCTCCGGTGTCACACTGTCACCCAGGCAGGTCCTACAGGTTCCCACAGGGGGTGAGGTCTGCTGAGGTGCTTCGGGGTCTTCCTTGAGCAAATCTACCTGTGCAGGTGGCACCTGGAGGTCTCGCTCCGTCAGCCCTGGGCCAGGCTGTGGGGTGAGCTCTGTGAAAACCGGGTGATTTAGCAGAACAGGCAAGACGGTGGCG
>NW_006442110.1:24205-37488 GCF_000325575.1 Pteropus alecto | reverse complement strand
TTGGCGGGGAGCCAGGGGTGAGCTGTGCATATCACAGTCTCGTCGTGCGGCTCAGACGAGCCGTTTCTCGGTGCAGAGAA
Organism: Pteropus alecto; assembly: GCF_000325575.1. Classification (NCBI taxonomy): domain Eukaryota; kingdom Metazoa; phylum Chordata; class Mammalia; order Chiroptera; family Pteropodidae; genus Pteropus; species Pteropus alecto. Next base: position 37,408 of record NW_006442110.1, on the reverse strand, counting down.
GCAGTCTGATAACTGTTAGCTCCGTCAGTGGCCCTTACATTGCAAGTGGGCCGAGGGGGTGTGGGCCGCATCCCGCGGACCTGGAGAAACGAGGGAGGTCGGGATGCTCTGAGGCGTGAGGATGGTCTGGAGGCCAAACCGAACAGAGGGCATCAGCGCCAGAACTGCTCTCTCCGAAGCCAGCCCAGGTCCGTTGTTCAGAGTCAAGCTCTCCACTGGGCCGGAGAGAAGCGGCCTTGCCTCGTTCTGCCTTGTAGCCTTGCTGCTCAAGAATGTGGCCGGCCCTCGGCATCATCTGAGCACCTTCTAGACCCAGGCCGGCTGGCTCCGAGTCTACACTTTAATGACGACCTCAAATGGCTCCTTTGCGCTTTGAGAGGGAACAGTGGCCTGTAGCACCTTAGCCGTCCCTGGCTTACTGGGTTTGTCGGTCGAGTAAGTCTTCACAGGTGAGCGGGACAGAGGGAAGAGGAGATCTTTCTGGGTGTTTATGGGATTCTTCGACCGGCCAACAAAAGAACAGGACAGATCTATCGCATACTAGACAACGTCTGCGTTTTCACGGGGGCCATCAGGGACCCCACCGACTCTATGCAGAGGGAGACGAAAAAGAGGAGCTCTGGGACGCAGGGGAGGGGCCGGCCTTTTGGGGTCCATCACCACCAAGCCCCACGAGCCCATAGCTGTCGGCGACCACAGGTCTCACTCCATAGCTCCCGCGAGCTCGCTGTCTGGAAGAGCCATGGATTACTCTCATTCGAGAATGTCCGGTCAAGGGCGTCGCCGGATGAACAGCCTCAGTCGGGGTTTGGCGGGCGTGCGGTCGGCAGGAGGCTCTGTGTCCAGGGACAGCGGGCACGCTCGGTCCAAGGCCAGGGCAGGCGCTCCGGAGGGACAAAGGCCGAGACTCTGTGGCAAAGGGCTCAGAGCTTCTTACAAATCCGTTTTCACCGGTAGAAGGAGGAAGGATTTGCAATAACCCCTTTAAAAAAAAAAACGTGGAGTCTTTTGCGAATTATAGAACAGCTGTTGGTCGTCCTTCCCACCGCCCAGCGAGCCGGCCTCAGCGTCTCCCCACGGTCCCGACTCCCAGGAGGCAGACAGCGCGTCCTCGTCCTCACGGAATGTCCCGTGCGCTGTCCTGTCCCCGGATGACAAGGACGCTGACGCTGCCTTTGCCTTTAGTGCAGTTCGAGGTTTGGTGGTGCCGTTTTCGCAAAATCACAGACTTCACCCTTTTCGGCTCCGTTCGGTCCGACTCAGGGATTTAACCGTGGACGCCAAACCCGCCACGGTAAAAACTGGTCTGTACTAACTCTGACCGGGTATTCCGTGTAGGCAGCTTCACCTCCCACAGGATGGGAATGAAAACACCTGGCCAGGCTTTTTGTGGAAACTGGGGTCAGCATCGGTCCCCCTTACTGGCCCTGGTCAAGTTTTAAACACAAGCCCCCCACGTCAAGAAAGTTAAATTAAGAACAACGACAATTAACTTTCAAATTACCATTAGGTGAATACGCCACTTAAATACCCTTTGGCAAACGCACAGATGTACTCAGATAAGGGGATGTGGTCACCCCCAACACTCACAAACAGTTGGGGGGTTTGTGCCCATTTCGTCGGTCCATTCTCCACAGAATTCATTTACTGAACGAACACCTAGGTTCTAAAGCTTTTATGGCACGTTTTAAGTAAGTAAAACTAGTCCGAGGAACTTTCCCACGTTGGCTTATATGGAATTGCTGGAGATGTGACCCCCTGCCCCAGAGCACACACAAGAGAGGAAACGGGATGGAGCAGAAACTCAGATTTAAAGTATAAAGAGCTTTTGACAACTGAAAACTACGCGTCTCTGAAGGGTTGCTGCATACTGGGGCAGTAAGATTCAGTTTATGAGCTATTATAAAAGTATAGTAACTAGAAATAGGCTCGATTTTTAGGAAATTACATTTAGAACATTACATTTATTCTAAACGAAAACAAAAGCCTTTAAACCGTAAACGGACATATTACTCTTTTTTAAAATTAAATTTACTGGGGTGACATTGGTTAATGACATAGGTTCCGGGGGGACGATGCTATAACGCATCATCCGTACACTGCGCTGTCTGCTCACCACCCAGAGTCTAGTCTCCCCCCTCACTGTGTATTTGACCCCTTTACTCTCTTCATCCTCATCGCCGCCCCCCCCCGCCCCCCGGTAACCACCATACTGCTGTCTGTAGCTGTGAGGGGTTTTTTTTAATTTCTTTTGCTGCTTTCCAAGTGAAATCATATGATTCTTGTCCTTTGCTGTCTGACTTATTTCACTTAACACGATGCTCTCAGGATCCGTCCATGTTGTCACGAATGGCGGTGTTTCATCTTTTTTATGACTAAGTCACGTTCCGTTGGATATATGTACCACATCTTCTTTATGCAGTCGTCTATCAGAGGACACTTGGGTGGCTTCCATATCGTGGCCACCATGAAGAATGCTGCAGTGAACGTCGGGGCGCATATATCTTTACGGATAAATGTTTTTAGATTTTTCGGGAAGACATCTAGGAGAGAGATGCTGGGTCGTATGATAGCTCTATTCTACACTTCTTGAGGCACCTCCACACTGGGTTCCATAGTGGCTGCACCAGTTTGCAGTCCCCCCAGCAGTGTAGGGGGGTTCCTTCTCCCCCACAACCCCTCTGACAGTTGTTATTACGCGTCCTGTTGATGACAGACATTCTAACAGGTACGAGGTGATGTCTCATTGCCTTTTTGATTTGCATTTCCTTATAGCTAGGGATGTTGAGCATCTTTTCATATGTCTGTTGGCCGTTGGTATGTCTTCTCGGGAAAGTGTCTATCGGGTCTTCTGCCCATTTTTCATCGGATCGTTTGGGTTTTCTTGTTGCTGAGTCGTGTGGGTTCTTCGTGCATGCTGCGGAGTAGCCCCTCATCAGAGGTATTGTTAGCAAATACCTTCCTTCGTGCGACTGGTTGCCTTTTTGTGTCGTTGATGGCACAGGGTTTTTTGTGAACTTGACCCCAGACGCAGACATATTGTTCTTTAGAAAGACTGCATCCACAGCCAGAGCTCACCTACCCGGGCTAGTGTCAGAAGGACGATGTCTACCACAGCGACGCAGAGGTCACGAGCGCTCAGAGCTTCCACGCGCCTGAGTCCCCACCCCGTTCCTCCCTCATTCAGACAGAGGCGTCGGTGACGTCCTGTGTCGTTCCCATTTACTTCTGCCCGGCTCAGGATAGAGAAGCTGAAAAGCACTGACGTGACCACAAAGGCAGGAGAAAGAGGACGGGGCGCAGATCACCCACAAAGTGTCTGCTGCGTGGTCCACCTCGGGGTTCGGGGTTCATGAACAGAGCATGCGTGGGTTTGAAGGGGGCCTGGAGAAGCCGGGCGGGAAGGAATGAGCTGCGTATGACTCATTATACAGTCTCACACTGCTGTGGCTTACTGGCTATGAATGATGGGTTCTCTGAGCACCCCGAAAGTAATTAATAGAAAAACGAGGCAAAATTAAACAAGGGATAAAGAAGCACTTTACATTTAAAATCCACCCGATGTCGGCGTTCCCATTTTACCAGCAGAAAACGAACGATCTCGGCCCCTCACGCTGACGTGGATGCTGCATTTGTGGTTCGGGTAGAGTGTCTGCTGGATTCTTGGAGACGCCAGCCACCTGCCTCTCAAAGGGGGTAGGGGGGACCCAGAAAGCGCCCTTGTCACCACCATCACCAGACTCCTGGTTTCCTAACCCACACGTGAGGTGTCCTCTCCACCCACCAACCCGCGTCGGGTAGCCCCCCGACAATCGCCATCGCCCTGAATTGCCCAGACTTCCAGGTCACCTTCAAACATACGTGAGAGGGCAGCCTGATTGCCCAGGGTAACGGAAACATCGCTTTGCTGTGGCATCGAATCTCTCAGCTCGTTTAGCACTTACCTTCAGCATTAAGGGCGCCGCCTCTGTCGGCACCTTTAGGCGGCCTCACGCATGGGGTGTGAATCATTCGCGGGCTGTCTCTGGGTTGCAGGAGACCGCGATACAGCTGCTGGCCAGACTTTGTGTATGATCACATGGCGTGGTCGTACGGACGGCTGGCAGTAAACGTCACAGTATGTAGCCTGCCGTTCGGTATCGAGACACGGTCGGAGATGATCCGTCATCTTCCTTGTCTTCTCGTTGACACGCGGACGTGTAGTTCACGCTCGGGAAGCATCTCTCACCCCCGCGGAACCTGCTTCCGCCACTCCGACTTTATAAATCACTTTTCTATTCAACGGCGCGGCCGAAAAGGCAGACGTACCTGCTTGAAATACGTGCAGCCATCTCTGCTTTCCAGCAGGTGAGCCACAAGTGAAAGACTGTCCAAAAAAAGAAAAAAAGCCAGCGCTAGTATTTAATGAACGACTTCTTTGACGTTAGGGCACCCGAAATTCGCATCTCTACACAAATATCAAAGAGACGTAGAGATGCAGATTTCTCAGATGGGTCTGTGTGTGGAGACTGTGTATTTTGCAGAATTCTTGGGACACTAAATCTCGATGACTCTGAAACTTTACTGCCTCAGATTGTCACCCAGGCAGTGTCCTGAGACAGCGGAATGGCAGAGAAATAAAAGATCTTCAATCCTCGGCTTCCTGTGTCGTGAAGCCATCGTCTGCCACCTCCTGACCATCACCCCCAGGTCAGGAAAATGAAGCCACTAGTTCGGGTCGATGGCCACCAGACTTGGTGTGCTGTTCATCACAAACAAACAAACAAACAAACAAACCTCCCATCCACCAAACCCACTTATTGCTAAGGAGCAGGATTTAGACGTTTCACGAACATTTTCACCGGTGACTGGTTCTTTGCCCCGCTCACAAACACCAGCACGGCTCTGGGCTTCCCAGAAGTTGGGTACGCCCTGACCGAAGAGCTCGCAGGTGACACACGTCCTTGCTCGCACGTGCACACAGCGCCCCCTTAACTGGCGTGCTTCAGGAGGAGAAGGCTCCCCGGGTTGCTAGCTGGAGCTCGCCCGCTTACAGGTTCTGTGTTTCATATCACGACTGTTTTATTGGGATCTCTCTAAAGCACATTATTCCCTTGCCCACTTTCATAAGCGAAGGGCACCGAACACGGTTTTGTGTCATTCTTGGATTCTGCTGGTGTTCGTTGGGCCGACGTGGGTCCCGCGGTAGACGGCCAGGTGCCTGCGTCGGTGATCACCTGGCCTTTACCTGTGTCTTCTCCTGGCACGTTCCAAGGACTAGCTTGCCAGGAGAACACTGAGGACAGAGGGCCGAGCACCCTTCCTGCCGAGTCAAGAGTGAAAGTTTTGGTGAGCGAGTCACCTCCGCTGTCTTAGAGACCTTATCAGCGTGGGGACAGCTGAGTGCTTCGTCCTGATCTCCTGGTGGGTCTGGAACTAGAATCTGCAGATCATCCAGGTGTTACCACACGTGTGGCGGCACCTAAAGCTCGAGCGTGAAGCCTGATGGCCAGGCACGGACACGGGGGACCCTGCCTGTCTCTCCCGCCCCCTCTCGGCCTCTCTTCCTTCCTGGCCTGCTTTTCCGAAGCAGCCTATTCGATGACCGTCTCAGGCCTATGACGCGGAGGCTTCGTTTATCTTAACAATAACACTCAAAACATTGGCTTTGCTGTGGAAATTTTTATTAAAACGGTTATGATAATGACTTTGTGACGCTCTTGGTTTCGGATCGCCCGGTGTTGGGGAAGCCAGGCGTGCGAAGGCGTCCAAGACGTGCTATTAACCTGCCCTGAATTAAAACGACGGGGCCGCCTGCGTGGGAAGCAGGCCAGGCCGTTTTCAGAGAAAGAGGTCACATCCCAGCATCCCCTGTCTGAATAAAACCCTTTTGCATTATTTAAAAAAAAAAGAGAAGCGTACTAATTCCTGGTACACTGAGAATTTAATTTAATTTTTCCCAAGTTAGTTAGAAGAAAATGATATCTTAACTATGTTTAATTCGGTGGCCACAGGGACAGGCGATGTTTGTGGAAAAGCCACTGTGACCTGTCGCGTGACCCCTGCCTCTCGCCGCGAGGTCTCAGTTCTGTGCTCCCACGGGTTTCTCTCCATCAGCCCCTCACGGCAGCCCCGCTGCTCCGTCTTTTCCGAGGCCCGCGCCTGTCCTCTACACGTTCTCCTCCCTGAGCCTTTGCTCCCGACCCCCGGGCCCTCCCCCTCCTCCCACAGACCAGAGTCGGCTCGGCTTCCGGAGCGCAGCCCAGATCCCGCCGTCCGAGTGCGTTCTCCATCGCCACGTGGCCGGCATCCGGCTCGGCCCCCTGCTCTTCCCCGGGCTTTTAACGGTCGGGTTGGGGACGAGAGAACGGAGCGATGTGAAATAAAATGAAACGTGTCCCCCGCCGCTGGAGGAACATGTCCCCGTCCGGAGAATCAGGGAGGACGATCTCGTGCATTTTTCTACCTGCCTCACTCACCTGCAGGTCTTTGCCGGTGGTGCTCCAGGTGAGGCGCACGCGCTGCATCAGGGGCCTTCGGTGGCTGGGCGGGTGACAGTGGTGACGCCCTAACCTTGCAGGTTATGGGAAGCGTTTGTCCGTCATCCGTCATCTGGGACCCGAGCGCCACTTCCGGAAGTTCTCCGCCGTCCACCTAACGAGAAAAGGCCCGAGTCAGAGGCAACAAGGGATAAAAAGAGTAGATATTTGGGAATCGCCGATTTGGGCAGAAACCCACATAGTGTTCTGAGGGGGAGACCGAGGCAGGTGGGTTTATGAGGAAGGGGAGGGGACGATGACACCTGTAGGAGGAAGGCGTTGCTATTGGTGCAGAAAAGGTAACATAGCGTCGCTGGTTTGAAACGTCGTTTTTAACTTTCGGTCCTGTGGTTATCGGTCTGGCGGTCACCTGCTTTCTCGTCGTCCGTGGAAACGGTTCTCAGGACGCAGGGCTGCTTCAGGCCGAGTCCCAACGCCGATTACCTGTCTGAACATTACAGAGCTTTGGGACGTAAGGCAGGCAAGGTGGTTCCTCTGGGACGGCAGCTCTAGATCCACTGCGGAGCGGCTCTGTTTATTATTTTTTTACAATACTGCGACATTATTTTTCGAGCGATAATCCGGTGGGGTGATGGAGCCCAAGGTGAAAACTGCAGAGGGAACACTCGCGGGGGGCTCGGCCTCCGCTCCCACAGGCTGTTGGGATAGTCCGTCCGCTCCGCACCCCAGGACAGACCCCTCGCCCCAGGCCAACCATGCAAGAGATGCTTCTGCTGATCTGCACGGCGAGGTGACCGGAGGACCGGGGTCAGGCAAAGCATGGTGCAGGCCCTGCTGGCGGGAGTGCAGTGCCCCGGGCAGCCTCGCTGAGTGTGGACGACAAGCAGTTCATTCGATCGTTCATTCTCCATTAGGACATTCTGCAAATATTTCCTGAGCAGCCACCGCGTGCTAAGTACCGGGCATTCAATCACGAGCACGGACGGTGCTGATGATACTCAGTTAGGGAGAGAGACAGAACCGAACGTCACTACGGAAACGAATGTGACGGTGGCCGGCGTCCCGAACCCGAGACGGAGGTACCAGGCACGGCCGCAGATTTAAGCCACGCTTCCCGGAGGAGCCGCTGGAACTGGCATCCAGAGGATGAACGAAAGACAGCTGGACACGGGCGAGAAGAACGTTCCAGGCGGATCGGAGGGGCAGAGCCCCGTGGGGCGAGGGGGCGTGCCGGGTGTCGCCGGGCAGACGAGGGGAGAGGGCGGGGATGGGGTAGCCCCGCAGTGTCCCGCGGGCCACACCGTACGGTCTGATGACATCCTAAGAGCAGCAGGAACCCCTGACGGGCGCGGAGTGTCAGAGCAGGGTGGGGTGACCGTTCATCTGCACGCAGGAGAAAGTCCTTCTTCGGAGTGGAGGACAGAGGGTGGGGACCCAGCGTGGGGCAGGTGGGACAGCTGGGAGGCCACCGCGGTACCCGGGCCAGGAACACGGGCAGCGAGGGCGCCAGCGAAGGCTGAGGTGAGGGAAACGGACGATGCGACGATGCGAAGGGGTCCCGTGGGGCAAACCCGTGCGGCGGCTCGAGGGTGAGGAAGCGGGGTATCCAGGCTGACCGCCAAATCCCGCGTCCCGAAGCCACCATGTCACCAAACTTGAAGGAAGTGGCGGACATTAAATCTCCCGGAACCGGCCCCCCAGCCCCTCCGACCAACTGCAAAGCTGCGTCTCACAGGACGGGACAGACATGAAGACCCGATGAACGCTCAGCTTGCCTCGTCCATAGGACAGTGTGACGAATAATCTGAAAACGGACGTCCCGATTTCTCGTGCGACGATGACGGCACGATGCTCCTGCTTTCAGCAAGGAACCCCTCGCCGTCCCCAGCGCACGTCGTTAGCTTCGCAATTTACCAAAGTTAATGAACCACGAGGAAGGTTCCCAGGGATATCCGGAGGGAACGACCCCCAGAGGCACAACTCGGTGACACGGGGGGACCAGCGAGAAACGGCTCTTAAACCTGTCGGCCTTTTTTTTTTTTTTTTTTTTTCGGAAAAGTGTTTTCATCTATGCAGTTTTCTGGGAATAGTCGGCAAAAAATAAAAAAAAAATGAGTTTGCTCACAGAGAAGACGTGTGCATCACGGACGTTGTACATGTCTGTTCTGCGTGCGTGCGTGTACCGCGCAACCGTTTCATGCAGGTGCACTGTGCGTGCGGACATGTCTGCGTTCGTATGTTTGCGTGTGTAACGGGTACATGACTTCGAGCACATTACATCGCCTCTCTCGGCCCCGCATTCCATTCTCTTGTAGTGGAATATTTGGATAATTATTCTCTAACTTCTCTTCGGCTTTCAGATTTTTTAATTCCACGATTTTAATGTCGCCGCATCTATCCAGCCGTGAAAGAAAGCTGATTGACGGTTTCCTCTGTATCAAAAAAAAACATTATTGAGAAGGAAAGGGAGTCTCATTGGTTTGGGAGTCTGGGGTGTGACAGGCTGTGTGTGTGTGTGTGTGTGTGTGTGTGTGTGTGTGTGTGTGTAAAAGCTCATTAGTTATCGCAGCCCCTGTAACACCTGTGTAGGTAAGGTTTCATTTTACCCGATCTGTGGATGAACGAACTGGCATTTAAAGAACAGAGACGTTTATTAATTTCTCCGAAGTTACTCGAGGCAGGGTTTAAACACGGGGTTGTCGGGCTTAAGGACAAACGCGTCGCCCAGACCTGGAGAGCCTCTTGTCTGCCATCAGACCCGTGCCCACCTGCTCCCCACAGAGATGAAGACGCTTTGCTCTGATGAGCAAGCAATGTTGTAAAGCAGCCACAATATTTGTCCAAACAGCCCTTCATTTTAGCAGCCGTCGAGTGACCAAGACAGCTCGAGCCACATCTTTCTGTTTTGCAGATCCCCCGACTGCACAGTGCCACACCCGGAGATGCTCAGGATGTGGGGCCCCCAGAGAAGTGGGAAGAAGGGGGGTTGGGGTAGGACAGGTGGGAGCCTTAGGCTGGATGGAGTCAGCGGCTGGAGAAAGCCAGAGAGAACACAGCCTTTCACCAAACTACATGACGTGTTGCAGGATGCTCTTCGAGAAACCGTGGGATGCACGAGCTCCAGAACTGTCACCGTGCTCAGGTGGCGGGACCCACGGCCGCTCATGGGAGTGGACCAGCAGGCAGGGCCAGGAAGTACCGGGCAGTGCTGGCGTCTGCCTTTGATCCGTACTTCCGCCGGCTCTCATTCACTGTAGTTACAGTGACTTTAACCTGCTTAGAACCTTCAGGAGCAAAGTGAGTGGATGGGAAATCAATAGTAATGAACACTCTCCCATTCAGAAATATCACGAGAGATTATTTCTCCTGATCCCGCCAGTAACGGCGAATTTAAAAGATCATTTCGTTGTAAACTCGATAGCCCGAGCTTAATAGAATTAATAATCAAACGGGACCGTCAGATCGATAACGTTCAAATTGTTTTGCACCGGCCAGTAATTCCCAGTCAATACTTCAGTCTGAATCTGACAGTCTATTTTAAAAAATAATTTGGAATGACTCGAAATGGGTGGTTTAAAAAATCACTAGCTGAAACGCGGCACTGAAGAGGCAGCGTGTAATCAGCAGGTCCGGTCTCCGCGTTTCCCTGGCATATTGGACTCATCAACCACTCTTAAGTGCTCGTTTCTTGATTTAATTTCCCCAGCAAAGGAGCTGCGTGAACAAGTACCGGGTCCTTCATCTCAGACGAGCAGTGAAGGTGGTTGACACCACTTTCGTTGCGAAAAGTCATCGTTTTGTTGGAGTAGCAGAGTCCCTGCCCTGGTTCAAATCCCGCGAGCAGATACACGGGCCGAAAGGAAGAGCTGAGAAATGAAGTTGAGAAAAGATCTACTTGTCTTCGTTTCAAGTCGGACCCTCGAGGGATTGTCCTCAGTTCCCTGGGGACAGAGAGAGACTTCGAGTCGGCATTAAAAGTGATTTTTAAAACTGACATCTATAGCTTTCGAACGGTGCTTTATAGTGTCGCAAATACGTGTCGACGTTGTAAAGAGATTCGGCAAAAGGTATTTCTGGTTCGGGAACCGAAGGTCATGAGGAACGTTCAGGTTACGAGGTCTGACCTGGAGACCCGAGAAGTCTTTCGACTATTAGCATCCCCCCCGCCGCCCTTCAGACACACGCACACACACTCACACACTCACACTCACACTCACACTCACGGATGCAGCTGCACTACGCACGGGGCACGTTCTCTGGAAGACGAGACAGCAAGATGGTCCCCACCCTGAGCAAGCAGCTGGCGGAGGTTGCTCTGCGAACGATGCCGGTGCGTGGACCGTTTCTCGCTGCTTACGAAGCCGGCACAGGTACGGCAGGCGGGCCGCGGTCGGACGTGGGCACCTGGGCCGGAGGTGGCTCTTGTCACCTGCATCGTCCCACAGCCGTGCCTTCCGCACCGGGGAGGGTTCGTGCGGCTAATTCCCACCGGGTCTCGTTCCTTCGGATTTTAGGGTTCTTCCCAAGCTATGACGTCGGGCCATCGCTTGTCAGACGGCGAATGTCTCTGGTCCCTCCCCCTCATTTTGCAGTTCAGCGTGGGGAGTACCTCGGCCAGCGTCCCTCTGAGTAGTAAGGACGGCTGAGGATAGCCGCTGGACTCTCAGTCACCTCTCTCTCTTTGTCCCTTGTGCTCCTCCGACTCCTCACTGAGTGACAAAGAGCAAGGACTGTGGTCTTGCAGAGACTCGGTGGGCTCCTGGTCCTTGCCGACTTTCTGGTTCCTTCCGTGTGACCTCGTTAACATCGATCGAGGGAGCGCTAAGGGCCGTGCGCTATACCGATCGATAGAATATTTTATCAACAGCAGAACCAAAGTAAAACAAAGCTGATCATGCATCAAAACCCAGGCAAGTTATGCTACCTGTGAGCGCTTAAAATGCCGGCACGTCTTTTCACGTTAGTGTGTAGAGAAGTAGTCGATCTCACCCATTCGATTCGGGGCATGGTAGCTGGCGATTACCTACTCTTGGCATTTGGAAAACACCTTGAGAGAGAATCTGAATACTGCGTCTGGCGATAGATTATTTGTACATGGCTTTAAACTTGGATGTAGACCGGAAGCCCGTCAGGCCTCGGCAGGGTCTTCTGTGCTCAGGGTCTTCGCCAGCATCTCTGGTTCAGTGCTGGTCACACCAGATCATATCTTGGAAGCAATTCCTCTGACGTAGAGAGAGAAACAGAGAGAGGCAGCCGCCTTGGCCTTGTCTGCTGCCCCCTCCCTTCCACACGACATAAGAGATGGCTGAGAAACACCGGCCATTCCCGAGCAGAGAGCTAAGGACTGTCCCCAAGACGAGACTGCAGACCTGCTGAGCTCCAGCGTTCGGGCACTCGGCCACAGCTGTGGCTGGAGCAGGTCAGGAGCGTCCCGAAGACCCTGGGTTCTCAGGTGTACAAGATATGAATGGCGGGGTAAAGCTGAGCGTAGGCATCGAACGTAGACCCCCACCGGGTCTGACAGCACAAATCAGGAGGTGCTCTCGACAAGCAGAAGATGGGGGGACACAACGGGGCATGAAGAGGCCAGCCCAAGGGACAGGCGGAGCCTCCCAGCACTGAGCCCAGCCGGCAGTGTGGACCGGACCGCATTAGCCGCAGCCCTTGGGGAGGGGGCGCCGGGCACACGCAGACCACGGCTTCCATCACAGAGGGTTGAGCTCTAGCTGTATCGTCAACGCGGTTACAGGAGGACAAAGGAGGGAGGCGGAGCCAGAGCAGGCACCGTGGCCACAGGGCTGGACCGCAGGCGCCTCCCCCAAGAAGGGGCTGGCGTTTGCTGTTTATGTTTTAGAAATATTACCGTTGCTGCCGTTAAATAAGTGACCTGATAAAAAGTTCCCGTCTTGTGTTACGTTTACGGACAGTAAAATTTTACGACTACTTCCCTGAATGTTTCATGCATTAAATACTTCGCCTTGGCTTTGAAAACGTTTGAACTTCCGGGGCGGGAGGGCCAGGCCCGGCGGCGAACCAAAAATGTCCACAGGAGCTGCTCTTGACCTTGACAGAGCTGTCTTGGCCTCCACAGGAAGGCGGGCCAGCGAGGGAGGGAGGGAGGGCTGCCTCTGAGATCGCAGGGAAGAAGGGAAGGGAGGGGCGGCCCTGGTGACGCCTGAGCCCTTACGGTGGAGGGTGGGACTGGGGACACGGCTGGACGCTGATGAGTAATTACTGGGTTTTAAAGACAAAGGTGTTGATGGCCTTTCTGTGACTGGCGAGGCTCTGCGCCCCAGCCGTGCTGTCCTGGTTCTTCCTCACCCCTCCCCCACCCCGTGTGCCCCTCTGTGCCCCTCCGCTTCTCCCTTACACCTACCCCGGTCCCCTTCTTCCAGCTCATCTCCCGTCGCTGATGCGAGGTGACGCGTCGGTGACTTGCCGCCGTCGGAGAGTGGTGAGGAGGCCGGTCCTCCGAAAGGCCGTGGGCAGCTGATTGATGAGTGTCGGATGTTCAGGCGTATTCATGGCCATCGAGGTGAAGGGACAGCCCCCCGCAGAGAGGAACTGCCCCAGCTGCTTCACGCCCGTTTCTCTTGCAGAGATAGACGAAGCTTCAGGTTCGCCATGTGATGCGAATCTCCTGGGCTTACACGGTGTGGTTTTTCTCAGTGCCGCGTGCCGGGGGCAGCACTCAGGGCTGAGGTCAGGCCTAACAGGGCAGGAC
>NW_006442110.1:17292-24119 GCF_000325575.1 Pteropus alecto | reverse complement strand
GGACTGGAATGACCCCGCCCTCTCACAGGCACGCTCTTCGATGGGCTGGATGCTATCTGGTCGCATGCAGGCCAAGGAGCAGCTGCCTGGGGCGACGGGCAGCACGGGCCAGCGCCCAGACATGGCATCTGAGGCCCCCCACTCTCGGGCAGGTAGTCCTCTGATGCGGGACTGAGCAGGGCTTCGGGGTCTGGGCCCCAGTCCCTGGAGAGAAGGTGAGCCCGGCAGAAGTACAGCAGTAGGTCCAGATGGGACCAGCGTCGAAGGCGACGTGACAATAATTCTTTTCGTAAATTCCTTTTGTGCTGTCATTTCCCGGTCTTCGCACGTCACACCTGCACAGCTCAGGCCGGGTGGATCCGATCCAGCTGCCTCTGGATTCGCGTCTCCATGTTGCCGAGCACAGGGAAGGCGGGCAGAAGCCAAAGCAGCCAAGATAAATCACACGCGACACAGGCAAGCACAGAGGCTGGCGGATGGCGTGGGGTTTGAGAGGCGAGGCCCCCCGAAGTGCTGACGCCGGCAAGGAGGCTCTCAGCTCATCCCGCTCGTTATGCTTCAGATTGCGAAGTCTCCTGCCGCTGTCAGAGATAAGCAATTGCCCGTCGCTTTGTTTTGAAGACAGGCACGTGGTCGGAATTATTCCACTCAGAAGCCGGGGGTCGACAGCGTGGGGTGTAGAAAGGGAGTCTGCGTAGATAGAGGTTCTGTGAGTGATGCACTGGAGTCGTCTCTCAGGGCCAGTTCAGGTTTTCGGGGTTTTTTTTTTGTTTTTTCTTTTTCTTTTTGTTTTTTTTTTTGTTTGTTTGTGTTTTGAGAAAAGCTGACATAGGGACGGAAGCGCTTTGGCTGGCAGACACAGCAGGAGGAGGAAGTTCTGAAGTGCACGTAGCTAAGGAGCGGGGAGGCTTCTGCACGCACGCATTCGTTTGTCGATTTAAACATAATTTCCTTCATCATTGCGGTGATGTAAAATATTTCACCGACCCAGCGCCTGGCGCTTACATACTAACAGGAAGTTAAGTGTACCAGAGTGGAATCATGTTGGTCAAAAATTTCTACTTCAGCGTCCTGCCCCCTAGTCACCTCGAATGTGAGCGTGTTTGGAAATAGGGTCTGCAGAGGTGTAATTAGTTAAGGGGTGTAATTAGTCATGCTGGAGCAGGAGGATCGTGATCCAACGTGACCCGTGGCCTCGTAAAAAGGGGGAATTTGGAGACACGGCTGGGGAGAGGCCCGTGTGAGCGTGGAGGTGGAGATGGGGTGATGCATCCACAAGCCAGGGAACCCCCAAGATTGCCAGCTATAGCAGAAACCAGAGAGAGGCCTGGACAGATGGCCCCTCGCGGCCTCAGGAGGAGCCAGCCCTGCTGACACCTCCACGTGGGACTCGCGGCCTCCAGAACGTTCCGTGTTCACAGCACCCGGTCTGTGGTACCTTGTAAGAACAGCTCCCGCAGACTGACACGATCCTCGAGAAAAAGTAAGAAGCCACGCAAAGCGGCGCTCGTGCGTGTGGAGCGGGCATCAGGATTGCCTCACAGAGAGCGGGGTCGTGGGTCAGGAGGCTGTGGAGAAGCCTCAGGACGATCGGACCGAACTTTTAAGGGGGGTGGGGTCGGCCTGGGAAAAGAAAGGGAGGAGAAAGAGAACAGATTTTTTTTTTTTAATTTTTTTTTTAACATTTACGACTTGGTCAACCATCGGGGCCTATTTCAGTGGCTGGGAGCAGGTGCAGGGTCCCTCTGGGAGATGGCGAGGTGGACTGGAGTTTGGACAGTGCAGTGCTTTCGTCTGTCACCAGGAAGGGACTGTCAGAGAGAAGCAGCGGGGGCAGCGTGAGGACCTGGAGGCCACCCCCCCGCCCCCCTCTGACGGTTACTCTGGGGAAGGACGTCACCCTGGTGCTTGACCCCGGTCGGGCGGGTTGCTCTCGGCAGCAGCCTTGTGCCGTCTGCTCTGCAGGATGGGGGAGCTCACTGGCTTTCAGGAATGGTGAAACCTCAACCGTCCTGTTTAAAACAAAAATGTCAGCTCTGAGCTGGGGCGTCGCAGAAAACCCACAGACAAAGGCTGCCCTGTGACCTCGCCCGCTGCTTTCACCCCGCACGCGGAACCCGCATGACCTCTGGGCTCCGGCCCCCAGGCTTCTCCTGCGCTGTGACTCCGAGCCCCGGGCTCCGGGTCCGGCCTTGCCCTTGGGGGCTTAGCTACTGTCCCCTAAGTGGATGAACCATCCATCCAGCCCCTGCCCCTTCACACGTGAAAAAGAGCCCGGCCTTGGAGAGTTATTCTTCCCGGGGGCGGAGGGACGCTTAGCGGACGTGTCAGACTCGCTCTTTTATGTCCTACGCGGTGAAAGCGCAAACGATTCAGAAACCCAGCAAAGTCTGACAAAACCACACACCGACGCTTACAGAAACCGACACTGTGGAGCCACCAGCACTGCGGAGCCACCAGCACTCTGCAGATGAGAAGTCTGGGGTCCCCACGGCCCAGCTGACCTTCAGGCCTGGATCAGGGAGGGGTGACAAGCAGGAGCTGACCGTAGTGGACACGTAATCGCTTCTCTAATTCAGACGAACCGGGACTGGAATTCTGTTTCTCACGCTCACTGATCGAAAAACCCGCAGTAGAAACGCTCCCGTTTTCTCGTTTGTGGACAAGGCACCTGGCCCCGCGGGAGGCTTAGTCGAGACGCTGTGCGGACCAGCCCGAGTTAGGTCGCCGGTTGCGTGCCCAGCCGCCGGGAATGGTTCTGCCACCTCTCCCCAGGCTCTGGCCTCTGTCTGTCCCACCTGACAACAGCACCTGTGCTTGGAACACACCTGGTGCACGTCTCCCCTTCTCAATTTTCTTCTCTTTAAGGGGGTTTAATAGCAACGCCAGACTCACAGCGTCACTGTTAAACTGAGCGATTTAATAAACCATTTAGTCCCATGAAATGGCGTCTGGCACATGAAAACACCCTTCAGAATTAAATATATATTCTGCTTTTGAAGACAAATATGTTGCATTTATATCATATCACAGAAGCAGGCACATCATCCTTAAGATGGTTTAATACTTCCATTTACTATGAATCCAGAATGCCAGACAGCCCAGGAAACAGGTTCCCTTATAATTTTATGCAGCAGAAATTCAGATCTCAAAGGAGTTTAAGACCCTAGAATAATTTCTTAGTCCTTAATGAAACGGTCACTTAAAGAATCGGTGGGGTTTTCGGGGGGACATTCATTCAGCCATTGCTCTGCATGGTGAGGGGACTCGGGCTGCGTGTTCTGCTCATGGTCCTTCACGGGGATTCGCGGAGACCCTGACGCCCGGCTGTCTGTCCTGTGGCTGTCTCGTCGCCCTCACAGAGGCCCTGCGGGGAGAAGGTGGGAGGACCTCCCGCTGGCCAGGACGTGGGGAAACACAGGCCACGTTCCCCTGGTCCCGGAGGGTGTCCCCATTGGTCACGCTCTGTCTGCTTCCTCTGACCCTGCGTCTGGGAGTCCCAGACTCGTCCCTGTGAGGCTCATGACTGGCGAGGGTGTACGATACTGCGACCGGGCAGCGTGGGGCGACAGGATATGCACCCCGATGCAGAGCTACATCCAAAGCCACTGGCGGGATTTCAGACGGCAGCCTGGGGTGGCAGGTGACTGTCCGGGGCAACGTTCCCCACCACGACCCTGTCCGCCTGCCCCACACGTGTCTGGCTCTCACAGTCCCAGTCCGAGAGGGTTCGGGGACCCCTGGGAAAAGTTCCCATGGCTTGGTTTGCTTGGCATGACACAGACGCGTTCCTCGGAGAGGCGGATGGAGGGGACGTCAGCCAGCCACGTGCAGGTGGCCCCAGCAACGGTTCTCAGCGGCGAGTCCGGCTGGGCACAAACCCTTAAAGTTCATTCCCGGGTGTGGGGCACCCCATGTGAAGTGGCCGCCTCACTCGGGGTCAGTCCTGCGTTTCGCCTCAGGCCGTTTGTCCAGGCTCTTCTGGGCTCAGGGAAGGGACGCGTTTCAATAATGGGCAGATCCGCAGCCAGGAGCCTGGGCGCCTCCGGCCTCACCCGGGACCCGGCCGACTGCCCGCTCTGGGACGCCACTGCCCGCGCTCTGCTCAGCGCTCGCTGGAGGGTCAGGTGGGCCGCTTTACCTGGAAACTCTGCTCCTCCTCCTTCTCTCTGTGCGCCTCGAGGCTGGGCAGACGGCAAGGGTCAGTGAAGGCCCGGCCCGCAGATGACTCAGGGCCTGGCACCTACGCCGGGTGCCTAGGCGCTCACGCCCCCGGGGAGGCGTACCAGGGGAGGGGACATGGGCCTGCAGTGGGGGGTCCCTCAACACGCAGTGAGGTCACGCTTTGTAAGGAGGGTCACACCATGTGAGGGTGGCCCCAGGAGCCCACGGCTTCACTGGCGGGCCAGGCAGCTGAGCAGAGACGCAGCCGTGGACACGGAGCGGGGGGCGAGGGCCGGGCGAGGGCTGCGCTGCAGGCTCCTGTCAGCGGGGTGAAGACTGGACCTTACCAGCTTTTAGAAGCTTGTGTCTGAGGGAGTCCCGGGACATCCTGGTGGCCTGTCCCCTCCAAGTGGTGACCTGCCCCCCGCCCCCAGGTGGGGCTGGAACTTCATGGGGCCAGTGGATGCCTGCGACATCCTGTTCCTCACTGAAGACATGTGTCGTTTGGTATTTTTAATAGCACCGTCTGTCAGCGAGGGAAAAGCTCTGAGCCGCAATATTGATCTTGTCACTTTGGGGACAATTTGATATTTGGGATTATAAATAACATTTTCATTGGCTCCGTTATTGTGTTCGGGTTGTGTTTGACAGCTGAGCCCCGAATATCAGTTCTTATCAAATATGACGACGTGTACTTTTCCTGAGGTCTGAATCCTGAATTCTGAAATACTTTGGGCACTTTCGGTATTAAAGAGGAAGATTTATTCTAAAACCATAATAATTCAGAGTAGGTATAAAATTTTCCTCCTTTAAAATTAAACAGAGGACAGTGTGAGTCGATCATCGCCATAAGTGGCTAACATTTACTACGGCCGAAATTTGAGTCAGGTTAGAATATCTGATTAAGCCTTATAACAGCCTACAAAGAAAAACCACTGTCATTACCTTAAATAACATATAATAATGTATTACACATAATGGACGCGTGTATCGATCCCCTTCATTCTTTCATTTCACATTCTTCTCTCTCTCCCTTGATTCTCACAAAAGCCCTGTGAAGCGTGTTGGATAAATATCATCCCGACTTGCAACTTAAAAGTCTGAGGCCCGCAGATGGGGGGCGGGGGGTGTTCCCCAAAGCCATGCTCTCGTTTACAGCGGATCTGGACTCAAACACAGGTCGCCTCACTCAGAGTCACTTATCCCTTTGATTTGAGCTGTGCAAATTATTACCATTATCGTCATTATCGAAAGCTAGTATGGTGACATTGAACAGACAAGGTAGACCGGGTGACGGGTGTTCGGGGGTCTAGCCTGGTCTTTGAACGTTTTAAATGGGTTCATTTTCTTTGGGCAGCTGAGTCCATTTCTCTGCCTATTCCCAAGAAGGATGCTCAAACGCACCCTCCCGTGAGATCAGGCTCGAGGCACGTTCCGGTAGACCCGTTGTGTCTCCTTGAGCGCGTCTGGCTTTCCACGTGGAGTCGAGGCCCCGTGTTTTCAAGAGAAACAAAAACGCTATCCACCTCGCCCCCCAGAATAACCTCACACCTTTCTGGTCCATAGAAAGTGACCACCAAGTCCCCCCGCTTCCGTGTGTGGCTCCCCGAGCCAAGAGAGCATGGAGCGAAGTGATGGCCAACGTATCATACACAACAATCTCCTGCAAAACTATACACACTGTGGCATAACTTAAAGATGTTCTATCCTGTGTCCCTAATGTCCGCGGGTGATGTTGTTTACTGGGACTATTCTTCTGCGTTCCAAGATTCTGGATATCGCTGCGTGAGCAAAGGGTCCGACCCGATATTCAAGTCTCCACCTGAGTCCCAGGGACTAACACCACTTCATTGATGGTTCGTATGAGGATTATTCCAACATTTTCTTATCAGCAAATCAACCGTGGCAGTTGCTTAATTGCTGCCAGTGGATTTTATGCTCCGCGGATGGTGAGGTTCGACCGTTCGATTCCTTTGCAATGGGCAATATTTTCACCTTGAAACTATGCTATACGTCTGGTATTTTTATGACGTTTCGGGACCTGGACCCACACACCCTTGGGTCACAGGCTGTGACTTCGAGGAATTCAGACTCAGAATGCCAGGCCAGCTTATTCTCGTTTGCTGTTAGAACGCTGAGAAGTTTCAGTGATAAAGAAATGACAGAAACTGTGTTCTTTAGAATGGCGTTTCGCACCGTGGGTGGGGCACGAAGCAAAAAGGTATGACAGAACAGCAGGTAATTCGATGAGCGTGTGCATACGTGAGGTGTCTTTCGGTGCTTTAGAGAAAACAAACGTATTCCTGTGTTCTCTTTAAAAATGTACTTCATAGGCGTGTCTGTCTGCCTCTCCCGATTTCTCCCCATTTTATCCAACTCAGAGATCCAACTTCACTCCCGTCTCCTCCGAAAAGCCTTCCTCGATGATTCTCGTATCTGTTACTTCCTCCTCCCCAGAACTTCATCACTTTTTGGTCTCAATATCACACTACCTGGCGGTCGATTATTGTTATTCTGTTTTAGTTTTGCCGAAAGAAACGTGTACGTTTAACCCACCTCTCATGTTAAGTTTTAAGTTAAAATACCCTGCTGACTGTAAACGTCGACCTCAAAAGCAAAGACAGGAGCCCCTTCTTCGTTCCCCTAAGATGCACCCACCCCAT
>NW_006442110.1:12741-17258 GCF_000325575.1 Pteropus alecto | reverse complement strand
CCACACGGCCCTTACTCTTTGCCTTCTGGAGTTTACAGAGGACTGAGCTGCTAGTATTTAAAGTCTTTGCGTCTGATGGCTTGGCCTCTTTTAACTCAGTGCAATAGAACAAAGAAGCAGCTATTCTTGAAGCCTCGTGGTGACGGTGTCATAATGACCCGGGTTACTCGGATCCTGGAGTATAGGGCCTGCTTCTGATGCACACACATGAACTTGGTCCCTACGGCTGTTGATGCCTCGTGCCGAAGCTGACCGTGGCCGCTCTCTGATTTCTGTCACCATCTCAGATTCTGACGTGTACGGTATTGCTGTCTGTCCAGAAAAGGCCGTGAGCCCACAGCGAGGAGCTCAGTGAGAATCAAACCTTTCTCTCCCTGAAGCTGCGAGCAAGAGGCTATTTTTGGGTTTTGTGCATCAAACACGAGCACACCTTTCATTCCTGGAAACCAAATCAGACTTTAGGAAAGCAGCTTTAATTTGATGGAGAACGAAAAATATCAATTAACCTATTAATTAACCCAGAGAAATTCTTAGCCGGGGAGATCATCAGATTGCTTTTTAGAAGGTTACTTGACAGCAGAGAAATTGCACAAATAATGACTTCCGCAAGCATCCGGTGTTCCTCTTGCTGTCTGACATGGTTGAAAAAATTTAAGCGTCAGAGAATTCTGATTCTTTCCTCTTTTCTTCAGCTTGTATAGATTATACGTCTGCGTTTCAAGGATTTTGTTTGCATCTCTCTTGGCAGTGGGATGGGGGCACCTTGTGCAGGATTCGGGCATAGGTGGGGAGCACACAGGTTCATAAGGTTCGTGGCCCCCTAGAATTGTGTCTGGGGGGCCAGTGTGGTCTGGTCAGAAAGCACTAGTTCTCAATTCTCATGCGATCTCCTCTTAAAATCACACACGCACGCGCAGAGCCATCTGCCCACACCGACATCTGTGCTGCATGAGGCACATGGGTGTGCTTGTGGGGGGCAGGGGGGTTGGGGGGGCAGGAAGACAGGCTAACGGGGCTGCCCAGTCTCTCTCACAAGCCTTTGAAACAGGCGCTGCTGGCTCCGATCTCTGCCTGTGAATCCACTTCGGAGACAAATGGATTCCTTCCGTTTTTCCGATCCCATGTGAGAACTACACAAAAACGTGTATTTCTGCCTAGTTGGGAAGAAACGCTTTTCCCAAAGATGAATTCAGACAGCTTTATTTAATGGAAAAACTGCCTCGTCCGTCTCTAAACGCAGGCTCCCCTGGTGGGTGCTACTCGGCAAAAAGCGAAATTAGTCTCTTGACTGAAAGGAGCCGGGGTCAGGATGAAGGAAGGGAGAAGAGACGGTGACGGTGACGGAGACGGTGACGGAGACGGAGACGGTGACGGGGGGACAGGCATGGAGAGGCAGGAGGCGGCCCGGGTCTCAGAGTGCTCCAGCCTGGGCCCCTGCAGAGCCAGGGCTGGGGTGCAGGGAGGCCACGCGGTGGGGGCGAGTCACAACGCAAGGCTCACGGCCCAGCGGGTTCGCGGACGTCACGTGTCCGGTCAGCCTCTGTCCCTCCAGCCGTGGGTGGGCATGACGCCCCGAGCGTTTCTCGGAGTGAATAGTCACGGGCGTGTGATTCCGGCCGGGATGTCATGTCCCGCTACCTCCTCCTCCTCTCGCGATCAGGTCAAGCCACAGACGCCTCTCCGCAGCGGCGAAGAGAGACCCAGGAAAAGGCGTTTACTGCTCATGCCCAAACCAGCAGACCGGGGTTCACGGGAGCTTGTTTCATAGGGCAGTCCACGGGTGGTCGAGGAGGCAGGGACCCCCCGGGGCAGGGGGTGCTCTGGGAAGGAGAGGAGAAGGGGCACCCCGGGAACGAGCGAGGGTGCAGGCTGCTGACCTCCTTTCCGGCAGAGAGCCGGCCAGCCAGCCCTGCAGGCTCCACTGGGACGTGGGAGGGGAACAGCGTGGTTGGATCGAGAGCGAGAGCTCGCCACGCACAGCCCGGCGGTGGCTGTCACCACCCAGGGACTTCTTCTTGGGTGAAAACGGAAAGGCCCAGCTAATGGATTTATTGGACGTAGTCCATCGCAGGCGAGTAGATTTATCCACTCCAGTTAAATGGGAAACCAGGGTCCCTGTGGTTGGTGATGTCACGTGTGTGTGGCGTGTGGGTGAGGTGGGCACGGAGGAAGGATGCTGGAGGCAGAGCTGGTCTTTGGCAAAGTTCCTTCTGTCCAGCTGCGAAGCGGGGTGGAGACAGAGCGTGGGGAGCAGTCTGCCCAGGCGGGGGGCGTTCATTGCTCACGTTTAAAATCGTGGTCCGCTTTCAATTCTCTATAGACCATGCAGTTCATATTTTGTCCACCTGGACACACTCGTCCCCCACAAACCCCATCCCCCCACCCTGCCGCACACATACCACTGTCCTTGTCAATACCTTACAAACACATTTCATCGAGGCTGTTTCTGACCAATAATCACCATCTCAGCTCATGCTTGGATGCAATGTTTTAGTGTTTTAGTGTCGAAGGGTTATATCAGACCAAGGAGGGGAGATCAAAGGTGGCTCGGACCGGGGCAGTAGACAGAAATAGATGGAAGTGTATATAGGGGTCAGAGAGGAGACAGGGCAGACAGAGGAAGGAGGCGAGGAAGAGAAAGAAAGAGATTCGGAATACGGCTCGAAGTCATGTTTGTCGACAGTGATGCGCTTTTTCAGATTTGGGACTGAAATATCTTTGAATTATCTTCTTGGAGCCCAGCTAACTTCTGAAGATATCCTTGTGGTTTGCCAGTGTTTTTCACCCACTGACGCAGGCTAACGTTAGCGTCACAAAGAGCAGCAGTGATTTATGAAAGTTTCTCTGGTGAGGTGACGACAACTGGTCTACTCAAAAAAATCCGCTCAGGGGTGCGGACGTGTGGCCAGGAACAATGGCACCATGGATGCCACAGCACTTCGATTCTACGAAATCGCTCCTTCCAATTTGAGAAGGAGTCAGGCAAACGCGGCCTCGTTTAAGAAACATAGTCCTGATGATAATCGACAGATAGCCTAGAATGAGCAAACTACCCCACTGGCTTGCTAGAGGGATAGGCTATTACAGGCGAAAGGTAATAAGATGAGGAAAAACGTTTGGAAGAACAAAAGGGAAGAGGTTCTCAGACACTGTGACGTGACAGAGCAGATCTACTCAAAGGAATGAAGGTCGGCGCCCGAATAAATCCATATGGTTTCCTCTTACCTTCACCTTCAAGGTCAGGATTAGGAAGCTGCTCATAACAGGTTCAGTTCTTTTTAGATATAAGCAATTTTTAATTCCATAGCTGTTGGGGGAAAGAATCTGAGTAATCACCACCTCGGTGGTGGAAGCTGGATGAGCCTCCCACACGCTCACAGCTGTAGAGATTGGACGGAAGTGAATAGGTACCCAAGTGTGAGCGCTCATGAAATTTTGACTAATAGGTTCTACTTTAAGTGGGCGCTTCATTAATTCCTGTCTACACATCTACTTCTGCACCCCATCCTACGAGGCTAGCCTCAAACCAAGCAGCTGTGGCTTTCCAAACTGTCCCCTGTTATATTCTTTTTTTGGAGGTCTGTGGGGGCTGCCATAAATATATACAAAAAAATAATTTGTATGGCCAAGGAGAGTTCCCAGGAACTCTGTTCTTTGACACAGTTAAAGATTATTAAGGTTATGTCGTGCCAAAAAGTGACCTTTCAAGGAGTGTGAGATGTGCATTTCATCTGCATATATTTGCACTGAGTTCAAGTAGCCCCGAGTCTCATTATGAATAATGCATTTACTAATGAAGAACCAACAACATCATGTGCATAAATTCCACAACGGTTCTCAAGTTCTAAAATCTTTTTTGTGCTAGGACAGAAAAGCACCTTTTACACTGGAATGCTGAGTTCTCTGGTGTCGCATGGTGGTTATGATCATCAGCTTCAAAGTCACAAAGATCTGGGTTTGATCTTTGTTCAACCTCTCATTTTCTGTTTTTGGACAAGTTTTTTTTTTTTTAATCTCTCTAAGCCTAATCTATTTAAATAATAAGAAATAACAAAGTCTATTGAGTAGGGTCATTGTGAAGATGAAAATTATATTATTGAAAGCTTAGCATGCTGCTTGGTGCAGAGTTAGAAGGGCCCAAAGTGGTTGCTGTGATGACGGTGATAATGATGATGATGATGGTGATGAAGGTGATGACGATGATGATGACGACAATGATGATGATGATGATGATGATGATTGTGATCATAATGGTGCTGCTGATGATGGTGATGATGATGATGGTGATGATGATGATAATGATTATGAAAACAGTTGTGATCATAATGGTGATGATGATGATGGTGATGAAGGTGATGATGATGATGATAATGACGATGATGATGATGACGGTGGTGATGGTGATAATGGTGTTTAACTAAACAAAGTGTCTCTGGAATGAAGTATAGCGCTGCCTTTTCAGATCATCGGCAAAAAGAAGGCCCCTTAGGACGCGTGCCTGCTGTGGCTTTTGGCAC
>NW_006442110.1:0-12404 GCF_000325575.1 Pteropus alecto | reverse complement strand
GGTGTAATTATGAAGATGATGGTTGTGATGATGATGGTGATGATGATGATGGTGATGATGATGGTGATGATGATGATGATGATGATATAATGATGATGATGATGGTGATGATGATGGTGATGATGATGATGATATAATGATGATGATGATGGTGATGATGGTGATGATGATGATGATGATGATGATGATGTGATAATGATGATGATGATGGTGATGACAATGATGATGATGATGATGAAGGTGATGACGACATGATGATGATGATGGTGATGGTGATGAAGGTGATGATGATGATGATGATGGTGATGATGGTGGTGATGGTGGTGATGGTGATAATGGTGTTTAACTAAACAAAGTGTCTCTGGAATGAAGTATAGCGCTGCCTTTTCAGATCATCGGCAAAAAGAAGGCCCCTTAGGACGTGTGCCTGCTGTGGCTTGTGCCACTCAGGTCTTTGGTGTGCTTCTTAAGAAAGAGGAGTTACCTGAATTTATTTTACAGCAATGTGCCATTTAATATCCCCTCACATCATAGAAGGTCAAGAAATATAGACGTGGGAAATTGTGTTACAACTTTTAGTAAATTTGTCGAATCATAACATTCAATAATACTGTTTCATAGATTGTACCAGCAGGTATCAAAAAAACCTAAGTGGTAATATAGCCCACTTACAGAAAATAAGCTTAAAATTGCTATTTTGGCCAGGGGACTTTCTTGGATCAGAAAAGGCAGATAAGAAAAAGAAAAATACTTGATTCCATTATCGTGTATTACTCAGGTTTTAGTGTTTTACCTTCTAAAAAACGTGCAAGTGAATATTCTCTCAAACCTCAAGTGTTCTCACTCTGGCTTCTTGTTATGACTTTGGTTGTTTGGCCTTTATTTTGAGACTCCGTGGACTAACAAGAGATGACAAGATAAAGGGCAAAAATAGACAGTTTCCTAAAAACGCAGTGCATGCAGTGGTGTGGTCTAGAGCTAACCTGGGTGGCCACACATGAGGTGAGAAACCGCCAAAGAAGCCACAGGCTCGTGTCCCCACCTCCCACCCCCCACCTGTGGGGAGCGAGCTGGGGTGAGGTTCTAGGGGAACCCCCAGGGGTGAGTCACTAAACCAGGCCCGACTCAGAGCTTCTCAACAGAGCTACTCGGTGCATGCTGCTTGGATGACGAGGCCTTCTTCACCAGCGCTCAGGCTTCAAGATAAAGGACAAGGACGATCCTTTGTCCTTTCTGGGCACCGGTCAAGGACGTCTTGGACTGTGAGAGCGTTGCTTGACCCATGGTGGTTACTTGGTTTTACGTCCAGGGCGACTCAAGCTGGGAGCCTGGACATGTCACGCAGCATGGCTGAATCTGATTTCACATTTGCTGAACAAAAGGATTTAACCAGAGGTTCTCGCAGTGTGTCTGCAGAAACCGGGGGGCACCCGCGACCTTTTTAGGGCATCTGGAGGCCAAAACTATTTTCATCGCGACACAAAGATTTTTATTTGCCATTTACGCTTTCATTCTTTCACGAATAGGAAAAGTTCGTTAATTTAATTTCAGAGTCCACATTGCAACTAACTTGTGAAGTTTCGATGTAGCATCAAAGAGTGTCGAATGATCTAAAAGGCAATAAAATGCCCTCCCCTTTTCCTGCTGGTATAAATGTGTGTGAGGACACATGTTTTTCATACGCTTAAAGAAAAACACACTGCAACAAACCGAAGGGAAGAGCATATGTGGGAATCCAGCTTTTTTTAATAAAGAGAGATATTATTGAAATTTGCAAAAATTTAAAACCACGCCATTTTACTCATTTATTTTTTGTTTAGAAAGATAGTTATTTTTCACAAACTATGTTAGTTATATTAACCCATAATAGGCTTTTATGTGAAATAACTTAACAATAAACACATTTAAAATTTCTTATTTAACTTTTAAGTACAGCACATACGCATATGCACGGTTGCCCCGCCCACTCAAAAATCCACGCGTAACGTTTGACTTCTCGAAAACTTAGTTGTTTTTTGCTGATCAATGTCACCCCCAATAATTTTTAATTAAAAAAAACTTAGTTGTCCCTGGCACCTGCGCTGTACATTGGAAATCTGAGTCACAATTAAGGAAATGTGATGTTTAGGAAAAACAGTGACGTAGATAGCTCTTTCGCGATTCACAGGCATCTGGTATAAAACCGGTGCCATAAAACTGACTTCCTTCTTCCAGCGTTAAATCCTGAATGACAAGAAGTAATACAAAAGCATTACGTTTCCTTTCACTAGATAGGCAGCGAGATAACCCTAACGGCCATTATTTAAGGACGTTTCAAACTGACCTAACCACAGAGACTCGTTTCATGCTTCCCTACATGATTAATTCTCATTTTCCCTTCAAATTAAAGGGGGAAGATTAAATGCAACGTGTTGAAAGAGGAACAGAGTTTGGCTCTTACACCGTTAGTTTTCCAGATTCACCATGTTATACAACTGTCGGGGGTATTTAATCCCCTCGCGATTGTGGTAAAGACCGTGAGTGTTGTCATCCAAGTTCACAGCGTGTGTGGTTGTCATCAACCTGATTGTGCCAGCCTGCTAAGGTAGGGAGAATGTCCTACAGTTTAGATCATCTAACCGTAGTTGTTTATGAACCGCTAACATAGGAAAAACCATTTTGAATGGATAGATGGAAAAAAAAATCGCTTTCCTAATAAAAGCAAAACACAGCAGATGGACAGTGTGGAGTAACAGGCTGGAAGTTGGCAAGGGCCTGAGAACCAGCATCTGGTTTTCCAAGCGCCTGAAGGGATGGCTTGGTCAGCGGCCCAGCAGCCCAGGGCCCACTCAGGCCTCATACCGAACCATCCAGAGCGTTCAGGCCAGAGGCACATGAGGTCTTTGCTGAGAGAGAAGGAGGCTGAGACTCAGCCTTCATGCGGCAAAGTTCACAGAAGTGTTTTCTCGAACACCGGATCTGAAAGTGAGGCCAGCCTATGCCGCAGGGGACAATCAAAGGAGGAAGGACACCTTTGTGGTGGGACTGGAGGTAGTTCCCCGGGCCCGATCCCCGCTGGAACAACGACTTATCAGCGAGAAGCTTCTCATACAATCTCATGGAACCCACGGGTTATAGCGAAGGTTCCTGGCTTGTAGCAAACATTTCCCAGAATCCGCTCTATACCAGCGTCTTGCTGTAACCTGTGTCCCTGGGGAGCCGGTTAACTCTTGAGCACAGTAACTTCCTCGACTTAGTCACCTGCGAATCCCCGTCTGCCGGCTCAGCGCCTTGAGCTGGACCAGGCGTCGGCAGACGCGTTCCCTCTCGTCCGCTAGTGTGGCCGCGTGCGCCAGCCACGCTGGCCGGGGCCGTCTGCTGATAGGCAGCGCTCATCAAAGCGAAAACACGCTTCACCGTGGAGAGCTCGCCTCTCAACTTCTCACGGCCCTTTGGGGACAGCCGTGAATTGGGTCTCGTGCGCTCGATGAGCATAACTGAAGAGGACATGAACCCAGAGGAATCATGTCGCCCTCTGTGCGGGAGGCGGGGTGCAGGTGTCTGGCTTTGCTTCCGCCTGGGGGTCCGTCGCTGAGCTCGCGGCCAAGTTCTCCTTTTCTTGCTTGGAGTTCGATTTTGGAGATGTCGGCATCTCTGACACTGTCCTGCCATTTATTTCAAAAACTCCCCTCGTGTGGAAGGAGCCCATTTGGAGATCCCTGGGGGGAAATGTACGTAGGTATTTAAAGTGCTTAGGAAAAGAGAGAGAAAGAGCCACAGGTGGGTGACAGGTGACGATGGTGACTGTCCCTCAGCCCACTGTCGGACGTAGGACAGTGAGCTGGCGGGTGTCGCCGTGGTGCCCTTATGCTGCATCCGCCCCAGTCCCGTCGCGAGCCTCTCCTCTCTCATCCCCCGCCGAGTCCCCTCCTGGCCCGGGGTGTGTGGCGGCGTCCGCCGCATGCAGACAACTCCCCTCCAGCCGGAAGCCCAGGGGGGTTCACGTGCTCTTGGGCACCGGCTCCATCTCATTATGTCCCCGCCCGTGCGGCCTTTTGCCATTTCTCTCACAAAGGACATTACGGATGTCCCATCTCCCTTATCCAGGGGACAGAAGATTCTCATCGATCTGGGGACACAATCAATACTTGTTGCTGCTCGTCTCTCACAGCCCCTTTGTTCCCTGGATCTGTTGATCTGTGTTGATTTGAGCCCGAGTGATTTGAAGTCCCTAATGCTGGAGGGTCTGCCCCCTCGGTTCGGCTGGGCCTGCCTGCCGCCAGCTGTGTGGTGTCCAACGACAGACTGGAGGAAGCAGGATGGGGTGTGTGTGGGGGGGGTCCAGATGTGCAAGAGAAAGCTTTAGAGGAAGGATTGGGGCCAGAGGACACATCCCCCCAAGACAACACAATGTAATGACAAAACACGACCATGTCCCAGCCAGCTCTGCCCACAAGCTACCCATTCCGTGCAAAAAGATGCATGTCTCTCTCTATGATGATAACCATCAGCTTTAAATCGTCAAGTGGCAATCACTTATATTTGGGGGCAGTGCATTTTAAAAAAAAATTTTTTTTTGCTGAAATGACACTTCGTCTTTTCGGTGGTTCATTATCTGTGCGAGGAAGCACCTCATTATGCAACATTATAAGAAGAAAAGAGAATAATTGTCTTCGGGGTCTGTGGATTATTTGATAATGTTCCCATTTATTAATAAGAAACATAGTTTAAACGACGATTTCAAAGTAAAATATACACTTCGGTTGTTTTATATATGTAAGAGGTTTGGACGGGGTGGACGAAGGGTTTGTTCCTTCGAATGGCTTTTTTTTTTGAGACATAGCCGGGACATTATGGTCAGACCGGCACACGGGGAAGGGCACTTATGGCAGCCCTGGCAATTAGGAGACAACCTGCCCTCCACGTGCGGCGATCTCGGTGTCTCACTGTAAATGTTTGTCCCAGCCTTTACCGCTCTTTCCAGAAAGTAAGGGTGCTTTGTTAAGAGTTGGCTGTGTCACCTGGGAATGAAGAACGGCATCAGGAGGCAGGTCGTTTCCGCGTCGCTCTGTCACTGATGTAGACGAGGGTCCTCAACAGGAAGCAGGTTGCTGTTAACTCGTCTGCAAGGACCTTTTCAACTATAGAATTCTACGGTCCTGTCTCAGTCCCTCTCCCTAGCCGAAGTACCTCACTGTAAAACGGAAACTTTATTCCAAGGTCCTAAGTTCCAGCAGCATTTCGATGGTGTCCTATGGTTCCTCTGTCACAGCAATATTCTCCAGCCACAAGCGAAACCAGTCAAATTATTAACACATGCAAACATGGCGGACACTCTTCCCGGCACACGGTACGCGGGAGCCATTTCGAACTGGAGCGGGTCTTGTGTACATGTCAGCTCCTTCGAAGACTTTAGGTCCATACACTCACCCCTTGACCATTTGCACGGCCATTCACAACTCTGGCCTGCTGACAAGGGGAGGCCTCTCGGCACCCAGAAGTGTTCTATCCCAATTTCACATTTATTAAATCAGGATTCTTCCATATACATAAGAAGATTTAATTCTTCAATAAGTGAAACTCAGACATGCAAACTCGGTTTTTCTTTCACGTCCTCCAACACTAGTTGTCTGCAGATCTGTCTCAATTTTGAACTTAACCTTTTTTAATAAAGCATTCCACTGCCTCCATGTACATTAGCTTCTAAACCTGGCTCTGGGAATCATAGGTATAATTTTAAACCTAGTGAGTTCCGAAGCCACTGCTTTCCTTGTGTTTCATGATAAAATCTCAGAAATACTTTTTAAATTCTACCTTTTTTTGAAGTACACACCCCTTGACCTCCGTTAACCTTGCTGTGCTCTAGGACAATCGCAGGACATTGAGACACATTTCTAGCAAACGTTGTCATCCTAGAGTTAGGCTCAAAGAATGCACTAAATGCCAAACATGCTTTGCTGTATGACTTTGGGTCTCTTGGCTGTCCCCACGCACACCCGCCCCTGGTGTGCATTCACGCCCAAGGCTAGGAGCGGTGTTCCCAGTCGTAGAAATCCCACGGGCAGATTCTACTGTGGTTCTCACATAAGTAAATTTCCCGATTTTCTACCTAGAAGGTATATTGAATTGGACCATTCTGGCCTGAGTCGTTTGTTTTGGGAATTGTTAAAACCGTGACTAAATTAATTGCTCATTCACAGTACATGTGAAAATTTCTATAAACGATCAAGCCAGTGGACTCTCACGGGCCTTGTGTGTGATCTGACCTGTGACCTGCCGTTCCTGCCCCAGCCCTTCCCCTCCACATCTGATAGCTCTGAATTCAGAACGCAGTTTGCAAACTCTTAGGAATTTAGGCTCCTCTCCTGCGATTCTTATATTTGAGAGATGTAAGACCTTACTAGTGTCTAGGAAGTGACCGTTTAACTTAGAATGGAGGTCAGTATGGAAGTGTAGGATGAGCACTTCTAGGCTAACCTATGGATGATGATGATGGTGATGGTGATAACGATGGTGATGATGGTGATGTTGATGGTGGTGATGATGATGATATTAATAGTGATGATGGTGATGATGGTGATGCTGATGGTGGTGATGATGATGGTATTAATAGTGATGGTGATGATGGTGATGTTGATGGTGGTGATGATGATGATATTAATAGTGATGATGGTGGTGATGGTGATGACGGTGGTGATGATGATGGCATTAATAGTGATGGTGATAATGGTGATTGTATTGATGATGGTGATGATAGTGATGATGGTGGTGATGGTGGTGATGATAATATTGATGGTGATGATGATGGTGGTGATGATGGTAGTGATGATGATGATGGTGGTGATAATGGTGATGATGGTGATGGTGATGATGGTGATGAATGGTGGTGATGGTGGTGATGGTGGTGATGATGATATTGATGGTGGTGATGATGGTGATGATGGTGATGGTGATGATGGTGATGTTGATGGTGGTGATGATGATGGTGATTGTATTGATGATGGTGATGATAGTGATGATGGTGATGGTGGTCATGATGGTGGTGATGGTGGTGATGATAATATTGATGGTGATGATGATGGTGGTGATGATGGTAGTGATGATGATGATGGTGGTGATGATGGTGATGATGGTGATGGTGATGATGGTGGTGATAATGGTGATGATGGTGGTCATGATGACGGTGGTGATGGTGATGTTGATGGTGATGATGATGATGATATTAATAGTGATGGTGATGATGGTGATAGTATTGATGATGGTGATGATAGTGATGATGGTGGTGGTGGTGATGATGGTGGTGATGGTGGTGATGATGATATTAATGGTGGTGATGATGGTGATGATGCTGATGATGGTGGTGATAATGGTGATGATGATGACGATGATGGTCATGATGACGGTGGTGATGGTGATTGTGATGGTGGTGATGGTGATGGTTTTGCTATGGTATATATTTTGTTTATGAGTGATACCTTAGAAATGCATACTAAAACTCTATAAGTAGTTATTATTCCCAATTTAGAAACAAGACAACTTTGATTCAGACTTGCTCACTGGTTTTTCCCAGGGTCATGCAGATAAACATGGCAAATCCTGAATTCGAATTTGGGTCTACCTGATGTTAATGTCCCTATGCCTCTCAACGATCAACTGTCCTTTGGTGTCATAGTGGGGATGGCGTATGTACGGTTGGGGGAAGAACGAATCTTCCTTTGCAATGGCCAGAATAGTATTGATTAGGAAGTGGTATTGATGAGGTCAAGAACTACGTCGGCCATGAGAGTGTTGTTCGGCTCTCTGGGATTAAGGGTTTTGGGGTGAAGTGGAACCTCCACTCAGGTGAGAAGGGACGCAGAGTCGCGACAGAGCCCCAGAGACACAATTGATTCTCACTACTCACAGGAATTATGATCCGTTATGAATACCAAACCATCGTTCCCAGCGGAAATGCGAGCGAGGTTCCTGTGAGCCTCTGGGCACAGCGTTATCTTCAACCAATCAACGTATGACCTTTGACGTCTGTTTCTCTTTAAAGACACTTCGTGGAATATCTCCTGTTTGTTCATTCACACTGAACTCACTCAGGGTCAACAGGGCTGAGACTCGTGCCTGAATGAAGCTCACGGAACACACGCGTTTTCTGTGTGCAGCCTTCTTGTACACGGAAAGCGCTTCAGCGCTACATTCTGGGGTCATTTTAAACAGCAATATCATACCAAAAAGCAAAAACAAAAAATAAAAATAGAGACAATGTGATGTGAAATGTGTTCATCTCCTAGATCCTCAGAATTCATCTGCACCGCTAAGAAACCACCAGCCGATGTGGAATGTGTAATGCCCGCTCACGGACAAACAGGAGGAGCGATTAGCGTGGGGCGACCCGCTCGTTCCTTTGGTGGTAAAAGTCGAATTTAAAAAGTGGACGGGGCAGAGGAGCCGCCCCCATCCTTGTCGGCCAGTCCCGAGTCGTCGGTGTGGCTCCTGGACGTGTTCAGCTTTTCTGTGCAGACGCGAAACAGCATTGCTGGCACATCGTGTGCCAGAGGACACAGTACTGCTCTAACGAGCGTCCCCCCTGTGTTTGCCGAGCCATCAGCCAGGACTCTCAGGGGGCCGTTCCTGTTGTGCAGGTGACGGATGGATGCGGTTCAGTCGACTCAGAAAACGCCGGACCCTGGTGTAACGGAACTAAGTGACCGCTTTGCCTCATCCAATGGGAGATACATAGACAGACGGGGGCACAGAAACAGTGGGCAGTTCAGACCCTCGGCTGACCTGACCCCACGTGTGTGAAACACGAACCGACGTTTCACGGCCGTTTGCCAACTTGCTGACTAAGTGAAAAACCTCATTAGCTCAGAACACTTTGTGGAACGGTTTCCACCCTCCAGAAATTCTAGGCGATGTTCATTTGCTGTTGGATCAGACGCCCTCTTTGAAGAATTTGCTCACTGCCTTGTTTCCCTCAGCGGCTGGAAGAAAACACAGGAACGAGGTGACTGAGTCACAGCGCCACGTCTTCGCTGGCGAACGTGTGTAGGTCTGTGGGGTCCTAGTTGTCACGAATAAAGTGCGTATGCCCATGTCCCCACAGGAAAAACGGGCTCCAGGAAGAACACTGGACTGTGAGGTGACATGACTCGTTAGCGGTCATTACTGGACTTGTCATCCGAATGCGTGTTTTCACCTTGAAGGGGCCACTTACGAAGCAACATCCTTATTCTGGTGAGGACGCCATTGCTGTAGACATATCTGTAGTGGCTAAACATCTTCACCACCTTTTCTGAAGATGCTTGGTGACATCAAATCAGTGTCCCTTAAGGAAAGACGCGTGTACATGAGTGCGTGTGGGGGTATGTCTGTGTGTTGTGTATGTGTGGTGTCGAGTGTGGAGCTTTATATGTGTGTGGCGTGTGGGTGTGTTGTGTGTGCATACGTGTATGTGTGTGGTTTGTGTGTGTTGTGTGTACTTGTGTGTTCGTGGTGTACATGTGTAGTGGGCGTTGTGTGTCTGTGTGATTTGTATGCGGTGTGTGGGA
This sequence comes from Pteropus alecto, assembly GCF_000325575.1. NCBI lineage: Eukaryota > Metazoa > Chordata > Mammalia > Chiroptera > Pteropodidae > Pteropus > Pteropus alecto. Next base: position 2,883 of record NW_006442110.1, on the reverse strand, counting down.
GGGATGTGTCTGTAGATCTAATCATTTGGAGGCGAGTACAGTAAATACCATGGTCGATCAATCTAGATAGTTCTGCGTAGGGGTGCAGAAGCGAGGTGCGCGATTATAACATTTTGTGGTTTTCTTTTGTGGTCCCCAGACGGACCCCGTTTGGGAGAGTCTTGAGTTGCCTTCAGTGGCAGTGTCGTGGGCATAAGAATCTGGCTTTCCGAGGTGACAGCCTTGATAAATACAGCAATACTCGGAGTAGAATGCCTTGCGTGCGGATTAAACATAGTGGCACGTTAACGGAAGTCTTTCTTGCCGGAGTACTGATGAGAATTGTGTTTAGATTGCAGGGTCTCATTAGTTTGATTTTTGAATCCAAGATAAACGCCACTGAACGCTGAGCCCGTCCCGAATGGAAAGCTAACGCCCAACCACGCCGCGGTGGCGCACGCTGCCTGCTCAGGGACGTGCTCGTCGACGAGCGTGCTGGCTCGTCCGTCACAGCCCTGCGACCTGGTCTTGCTCTTAGAAGGTCGTCCTCAGATGGCGTTAGCTTTCGATGAGGAATGGCCACACCAGACACTTCTCCACAGACAGGCCTCTGCAAACACAGTTCCGACAGCCTCTGGAGTCGATTATGTCTTTTTCCTGTTGACACCATAAGCGTGTTGGCCGTTGTCTCGAAGGATGACACAAAGCTTATTCGAAGCTCAGAACATTCTATAACTCTCGGTCAATGTTAAGAACAGTCGGCAGGATGTGTTGAAAGAAAAGTTTCATTTAGCGCAGAGAAAAGTAAAATAATTATTTCCCCCCCATACTGCGTTCGAATGGCCCACAGCGGGAGCAGTCACCTGTCAACACTCTAGATCACGTACCTACCGCTCGTTCTGGGTTCAGCTTTGTCTTACAGGTCCCGTCACAGAGCTCTCGAGTCAGCCTCGAGCCAAGAAAGCATCCCTCAGTCCCGCCTGCCTCTGGTGGCATGAAGGCAGGAACCGCTGGCCTTGGGGACAGCGGGACCCACGCTGGTACTCAAGCCTAGGGCCTTCGGCACGTCACGTTCCCACCGACTCTCCGTTCCTTTGGCGACACCACTGTGGGGCTGCTGCAGGATCTGGGGGGCGGGGCGCCCGGCACGGAGCGTGGGCCGTTCCGTGGACAATGGATGAGTCACTGCTCCAGTCTGCACACGGATTTAATTAGTCACGACAATGAGGGGGTTTGTTTCCACCCCAATAACAACGCACTTGCAGGCGCAAAATCGTTCCTGGGAAAATCGCAGTATTGATACTACTCTGTCTCGTCCCATCCCCTTGTCCCAATAATGCCACTTAAGACTCAACAGGGACAGCCCTCTGTGTGTCAAGCCCCATTTTAAGCATTTGGCAAATGTTTTCCCCAATTACGGTTGACATTCGATTTTATATTAGTCTCAGGTGTACCGCAGAGTGGTTAGACATGTATATACCTTACGAGCTGATCCCAGATAAGTCCCGTCCCCACCTGCCACCCTACTCGGTGATGACGATGTTCCCGAGTATATTCCCTATACTGTCCTTTATGTGACAGCCACCCCAGGCGGTAAGGACGTTTTTATGGATGGGGAAGCTGAGGCAGGTTAAGGAACTAGGTGAAAGGTACACAGCTAATAAGTGGTAGACTCGTAATTATGAAAGAGCAAGAATGTTGTTTAAATGCCAGGATTTATATCTCTAAACGAGATGGCCGTGTCCCGCTCAGGGCTGGCACGTGGCAGCCTCTCCCTCTGCCGTGACGTGGGCCACGCAGGTGGACTCCAGCGCGGAGACTTATTTATATCAGTGGCCCCTTGTCACAGCCGTCAACTCTCTCCGATGCAGCAGGAGGCACCCTGCTCCCGAGGAAGAGGCCAAGCACCCCGCCCAGGTCCTCGGGTCAAACGCACGAAGACGGCACGGTGTGGGGTTCGCAGTCAAAAGCCGGCTGCACACCTGGGTCCCTGCGACTTCGTCTCGGTGACGTAGCCTATCTATGCCTCATTTTCCTCGGCTGCCCAGGACGAGAGTCGCCCGGCCCAGGAGAGTCCCCAGAGCATCCTGTGTGCTAACGAGGGTCCCTGGGCAGGGGCCAGGTCTGGCGCGTTCCAGACCAGTGTGGCACCATGCTTCCCTCCGCCTCCCGTTCTGCCGGTGGCCCCGCCGGGCAGGCCTGGTCTGTCGTCCGCATTTGATGGTGGCGCCCTCCCCGACCAGCTCAGCGGTCTTGGAGCAGTGCTCTCGTTGAAGCTGTGCCAGGGGCGTCCCCCCAGCACAGGCGTGCCCAGCGGCCCACCGAAGCCTCCCCCAAACAGCCCAGGCATCAGGCATCACTCCGCACCCCCCACGTGCTGCTTTACCCGCCTGCAGCTGCATCCACAGCCTCGGGCCGTTTCATCGTCAATGTGTATGAACCATGATGCAGCTGTGAGTAAGTGGCTTGTGGCGCTTGTCCCCAGCTTGCGTGTTCAGGGCAGACACTGAGCCTGGGGCACTTGGGGCCAGGCAGACTACAGCGCCTCAGGCCACCGTGGAGTGTTCGCACTGGGCAATACAGCAGAATGCTCCCTTAGCTGGAGGCCGCAGCGTCATTCGTCCATCTGATGGCCTTGCAAGGAGATGGTCTTCATCTGTCGAGTGACTTTGGAAAACACATTGTCCCAGGCGAAGGAGTTAATGAGCAGACTTGAGCTTTAATTCGAGGGGCCCCAAGCAGCTGAGAGTCAGCGGCCAGCTGACCTGCAGCCCAGCCTTCGCCGTGGCCTTGGGAGCTGTCCAGCCACGGTGTCTGTCTCCTGAGAAAGTCGGACGCTCCCACCAGCACGAAGGGCGTGAAGGAGAAGTGTGTGTGTGGCGGGTGCAGGTCTCCCCGGGGATC
>NW_006442109.1:35139182-35143243 GCF_000325575.1 Pteropus alecto | reverse complement strand
CTTTCTGTCACCATATATTTGATCCTTTTTACCCTGAGAAGTGTTCAGCTGCAGGCCAAGTTTAGCTCCAGCCTGTGCTCCTCTGAGTCAACCTGTTAAAATTCAGCAAGCAATCCACAGATGTTGTGCTTATAGTTGCCCCATAAGGCCATGCCAGAAACCATGGTCAATTGCCACCTATGTGAGTCTTGGAGTTGGCTCAGCAAGGAGCACTGGAATCCCCAATGACAAAACCGTATGTGGCTTGGGTGGAGCTGTGAGTTGGAGGAGGCAGAGTTTCAGGGAATTCTCTGGGCGACGCGACCTCTGTTATCCAGTTAGATGATGTCTCAGCTATGATGTCACTGTGTCTACACACTGGTAGAAGGGAAGGGCTCAACAGAGGAACAATGGATACTGGCAGCACTTTTTCTTCATAGAAAGCATCACCTCCAACCCTCACTCCAACAACTCAGTGTCCCACTGTAAGTCTGTAGGGCCCCCTGAGAAGCCAACTGGACACTGGTGCTCAGAGAGAGCAGGTCTATCACCATAAAGTCTGCTCATGGATATGGCCCATGTAAGAGGTGTCTGCAGTTGCTAGCTGCCATTGCCACAACCTCTGTTGCACTCAGCCACTGGGGACTTGCATCTTTGCTCCCTCCTAACTTCTACCATTGCAGGGTGATTTTTTATTTCTCTCCCTAATTGTAGTACTCTGTTCATCTAGATCCCAGACAACTTTGCTTGCCGTTTGCTCCGTGTTTCTGTCACAGTTTTGATTTGATCGCAAGATGAATGAACAAAGTCTCTATCATCTATGCCATTTTTTTGGTCATTCCCATATGCTGAACTTTTAACTGCCACATTTCCAAAATGGTTGTACCTTCATACTGCCACCAGCAAATATATTAGAGTTCCAGTTGTGCTACGATGTTGCAAACACTTGGATTTCTCAATCTTTATAACCTTAGCCAATTTGGTGAGGTGTGATGGTGTTACATTCTTGTTTTTGGATGTTTTAATCTTGTTGTATTTCACTAATGAATAATAATGTTGAGCAGGTTTTCAATACTACTGGCCATTTGGATATCTCCTTTTGTGAAGTGCCTGTTCTATATACAATCTCCCTCAATTTAAAATAAATTTAGTTTGGAGTTTGGAGAAACATGGTGCAGTAAGAGATGTCCTCAGAATTCTCCCTTTGAAACAACAATAAGCAGAACATCTAAACTCAACAAAAAACACCGAAACTGCATATCAGCACATCTGAGCATGGGATCTACGCATGAGAGATACCACAGGTCAGAACCCTTGGTATTGGGCGGTGGACTGGGAGATATAAAGAAGCTGCCTCTCACAGTCATGGAGCTCCATGCAGGAGGAGGGGGAGGGGAGAAGGAGCAGTGAGTTTCTGCAGCAAATTCCCCAAACAGTCCTGCCTGGGAAAGCTGTGAGCTTCCCATGGCCGGCTGACTGTAGAACCCAGTCATCGGGGTAGAAAGCAGAGGAGACTGAATGGACCACAGAGGAACAACAGTTGATTTTTGCCAGCTACAGTTGCAAAACCGAGGCTTGGCTGCAGTTTCCAACCCCCAACTCAGAGGGCCCCTCCATCCATACACTCTGAGACCGATCACTGCAGAGCCCCAGGGGAATCTGAGCAAACACTGCCAAGACTGTCGCTGACACAGACAGGGACTGAAACTGAGAATAGCAAGTGTGATCAAATATCTACAAGAAAATTTAAAAAGCATTAAGACTTTATATAAAACAGAGATTCAAGATGCTTACACACCACCTACTGGAAACCAAAAGAAAAGTGCCATCTTTACAACAGGCTAAAGAGAGACCTTTATTAATAAATTTTGTTTCTGGCAAAACAACAGAATACACTTCCATTAATGCCCAGGAAGAGAAATAATCCTTTAAACACCGTGAACAACCAAAATGACAAGGCATCTCAGAGAGAGAGAGAGGAAAATCTCCAAAAAATAAGCTTACAGACATAGAAATATGTGACTTAAATGACAGAGAATTCAGGAAGGTACTTCTGAAAAAACTCAGTGAGATCCAAAACAACTCAAATCAACAATTTCAGAAATTATAAAAACAACTAGATGAGCAGAGCAAGGAGATTGAAACCCTCAAAAAGAACCAAATGGAACTTCTGGAGATGAAGAACACACTGTGAGTTGAAAAATGAAATAGCAAGCTTGAGAAATAGAGTCAACCAAATGGAGAAAACGATCAGTGATATCAAAGACAGAAATCTAGAAATAAATCAGAACGAAGAAGAGAGAATCCGAAGAATGAAAAATCATGAAAGAGAAATTCAAGAACTAGCTGATACCATCAGAAGAAACATAAGAATAATGGGCGTTACTGAAGGTGAGGAAAAGGAACAGGGATTAGAAAGCATTTTCAGACAAATAGTTGACAAGAATTTCCCAAATCTAAGGAATGAGCTGGAGCTTGGAATTCAAGAAGGCAACAGAACACTGAATTATCTCAACCAAAAAAGAAGCCTTCATCAAGATGCATTGTATTAAAATTATCAAAAATCAACACAAAGACAAATATAGACTCAGAGTGAAAGGGTGGAAAATTATATTTCACGCAAATAGCATTCAGAGCAAAGCAAAAGTAGTGATTCTAATATCTGACAAAATAGACTTCAAAATAAAAAGATAAAAAGATATGAAGGAACACTTCATAATGATAAAAGGAATCATGTACCAAGAAGACATAATACCTATGCTCCCAATCAGGTATCCCCAAAATATTTAAAGCAATTACTAAAAGAACTAAAGGGAGAAACAGACCAAAACACTATCATAGTAAAGGACTTAAATACCCCACTGTCAGATATAGACAGATCATCCAAACAGAAAATCAATAAGGAAATAACATCTTTAAATGACACATTAGACCAACTGGACATAATTGACATATACAGAGCCTTCCATCCCAAAACAGCTGCTTATACATTCTTTTCTAGTGCACATGGAACATTCTCAAGAATTGATCACATACTGGGACACAGAGATAGCCATGACCAATATAAGAGGGTTGAAATCATACCAACCATATTCTCTGATCATAATGTTTGAAATTAGAGATCAACTACAGAAAGAAATCAGGAACAAACACAAATACATTGAGATTAAACAATATGCTGCTTAAGAATAACTGGGTCAGAGAAAAAATAAAAAGGGAGATCAAGAGATACATAGACATGAATGATAATGATAGTACAATATATCAAAACTTCTGAGACACAGCAAAACTGGTCATAAGAGGAAAGTTCATATCACTACAGGCCTACTTCCAAAAACAAGAATGAACCCAAATAAACAACCTAACACTTCATGTTTAAAAACTAGAAAAGGAAGAACAAATGAAGCCTAAAGTCAGCAAAAGGAAATAAATCATCAAAATTAGAGCAGAAATAAATGAAATTGAAAACAAAACAAAATGATAGAAAAAATAAGAGGTGGTTCTTTGAGGTTAATAAAATTGACAAACTCCTGGCTAGACTCACTAAAGAAAAAAGAAAAAGGATACAAATAAACAAAATCAAGGATGAAAGAGGGGAAATTAAGACTGAAATCACAGAAATACAAAGGATCATACAAGAATACTATGAAAACGTATACACCACCAAATTCAATTCAACCTAGAAGAAATGAACCAGTACTTAGAAAACTACAATCTTCCTAGGCTGAATCAAGAACTGGAAAATCTAAATAGACCAATCAGCAGTATGAATTTGAAACAATCATCAAAAACCTAACAAAAAGTAAAAGTCCAGAACCAGATGGCTTCACCAGTGAATTCTACTAACATTCAAAGAAGATTTAATAGCTATTCTCAAGAAATTCTTCCAAAAAATCAAAGAGGAAGTAATACTTCCTTACACATTTAATGAGTCCAATATTACTTTCATACCCAAACCTGGTAAAGATAACACAAAAAAAGAAAACTACAGACCAATATCTTTCATGAACACTAATGCAAAAATTCTAAATACGATACTCGCGAACCGAATACAGCAGCTTATTAAAAAGATTATATACCAC